>NC_045510.1:16608667-16946059 GCF_009650955.1 Corvus moneduloides
ATTAGGCAACAAGATGGCCTCAGGAGAGGGTATTTCAAGGACCGAAAAAGGCATTGTTGGGATTTTGGGAGAGCTGCTGTAGAGACAGAGTAAATTAGACAGCTGAATACCTTTCCTGGTCTTTTAGAGGACCCTTCTGCTGTGGGACTGCTGAGGGTCGAAGAACAACAGGTATCAATTACTACCACAACAGTGCACTGTCAACAGTACTGCACCAACTGGGACTTTGTGACCCCCATCCATGGGATGAGTCATGAACCGGAGAGCCAGGGAATGGTCAGGAAGGCTCATTCCCCCTTTAATAGTCCTATATGGCCAGTGCTTAAGTCCAATGGAGAGTGGAGACTGACAGTAGAATCTCATGGTCTGAATAGTCACACCAGCACTGAGTGCTGCTGTGCTGGATATGCTGGAACTTCCGTATGAGCTGGAGTCCAAGGCAGCAAAGTGGTGTCACCATCAACACTGCTAATGCATTCTTCTCCATTCCTCTAGCAGCAGAGTGCACGCCACAGTTTGCTTTCTGTGGATACAATATTGCTGTTAGCAAGAATTTTTCCGGCTATTTTCTAAGTCCGTGAGAGACTTTTCTCTCTCACAGAAGATATTCGCAGAGTTTTGTAAACCATGAACACCTGCAACCTTGGAAAAGCCTTGTTTATAGTACAGTAGAAAAATATTTTGACAATGGATGTTTTAGGATTTTAGCCAATCACCCCAAGGGGTGGCTGATCCTTTGTCCAATTAGACTATGAAGAAAAGTCTATAAAAGAGTTTGTAAAATAATTAAATAAATCAATCTTGCTGCACAATTCCTGCCTGTTGGATCTTCTCTCCTCCTCCCTACGGCTGCGGGATACGGTATAATTACTACGGTAATATTTACTGCATTAATATTTGGTGTATGCCGACGTGATCTGCACGCTGCAATGTGTCCTGCACGCTGCAAGCCAAGCTGCATTTCTCCAGAGGTACGGTGTTCCCTTCCCCCCCCCCGGGACCGGGATGTCCGACGGGACTGAGAAAATGGCGAACAGCGGCTTACAAACTGACGCTGTGGTACTGGTCTGGAAAGGTGTTTTCAGTATTATGCACACCTCTGTTCCTGAAAACTCACTTTGTGAGTTATTAAACTGGGCTGCCCTGCATGGCATTTCGCCAGACAGAGACACTGCCCTGGACTTTGGACTGTGGCAGGAACTCGGCTGTGCCATACGGCATGAGCTCCCATCTGGGGATCCGGCAGTGTTAGAATTATTCCGAACTTGGCGTTCGTTATTTATTCTGTTGACATACCTTGACTGTGGCAGCAGAGCTGGCTCGCCTGTCTCGGTGGCGAGCAACAGAGAGATATCCGAAGGGGACCCCACTAACCGGGCTCCAGGGGCGTGTGGTGCTGGATCCAAAAAACCCCCCCGGCTCCACGGGCGGAGCCTGCCCCGGAGCCTGTGCCGGGTCACTCTGCACAGTCGCAGGGCTCCGCGACCCCCAAGGACCCTGCGCCGGCAGAGGCGGGGGTGTCAGGGCAGCGGGAGGGTGCGCAGCCCGCCTTGCCGCTCGTCTTGGCGGCAGCCACAGCTTTTCCGGCACCACAGTACAGCGGTCTCGCATCCTGGACCTCCATGCCGGCTCCCAGCTGGTTTGCGCATGTGCCTGCTGCGCCGAAAATGCCCGGATGGACGTCGCTGGCTGGCGCAGCACCGGACACCGCTGTGGAAAAGCAGAAGCAAGCAATCGACCTTTTAATGCGGCATCTGCCTTTCCTGACGGAGCTTCCGAACATGTCACGGCAGCTGGAGGAGCTGCTCTGCTTGCAAAAGCAGCTGTTGCAGATGCCAGAGGCACCCTGCTGTGCGGGGTGCGCCGGGCCCACGCCGCCTGCGCCGTCCGCGCCTGCATCGTTCGTGTTGCCCGCGCCCCCTGTGACGGAAGCAGCAAACCAGGAAGTGGCGCAGCGAGCGGCTCCAAACGCGTACCCGCGGCAGCGGCTGCGGCGTCAGTGACCGGCGCAGCGCTGGTGCTCCAGCTGCCAGCGAAGCTGAGACCAGCGACAGAAGCAGTGGACGCGGCGGCCACGCCTGGGCCGGTGGCGGCGCCGGGCGCTGCCGCGGCACAGGAGACAGGCACAGCGCCGGGCGTGGCTGCAGCCCCAGAGACGGCCGCAGCAGTTCCAGCACCAGTTCGGTCGAAACCGGCTGAGATCCCATCCCGAAAAGAGGCTGCAGTCCAAACTACAGCACAGTCGACTGCAACCTCTGCTGTCAGTTTCTCTTCTGGTCTGCTCGTTCCTCCCCGCCCACCTCTGTTCGTTCAGGGCACCTCAGAGTTGCCTTTACTCGACGATTCATCGTCGGGCAGTGAGGCATAGGAGGCTTTGGCCCCAGGGCGTAAAGCGGCCGTAGCCGGGCGGCGAAAGAAAAGGCTGCTCTGGTCTCGCCCTTGGACCTTTTGAGACTGCACGGTGACAGTGCGTCCGACCCACTACAATCGTTTCTTGGAGTCAGTTAAGATGCGGGCTTTGGAGGAGGGTGATGGGAAGTTATTGGAAACACTTGGCATGCCAAACAGATTTGAGGATTCTGGGAGTAATCAGGAAGCTGTTACACTGCATCCACAGGCTGTGCCAGTAGTTCAGGATGGTAGTGACTCCCCGAAAGGGGAGATCCAAGTTTTCCCAGTGTATAAGGTTCTCCCAAATTCAGCTCAGCTTCATAAGCATGAGATGATTGCTTGGAAGGTTGCACAGGATCTGCAATCCAAGGTGGCACAATATGGGCTAGGTTCTGCTGAGGTAATGCAAATAATAAGGGTGATAAATACAGATTTGCTTTCTCCATTTGATATCAGACACCTGGGTCAAATTCTATTTCAACCTATACAATTTACAGGTTTTGAGAAAACCTGGAGAAAGCTGGCCAACAAGACTGCATTAGGGAATATGCAGCTTCCCTGCTGATGATCCTAGATGTGCAGTGGGAATGGATGCTCTTATGGGGACTGGTCCCTTCTCTGATCCCACTGTACAGGATACCTTGTCCCTCTAGCATCCTGCAGCAAGCTCAACAGGTCGGCATGGCTGCCCTGTTGAAAACCATAGAATTGTCTGCTCCTAGAAAGCAATATACTGAAATAGTTCAAGGGAGATCAGAGTCATTCCTCTCTTTTGTAGAGAAAGTAGCTGCTTCTCTCGAGAAGCAGGTTGGGCATGACGGGTTAAGGCAGATGTTGTTAAGGCAGTTAGTGAGAGACAATGCAAACGAGGAGTGCAGAAAAATCATAGATGCCTTACAAGGAGAACCTGATGTTGTGGACATGGTCGCGGCCTGTTCTAAGGTAGGATCTGGGAACCAGAAAAGGTCTGCTTTGGCTGCGCTTCTGCAGCCCGTTCATGCATCTTCTGATCGTGAGCCAAAGCAACCCAAACGCGCGAGAAAACATAAACGGCCTAAGCCGAGCCAAAAAGAGAACACAGCGATCTCCCAGTGCAAAAGGTGTGGCAGACCAGGGCATTGCTCGGACTATTGTAGATTTCAGACTCATGCCGATGGTCGGCCGTTGTTGGGAAACTTCCGCCGGGGTGCAAGGAGGGGGAATTGCTCTCCGATGCAGTCTCTCCCCCAGAGAGTGGCACAGGTACAGGCCCAGGCCTACCCAGCCACCCTAGAGACAGCACCCAGGGATCAGACGGCTTTGATGTCCACACAGCAGCAGCAGTCGTCTTAGACTCTAGCGGTATTTATAAGGTTCCCTTGGATGCATATGGACCCTTAGCCCAGGGATCCAGTGCAATGCTGGTGGGAAAACCTGACATTGCCCATCAAGGAATCTTAGTGCACTCAGGAGTTATTGACGCTGACTTTAAAGGCCAGATTTGTGCTATGGTCTCCATGCAAAACCCCCCTGTAACTATTCCTGAAAAGACCTGCCATGCTAAATTAGTGCCTTTTAAGTCTTGTGTCCCCAGGATAGAACAACCAACTCATGAAGATAGCGGCAGTGGATCTACGGGACTTCCGCAGGCCTTCTGGACTGCAGACATCTCTGACCAAAGGCTACAGATGACAGGTACCCTGATCCTGCCGAACGCCTGTCCGCCCTGGACTTGGCTTCGAGTTTTCAGGCGAGACACAACTGCCCCGGGCAAAAGTCTGGGTGTGGAATTTCCTTACTAACCCGTGGCAAGGCCCGCATGAGCTTATCATTTGGAGTCGTGTGTATGCTTGCATTTCCACAGATACTGGGGTATGGTGGCTACCTGCAAAATGTGTTCGCCCTGACCTGCAGCACCAGTGGCCGAACAGGCAACCTCCAAATGGTGACCAGAACGCCAGCCATCCAAATGGCGACCAGAATGTAGATCATCAGCCTAATGATTCTTCTGATTATGACCAGGATGTCAACCATCAGGCGGATGGTCCTTCCACAAGTAGAGACTGAACTTTAAATTTGTTGTTATGGAGTCAGATAGTTAAAGCCTTAAGGCTATATTTAGAAATAATAATTGATGTAAATTTCTATTTAAGATTAATAGTAGAATTGTTATCTTATAAAACAAAAAGGGGGAATTGTAGATACAATATTGCTGTTAGCAAGAATTTTTCCTGCTCTTTTTTAAGTCCATGAGAGACTTTTCTCTCTCACAGAAGATATTCGCAGAGTTTTGTAAACCATGAACACCTGCAACCTTGGAAAAGCCTTGTTTATAGTACAGCAGAAAAATATTTTGACAATGGATGTTTTAGGATTTTAGCCAATCACCCCCAGGGGGTGGCTGATCCTTTATCCAATTAGGCTATGAAGAAAAGTCTATAAAAGAGTTTGTAAAATAATTAAATAAATCAATCTTGCTGCACAATTCCTGCCTGTTGGATCTTCTCTCCTCTTCCCTATGGCTGCGGGATACAGTATAATTACTACGGTAATATTTACTGCATTAATAGCCTTCACCTGGAGGGTCGTGTGCAGTACACTTGGAACCGACTACCCCGGGGGTGAAAACACAGCCCCAGTCTTTGCCATGGTCTGATCTACACTGAACTGGAAAAGGGTGAGGCTCCGGAACACTCGCCATTCATTGATGACATCATTGTATGGTGCGACACAGCAGAGGAAGTTTCTGCGAAAGGGGAGAAGATAATCCAGATTCTCCTGAAGGCCTGTTTTGCCATAAAACAAAGTAAGGTCAAGGGACCTGCCCAGGAAATTCAGTTCTTAGGAGTAAAATGGCAAGATGGATGTCATCAGATTCCAATGGACATGGTCAGCAAAATAGCAACTATGTCCCCTCCGACCACTAGGAAGGACACACAGGCTCTCCTATGCACTGTAGGTTTTTGGAGGATGAATATTCTACAGTACAGTAAGATTGTAAACCCTCTGTATCATGTGACCTGGAAGAAGAATGATTTCAAGTGGGGTCCTGAACAACAACAAGTGTCTTGGGGTGACTTTATTATGTGTATCCCCTATCGCTGCCCTATGCCCAGAAATTAATTTGTGCCTTTCTGTGCCTTTAAACTGATCCTGAGAGGGAGGAGAAAAAAAAACTGAGCAGAACTTTCAAAGCAGTGTTTCAAGGACACACTGAGATAGAGACGGCTCTCTGTGTTCCAGCAGAGCGAGAGAGCGGAGAAGCACCCTGCTTGCTTTTTTTCAGCCAGTTTTTCGTTTTTTTTCCTCCGGAGAGTTGGACTTTGTTTTCCTGGGACTTTGATTTTTCCCTTCTTCTCTGCTGAACTGTTTCAACATCAGAATACATTGGGAGGACTTTCCACCGAGGCCCTGGAGGTGGGTACCCGTCACAGTTCTGAGGAGGAGGGGAGAGGCTACCTATGGAAGGACTCTGAAATTTTCCCAGGTTTTCTCTCCACAGCGAGAAGTTTTATTATTTAGCATTATTATCCTTTTCCTGTGTGTTTGTTAAATAAATAGTTTTTATCTCTTTCACTTTCCTTTGAGGAAAATTTTTGTTTTCCCGAATCTGGTATGGGAGGGCTGGTTGTAACCTGCCTTCTATCAGAGGTTATTTTCCTCTAAATTTGGCCAAACCGGCACAAATAATTAGTGGCGCCTGAATGCGTGGCTTGAAGGAAAGTGAAAAACCTGTACTAATTACATTTTGGTTTGAATTTTATTAACTTGTGCTAGAGTAAAGTAGTTACCATGTTGGTTGAGTTCATAATGTCTCTCTGGCTTGATGTACTCATGTCTTTCTGGTCCCTACACCTATTTGCCTATCCACAACTTGCTCTGATCTTGTCCCTGATATGAAACTTTTACAGAGCAGGGGCACGAATCAGGATTTCTATTTTGCTGTGCTCAGTGATAATGATTTATAAGAAGTTAACAGAAGTACAGGCAGTTGTTCAAAGTGTGTATGATATGTGGTTTCTCTGTCCTAACCCCAGTCCTAGCTTCAGTAGCCTGTTTTAAGGGTTTATTAGTAATTGCACCCAGTTTTCTAGAGGCTGAGGAGACAGAGTTTCCCAGCCTTTCATCTCCCTCCCCTTTAAATTTGATACGATATCTTTTGACAATGTTCAGTTTCCCCTGGATGTTAATGAGACCACCTTCCTGGTATTTTATCTGGTAAGCTTCCTCTATGTGGTTTGCAGCCTGTCTAGAATGAGAGCTCAGATTTCCAGTGTGACTGATGAGACATCTGACCCAGATGTGGAAAATCCTGAGTGGTGTGGGGAATGGGAGGATATGGGCCAAACCCTGAAGTAATTCTCTGACCCAATAGCGTGGAATTTCCCTACTGAACAAATTCAGAACCCAGCTGAGGTGGGGAAATATCATAAAGAGAAATGCAATGACAAGTCTAACGAGAAAGAGCTCATTGCAATATGTTGGGCCTTGGCATATGCCTATCGCACACTGCTGGGTACTGTAGAGCAGCAGGTAAAGGTAGATGGGCAGAAAGATAAATCAGCAGACACCCCAGTCACTCAGGCTGCAGCCAAACCAGACAGCAACCCCAAACCAGATGTCTAAGCCATTGACAGTGGCTCCTGTCACAAGGAAAAAGCACACAACCAAAACTGATCATCCAGAGAAAGATGATGATGATTCAGGGGAAGAAACATCTCATTGTGACTGGCCCAGAGGCCCCGTGCATTTTGGGCATAGACTTCCTCCGAAGCGGGTATTTCAGAGACCCATAGGGACTCAAGTGGGCTTTTGGAATAGCTGCTGTGGAGACAGAGGGCATTAAGCAATTGAACACCTTTCCCAGACTGTTAGAGAACCCATCTGCAGTAGGCCTTCTGAAGGTGGAAGAACAAAGAATACCAATTGCCACCTCAATAGTGCATCGCCGACAGTACCGGACAACTCGAGATGCTGTGATTCCCATCCACAAGATGATCCGTGAGATGGAGAGCCAAGGGGTGGTCAGCAAAACCCACTCACCTTTCAACAGCCCCATCTGGCCTGTGCGCAAATTGGAAGGAGAATGGAGATTGACTGTGGACTATCGTGGCTTGAATGAAGTGACTCCACCATTGAGCGCTGCAGTTCCGGACGTGTTGGAACTTCAGTATGAGCTGGAGTCCAAAGCAGTGAAGTGGTATGCCACTATTGACATTGCCAATGCATTTTTCTCCATTCCTCTGGCACCAGAGTGCAGGCCTCAGTTTGCCTTCACCTGGAGGGGTGTGCAGTACACCTGGAACCAACAGCACCAGGGGTGGAAGCACAGTCCCACCATCTGCCATGGGCTGATCCAGACTGCACTACAAAAGGGTGAGGCTCCAGAACATCAGCAGTACATTGATGACATCATCGTGTGGGGAAACACTGCAACGGAAGTATTTGAGAAAGGAGAGAAAGTTATCCAAATTCCCCTGGAAGCCGGTTTTGCCATCAAGAAGAGCAAAGTCAAGGGACCTGCTCAAGAGATCCAGTTCCTGGGAGTGAAATGGTAAGATGGACCGCATCAGATTCCCACTGAGGTCATCAATAAGATCACAGCAATGTCTCCACCAACCAACAAGAAGGAAACACAAGCTTTCCTAGGTGCCATAGGCTTTTGGAGGATGCATATTCCTGAGTACAGCCAGATTGTGAGTCCTCTTTACCTGGTTACCCGCAAAAAGAACAATTTCCATTGGGGGCCTAAACAGCAACAAGCTTTTGCCCAAATCAAGCAGGAAATCACTCATGCAGTAGCCCTTGGCCCAGTCAGGACAGGACCCAAAGTGAAGAATGTGCTCTACTCTGCAGCTGGCAGCTATGGTCTGTCCTGGAGCCTTTGGCAGAAGGTGCCTGGTGCAACTCGAGGTCAACCACTACGATTCTGGAGTCAAAGCTAAAGAGGGTCTGAAGCCAACTACACCCCAACAGAGAAGGAAATCTTGGCAGCCTATGAAGGAATCCAAGCCGCCTCAGAGGTAATTGGAACTGAGGCACAACTCCTCCTGGCACCTCGACTACCGGTGCTGGGTTGGATGTTCAAAGAAGAGGTTCCCTCTACCCACCATGCCACCAATGCCACATGGTGCAAATGGATTGCTCTCAACACACAGTGCGCCTGTATCTGAAAACTGAATTGCCCTGGGATTTTGGAAATAATTACAAATTGGCCTGAAGGTGAAAACTTTGGTCTCACTGATGAAGAAGAACAAGTGACACGTTGTAGTGGTTTGGTCCAAAATACTCATTACTGTTTATCTGCTGTGAGATAAGAATTAGGAGAAATGCAAAACAGGCACCAAACTTGAAAGAATATAAAGAAGTTTATTAACAGACCTAAAAGAGGAAAAAAAAAAAATTATACCACCTTCAGAACTCTCCTCCTCCCCCCATCTTCCTCCCTTCTCCCACTGACAATGTGAAAAGACAACCCTTGAGATGTTCAGTCTGTTTACCACTTCCATAATAACCTTGTTCAGTCCATTTAGAAAGAGAAGTCTCTTCTTGCTCATGCTATGAAAACATTATCACAACAAGACAGCCGCCCACTTCCAAATATTGTTCAGTCCATTTAGGAAGAGGAGTCTCTCTGCCTGCGTGTGAGTCCTTTCCCCCGACTTGCAGCTTTTCCCGCAACTGCTTTCGAGGGTCCACTCTTGAAGTTTTTGGGGTACAATTTTAAGGTTGAGCCGTTCAGAAACAAAAACAGAGGCCCTTCTTCCCTGGGAGCAAAGGGTCTTCCTCATCTTCATCTTTAGGACTATCTCTGGGAGCATCTCTAGGAACTGAGGTTTTCTCCTTTCCCATTTGGAGCAAAAGTCCTCATCTGGTTCATCTCTACGGACTGAGGTTTTCTCCTTTCCCGTTTGGAGCAAAAGTCCTCATCTGGTTCATCTCTCCCTGTCCAAACTTCTCATGAAATTACAGCTGCATCAGCATCTGCCTATCTCAACGCAGGTGCTTTTGCTCACGAGTTGAACACTCCACCCCCCATATCTTCATGGAATTACAACGGGATACTCTGATATATCATAGCTTCACAACAGAATTTCAGCTTTAAGCATCTCCTCTCTCTCTTCCCTCAGGTTTTCAGCCCTTCACAGCAATAAAAGGGTTAATCTCACCTCGGCCTTGCAGCTTTGCAGCTGGAATGTTGAATTTTTCTTATCGAAGTGGAGAGGGGGGAGAGCCGAGCCGCTCCGGCTGCCCACGGCAAGGCAGTGGGGGGGGTTCCACGGCTGGAACAGGTCCATGGCTTCAGGATGGCCGTGGCCCGGCCTGGCCTGGCCCAAGCAGGGCCTGGCCGGGCCCGCTGGCCCCCACACGGGGCCCGCAGCCACCTGTGCCAGCGCCGGAAATGAGAGAGAGCTTGGAGGGGGAGTTTGCCTATTCTTAAATGTGGATCACAGAGGTGATCACAACTTTAAGTGGCTTAGAGAATTGTCCATATTCAAACTGGCCCGCTGATAGGTTCTATCAGTTCCCAGAGGAAACTGTAAGCACCCCTTAGCAAGGACGTCCCTTCCGGGACTATGCTTGCTAACCTATGACACACGTGCTGAAGAAGCTCCACCGTACAACTTTCATCAGAAGACACACACTACGCTCTTTTCACTGACAGTTCTTGTCGCATCGTAAAGATGAAACGAAAGTGGAAAGCAGCCGTATGGAGTCCCACACGACAGGTTGCAGAAGCTACTGAAGGAGAAGGTGGATTGAGCCAACTCGCTGAACTCTAAGCCGTTCAACTGGCCCTGGACATTGCTTAAAGAAAGAAGTGGCCAAAGCTCTACCTCTACACTGATTCATGGATGGTAGCCAATGCTTTATGGGGATGGCTGGAAAAGTGGGAAAAGGCTAATTGGCAGCATAATGGAAAACCAATCTGGGCTGCTGAGGAGTAGAAAGACATCGCTGCCCGAGTAAGAAAGCTAGTTGTGAAAATCCGTCATGTAGATGCTCATGTCCCCAAGAGTAGGGCTAATGAGGAACACCGAAACAACAAGCAGGTAGATCAGGCTGCAAAGATAGAAGTGTCACAGATAGACTTGGATTGGAAACACAAGGGAGAGTTGTTCCTAGCTCAATGGGCCCATGATGCCTCAGGCCATCAGGGCAGAGATGCCACCTATAGATGGGCACGAGACTGAGGGGTGGATCTAACCATGGACAGTATCTCCCAGGTGATCCATGATTGTGAGACGTGCTGCGATCAAGCAGGCCAAGCGAGTGAAACCCCTGTGGTACGGTGGGCGATGGTCCAAATACAAGTATGGGGAGGCCTGGCAGATTGATTACATCACACTGCCTCAAACCCGCCAAGGCAAGCGCTGTGTGCTCACAATGGTAGAAGCCACCACAGGATGGCTGGAGACCTATCCTGTGCTTCATGCTACAGCCCATAACACCATCTTGGGTCTGGAAAAGCAAGTCCTTTGGAGGCATGGCACCCCTGAGAGAATTGAATCTGACAATGGGACTCATTTCAAGAATAGCCTTATTAACACCTGGGCTAGGGAACATGGCATTGAGTGGGTGTACCATATTCCTTATCATGCACCAGCTGCAGGCAAAGTGGAACAGTACAATGGATTGTTCAAAACCACCTTGAAGGCACTAGGTGGGGGAACTTTTAAAAAATGGGAGCAGCATCTGGCAAAGGCCACCTGGTTAGTTAACACCCGAGGTTCCACCAATAGAGCTGGTCCAGCCCAATCTGAACCCCTGCATACAGCAGACAGAGATAAGGTCCCAGTAGTGCATGTCAGAGGTGTGTTAGGAAAGACTGTGTGGATAAATTCTGCCTCGAGTACAGACAAACCCATCCGTGGGGTTGTTTTTGCTCAGGGACCTGGTTGCATGTGGTGGGGAATGCAGAAAGATGGAACAACACGTTGTGTACCGCAGGGAGATCTGATTGTTGGGTGAAAACCATCTGTAATGTGGAATTCCTGTATAGCGCTGCTTGCTGTCACTGTCACTGTTTGTACATAGCTGTATGTGTATATATATATGTATTAATGTGCATTTGTAGAGTTGGAATACATTAGTTTGGGCATTGAGCTGACGATATGGGATAAGGGGTGGAATGTCTTGGGGTGACTTTATTATGTGTATCCCCTATCGCTGCCCTATGCCCAGAAATTAATTTGTGCCTTTCTGTGCCTTTAAACTGAGCCTGAGACAGGGGAGAAAAAAAACCTGAGGAGAACTTTCAAAGCAGTGTTTCAAGGACACACTGAGATAGAGACGGCTCTCTGTGTTCAGCTGCGCCAGCAGAGCGAGAGAGTGGAGAAGCACCCTGCTTGCTTTTTTTCAGCCAGTTTTTTGGTTTTTTCCTCCGGAGAGTTGGACTTTGTTTTCCTGGGACTTTGATTTTTCCCTTCTTCTCTGCTGAACTGTTTCAACATCAGAATACATTGGGAGGACTTTCCACCGAGGCCCTGGAGGTGGGCCCCTGTCCCAGTTCTGAGGAGGAGGGGAGAGGCTACCTATGGAAGGACTCTGAAATTTTCCCAGGTTTTCTCTCCACAGCGAGAGGTTTTATTATTTAGCATTATTATCCTTTTCCTGTGTGTGTTAAATAAATAGTTTTTATCTCTTTCACTTTCCTTCGAGAAAAATTTTTGTTTTCCCGAAACCTGGTGGGGGAGGGCTGGTTGTAACCTGCCTTCTATCAGAGGTTATTTTCCTCTAAATTTGGCCAAACTGGCACTTTTTAACAAGTTGAGCAGGAGGTTGTTCATGAAGTAGCCCTTGGGCCAGTCAGGACAGGATGTGGAAAATGTGCTCTATACTGCAGATGGGGAGAATGGTCCTTCCTGGAGTCTCTGGCAGAAAGCGCCGGGGGAGACTCAAGAAGGACTCCTGGGGTTCTGGAGTCAAGGATGCAAAGGATCCAAGACCTGTTATACTCCAACTGAAAAAGAGATACTGGCAGCTTATGAAGGGATTCAAGCTCCTTCAGAAGTAATTGGCACCAAAGTACAGTTTCTTCTGGCACCCCAACTGCCAGTGCTGGGCTGGATGTTGAAAAGGAAAGTCTGTGCCACACATCATTCCACTGATGCTACGTGAAGTAAGTTGATCGCTCTGATCACACAAGCTTGAATAGGAAACTCCAATCACCCAGGGATCTTGGAAGTTTTCACAAACTGGCCCAAAGGCGCAAATTTCAGACTAACATCAGAGGAGATGGATGTGATGTGCTAAGGAGGCTCCACCATATAATCAGCTACTAGAAAATGAAAAGCTATACACTCTCTTTACTGTTGGTTCCTGCCATATTGTAGCGATACATCGAAAATGGAAAGCTGCAGTATGGTGTCCTACACAGCAAGTTGCAGAAGCTGTTGAATGACAAGGTGGATCAAGTCAGGTAGCAGAACTGAAAGATGTCCAGCTGGCTTTGGATATTGCTGAACAAGAGAAATGGCCAGCACTCCACCTCTATACTGACTCATGGATGGTGGCAAATGCTCTGTAGGGGTGGCTTGACTAACAGAGAAAGACCAATTGGCAACGCAGAGGGAAACCCATCTGGGCTGCTGAATTGTGGCAAGACATCACTGTCCAGGTAGAGAAGTTGGCTGTGAAAGTCCCTCATGTAGATGCATTCGTACCCAAGGGTCAGGCTACTGAAGTGTATCACAACAATGAACATGTGGATCAGGCTGCCAAGATTAAAGTATCTCAGGTGGATCTGGACTGGCAGCATAAGGGTGAATTATTTCTGGCTTGGTGGGCCCATGACACCTCAGGTCATCAGGGAAGAGATGCAACATATAGATGGGCTCATGATCAAGGCATAGACTTGACCATGGACACCATCTCCCAGGTTATCCATAACTGTGAAATGTGCTGCAATCAAAGAGGCCAAGTGAGTAAAGCCCCTGTGGTATGGGGGATGATGGTCAAAATATAAATATGGGGAGGCCTGGAAGATTGATTACATCACATTCCTGCAAACTTGCCAAGGCAAGCATTACGTGCTTACAATGGTAGAAACTGGATGGCTGGAGTTGTACCCTGTGCCTCATGCCACTGCCCCGAACACCATCTTGGGCCTTGAAAAGCAAGTCCTGTGGCCACATGGCACCCCAGAAAGAATTGACTTAGTCAATGGGACTCATTTCAAAACCAGCCTCATAGACACCTGGGCCAGAGAGCATAGTATTGCGTGGGTGTATCATATTCCCTATCATGCACCAGCTGCTGGGAAAATGGAACAGTACAATAGACTGTTAAAGACAACATTGAAAGCAATGGGCAGTGAGACTGTCAAACATTGGGATCTACATTTAGCAAAGGCCATCTGGTTAGTTAACACCCAAGGCTCTACCAATGGAGCTGGCCCTGCTGAATCAAAACCTCCACGTACTGTAGAAGGGGATAAAGTCCTCATGGTACATATGAGGAATATGTTAGGGAAGACAGTTTGGATTAGTTGTGCCTCAAGCAAAGGCAAACCCATCTGTGGGATTGTTTTTGCTCAAGGACCAGGGTGCACTGTGGGTTATGCAGGGTGACAGGGAAACATGATTTGTACTGTCGCTGTTGGGGCGGTCACGACACACACGGACAGTGCCTCGGATAAAGTGCAAAAAGCCATTTATTAAACAAAGCAGCCTCTTTTATACACCTTGTGTATGTTGTCATTTGTGTTACAGATTCATTGGCTGCTAAACTACTACAATATACTTACTGGCTACTATTAACTAAAACATATAGTCATTGGCTATCTATGGCATAAGCGTTCAAGCATTCAGAAAAATAACAGGTGCAGATATGTTGCTGTTTTTCTCCTTCTATTGTTTAACTTTCAAGCTTCTGTTGATACTATATTTTCATGGATAAAAACTAACTGCTTTTCTTCTCACGGGCTTTTCTCACGAATAGAAGTTAACCATGTCCAAATTAAGGTCTGTGAAGCCTGCAGACCTGCTGTCGGCCTCAACAGTGTACCTCAAGTGGATTTGATTTTGGGTGAGAACAGTCTGTAATGTTGGATTGTATTATATTGGTTGCTGAATGACACTACCACTGTGTGCCATAACTCCCAGGGCCAATGAGGATGGACTGCTCTAGCTACACCTGTCATGAGCTCCTGATTCAGCACCCCGCCAACAGCACACCAGCCCTCCTGCCCTGGAAGACATCTAGGATGGATAGAACCCACAGTCATGGACCAAATGAACTCAACAGACATCTTGGAGGGATGGCCATTGACTATGGAAATGATACCTGTGCTTGTGTATAGAGATATAGAGAGATATAGAGAGATATAGAGAGATATAGAGAGATATAGAGAGATATAGAGAGATATAGAGAGATAGTTGGAAAGTGTGGGATCTGGTCATGACAGAGATACATAGATGGCATAGAATAAGTGTCTTTGTTTAAATAGTGTCCTGGTTCTGGGCAGGACAGGGTTAATTTCTGCAGAATCCAGGAGGGGGCATGGCCAGGGCTGGAGGTTATTCTATAGCACCTCACAGTCATTGCCAGGGGTGGGAGGGAAGTGAGTCTCTTTCAGGGAGAAGGGGTTCCTTGTGGTCGAGTGAGCATGGCAGAGGGAGCAGTTGGGTAACCCCATTTCTGAGCATTTTGCATGTGAATCACTTGTCTCTCTTGTATACTTTTCTTATAAACATTGTTGCTTTTACTGTTCGCGTTTTTATCTCATTGCTCTTTCCAGTAAATTGTGATCTTTGTGCCTCCAATTCTCCTCTCCATCCCACTGCAGGGGGAGGGGTGGGAGGGAGCAAGCAAGCAACAGCATGGTTTGGATAGTCTCAGTGGGAACACTAAATTGGGGAGTACCATTCCTAAACCATGACAAACGGTCAACAAGGACAGCAATTGTGATGGTGGTTTTCTATTATGTAGACACCTGCCCATTAGGAAATAGATTGAGACTGCCAATTCATTTCACATAAGTTACTAAGTGGCTGTGAGATTGTAAGCTATTTTGCACAATTAAATAAGCAAGTAGAAAAATCAGTGCAGGTAGCAAAAATGTTGTTAGAATATAACCCTCATGGACTTGTGAGATCTCTCCTTAGCATTGTTAGAATGACAACATATGTGATAATGTCTTACAATCAGTAGTTCATAAATTCAGAGACTGACCACATAAACCAAAATCAGTTCTGACTGTACAAGCAAGCAGCATTTAACAAGTTTTAAGATGCATACATATCCATTAGTCCTCTTTCTTGTGCTGAATAACCTTAAATTTCAATGAAAGCATTTTTCAAGTCTTCCAGACATTTTACTTCTGTACTCTGCCAATCAGACCTAGAGAAAGCATTTTTAAAAATAATTCTAAGGATGCTTCTCTCTTACCTGTTTTTCTGTTAGGAAAAATCAGGTTGCTTACTAATACTGCCTGTGTGCAGAAAAACTTTATTCTGTTGCTGACAAAGAACATGATGAGCAGAACACACAAGCTCAGACATTCAAAACCAGAACTCCCTTGAGAGCAGGCAGCTTTAAATCAAAGGTCCATTATTTTTACATGCCCAGTAAGAGGCAGGGTAATCTTTATAATCTGCCAGAGAACTTCAGCTCTTGTAACTTGATTTCTTTTTAGGAGTTTTCAGTCCTGTGTGATTAATAATTGGCCATTACATTTTATTGTCTTGAAGTATGTGCTATTTTAGCAATACAAATGGAAATTGTCATTATTGTCATTAAATATTGCCTTTTGTTATGTGACAGGTATAAACTTTTTTAATCCTGGGGCACATTTAGGACAGGGACCTGAAGCTGTGTCTGTCTGGTTAATCTGCATACCACTGCAATGGACTGAAACTAGTTTTGTTCTGCTGTTTTTGAGAAACCAGTACATGCATGTAATAGAGATGGCATATAGGAACAGTACAAGGAGAGACTAAGTGAAAAAGAGGAGTAGAAGGAAGCCTTTAAGGGCAAATTTGAGAAAGACAGACTATGTATAAGGTCGCGGAGAGAGGTAGAATAAAAGAGACCCTTCCTGGTTACCATCCCAGCATGGAGAAGGTGCTGAATTGAGAGAAGGCAGGGTGTCTGTAGCTTCCCCATGGGCGCTTGCCCACTGTGGAGTGCTGGAGGTGGCATGGCATAGGAGAGGTTGTGTAGTCTCCTTGCAAGTACAAATTGTTTTTGCCTTCATCTGCACATTGCTGCTTTTGGGGTTTGATAGTTGTGTTGGGTTGACCCTGGCTAGATGCTAGGTGCCCACCAAATCTGCTCTATCACTCCCTTCTGCAAGTGGACAGAAGAGAGAAAATATAATGAAGGGCTCATGGGTTGAGATAAGGACCAGGAGAGATCACTCACCAAATACTGTCACAAGCAAAACAGACTCAGCTTGGAGAAATTAACTGAATTTATCACCAATCAAAATCAGAGCAGGAAAATGAGAAGTAAAATGAATCTTAAAAACTCCTTCTCCCCACCCCTCCCTCCTCCCCCAGTGGTGCATGGAGACAGGGAATGGGGGTTACGGTCAGTTAATCTGTTGTGGTTTGATGCTAGCCCAATGCCAGACACCCACAAGAGTTGCTCATTCACCCTTCCCTGCCACAGCTGGGCAGAGGAGAGAGAAAAAAAAAATTAACAAAGGGTTCATGAGTTAAGGACTGGGATAAAAACACTTCAAGGGCAAAACAGGCTCAACTTAAAGTTGCAAAGTGAATTTATTACTAACAGAATCAGAGGAGGATAATGAGAAGTAAAATAAGCCCTTAAAACACCTTTTTCCCCCCAGCCCCTCCCTCCTTCTACCCTGACAGCACAGGGAGACAGGGTGTGGGGGTTTTGGTCAGTTCATCACCTGAGATTTTCTTCCACTGCTCTGGGAGAGGAGTCCTTCCCCTGTGAGACCATGGGGTCCCTCCCATGGGAGACAGTTCTCCATGAACTTCTCCAGTGTGGGTCCACTCTCATGAGCAGTAGTCCTACCACACCTGCTGCAACGTGAATTCCCCCCATGGGCAAACAGTCCTCCCAAAACTGCTGCGATGTGGGTCACTCTTTCCACAGGGTGCAATCCTCCAATGACAGGCTGCTCCAGCCTGGAAGCAAAGGCCCTCTCTCTCCACTGGGTCTTCCACTGGATCACAGCCTCCTCCAGGCATCCACCTGCTCCAGCATGAGCACCTCCCCCACGGGCTGCAGGTGGATCTCTGCATCCCTCGTGGATCCCCATGGGCTGCAGGGGGACAGCCTGCTTCACCATGGTCATCACCACAGCCTGTAGAGGCATCTTGGCTCCAGTGCCTGGAGCACCTCCTCCCCCTCATTCTCCACTGACCTTGGTGTCTCCATGTTGTTTCCCTCACATGTTCTCACCTCCTCCTCTTCTCTGACTAGAAGAAAAACTGTGTGCCCTTTGTTTTGATTTTCTTCTTAAATATGTTATCACAGAGGTGTTACCAACCTCTCTCATTGGCCCAGTTTTGGCCAGCAGCATGTCCATCTTCAGAGCCATCAGGGATTGGCTCTGCCGGACATGGTGGAAGCTTCCAGCAGCTTCTCACAGGAACCCCCTCTGTGGCCCCCCTGCTACCAAAAACCAGGCCGTGCAAAACCAATACATCATCACATGTTGTTTCTGCCACTGCTCAGAGAGAAGAGTCCTTCCCCTACTCCACCGTGAGGTCCCGCCCACAGGAGACAGTTCTCCATGTACTTCTCCAGTGTGAGTCCTTCCTAAGGGCTACAGTTCTTCATGAACTGCTTCCAGCATAGATCCCTTTTGACAGGGTGCAGTCCTTCAAGAACAGCCTACTCCAGCACAGGTTTCCCACAGGGTTACAAGTCCTACTAGGAAACCTGCTCCAGCACGGGCTCCTCTATCTATGGGTCTGCAGGTCCCTGCTAGGACCCCACTCCATCACGGGCTTCCCACAGGGTCACAGTCTCTTTCAGGCATCCACCTGCTCCAGCATGAGGCTCCTCCACAGGCTGCAAGTGGATCTCTGCATCCCCATGTTCCTCCATGGGCTACAGAGGCACAGCTGCCTCACCATGGTCTTTACCACGGGCTGCAGGGGAATCTTAGCTCTGGTGTCTGAAGCACCTCCTCATCCTCCTTCTCTACTGACTTTTGTGTCTGCAGTTGTTCCTCTCACATATTCTCACTCTTCTTTGAGTGCAATTACATCTGGGCAATAACTTTTTTTCCTTTTTAAGTATGTTTTCAAAGAGGTGGTACCACCATCTCTGATTGGCTCAGCCTTGGGCAGCAGCAAGTCCATCCTGAAGCCGGCTGGCATTGGCTCTGTGGGACATGGAAGAAGGTTCTAGCAGCTTCTCACAGAAGCCACCCCTGTAGCCCTCCCCACTGCTATCAAATCCTTGCCATGCAAACCCAATACAATAGTAAAAGTTAAGTCTCAAGTGGCTGCATCAGGGTATATTTCTCAGGCTGTGCTTTTATACAGTTACTAAGTCATGAAGGTGATGGTGGGCATTATTTTATTCCTCTCTAGTCCAAATCTAGTGATAACAGGTGTTGCAAATTGCAGATGTTGTCTGCATTGGACATTGTTACCTGCATTGGACATTGCTCAAGTAGTAATGGAAACATTATAAGGAGCACTGATCTACACATGATTTATCAAAAAAGGTCAGTATCCTCTGGAGGTATGAAATTTATTTGAGTTGTCCATTACTATTACTGAGCATCCTGTTCCCATGCTTGACAACATTTTCCACGGAGAAATTTTTCCTAATATCCAATCTAAACCTCCTCTTATGCAACTTGAGGCCATTTCCTCTTGTCTTATTGCTTGTTACTTGGGAAAAGAGACCAACATCCATCTTGTTACAATCTCCTTTCAGGTAGTTGTAGAGAGTGATAAGGTCTCCTCTGAGTTTCCTTTTCTCCAGAATAAACAGCTCCATTTCCCTCAGCTGCTCCTCGTAAGACTTGTTCTCTAGATCCTTCATCAGCTTCGTTGCCCTTCTTTGGATGTGCTCCAGCACCTCAACATCTTCCTTGTAGGGAGGGGCCCAAAAGTGAACAAAGTATTTGAGGTGCAGCCTCACCAGTGCCGAGTACAGAGGGGCAATCACTTCCCTGGTCCTGCTGGCCACACTATTTCTGATATAAGCCAGGATGCCATTGGCCTTCTTGGCCATCTGGGCACACACTGGCTCATGTTCAGCTGGCTGCTGACCAACACCCCCACGTGCTTTTCTGCCAGGCAGCTTTCCAACCACTCTGCCCCAAGCCTATAGCATTTCATGCGGTTGTTGTGACCCAAGTGCAGGACCTGGCACTGAGCCTTGTTGATTCTTTGTGAACGACTAGACAGCAAATTAATAAGTAATTACTTTTGTCTGTCACTCATTGGCTCATTTAGGATCAAGATCTGCTGGTGTAGCAGAGGTCAAACATAATCCTACAACTACTCAGTATGAAATGGACTGAAGTTTCTAGTAGCAGGTTCCAGAATGTTTTATAAGCAGGTTAATGGAATACCAAGTAAATGTTGAACACTAATTGTGAGAAAAGTATAGGTAAGAAAACTACATTTGAGGTACAACATGAACTGAAAGACTCAATGTAATGGCTTTACAGTGGGGAAAAGGTTAACACTGCTTGACCCTCTCCCCTCCCCTCCCCCATGACAATGGAGGGGGAAAACAAAGAAAAAAACAAACTATGAGAGGTTAAAAATGTTAGTCACAATTTATTAAAAAGATAGCAATAAACAACAAAAAAAGGAAAATTGTACAAAAAAGGGAATGGTTTAACCAACAAAGGCAAGGTGTCACTTGGCCCCCTGGAGCAAAGACAAGATGGCTGCTGTTCCTGGGCGGTCCACATGCACCCCGGAACAAAGGCAAGATGCTGGGGGCTTACAGAGTGTTTTTGATGGCAGATGGGGGGTGCTGGCACTGCCTTGAGCAGCCCCAGATCCGCAGTGGTAGTTTCCTGCTCCCTCTATGCAGCCGCAGAGGTGGCAATGGGTCTCTTTCCCTGACAGCAAGTGGCAGTGGTAGTGGCAGTGGGAGATGCTGGGTCTCTCAGTGGAAGCAGCAGCAAAACCATAGGCAACCTGCTGCCAGGTCCCTAGTAGGCTTTGGCTGCACTCAGCTCAACTGGACTGGGGGTTATCCCTGCTGTTCCATTTCTCAGGGCAACCTGCACAGGAGCTGTCTTTTTTTAAGGCTTGGGCTTCATGGGCTGGAGAAAATGAGTAACAGGGAACATGGAGTGACGGTGTGATCTGGGCAGCTCCTACCTCTCCCAAGCACCAGGCCAGAGAAAGAACGGTCATCCTTCCATTTCCGACTGCAGATCTTAAAGCGACAGTCCACTAAAGGTGACGTAGAGGGAATGTAGAATACACAAGTTGGACTCTGCCTCCTATCCCTGTGACTAGGACACTCAATAAATTCAAAATTTTTAGTAAGTCACTGGAAATTTTTCAGTCAGAAATTGTGCCAATGAAAATTATAAATAAAGTTTCACACTCGTGTCATTGGAAGTTGCATCACTTACTGCCTCAGCAAATTTGTAGATGATGCCAAGCTGAGTGGTGCAGCTGATATGCTTGAGGGAAGGGATGGCATCCAGAAGGACCTTGACAGGCTCAAGGAGTGGGCAAATGTGAACCTCATAAAGTTCAACAAGGCTAAATGCAAGGTTCTGCACATGGATCAGGAAAATCCCAAGCGCAAATACAGGTTGGGTGGAGAATGGATTGAGAACAGCCTTAAGGAGAAAGACTTAGAGACGCTAGTTGACGAGAAGCTCAACATGGCCTGGCAATGTGTGCTTGCAGCCCAGAATGGATTGAGAGCAGCCCTAAGGAGGAAGACTTAGGGATGTGAGTTGATGAGAAGCTCAACATGACCTGGCAATGTGCACTTGCAGCCCAGAAAGCCAACTGCATCATGGGCTGTATCAAAAGAAGTGTGACCAGCAGGTCAAGGGAGGGGGTTCTGCTCCTGTAATCTGCTCTGGTGAGACCCCACCTTGAGCACTGCATCCAGCTCTGTGGCCCCCAACACAAGAAGGGTGCAGACCTGTTGGAGTAAGTCCAGATAAGGGCCACAAAGATGATCAGAGGTCTGGAGACTTCCAGTACCTAAAGGGGGCCTACAAAAAAGACAGAGGGACTTTTTACAAGGGCATGTAGTGGTAGGACAAGGCGTAATGGCTTTAAAGTGAAAGAGGGTAGATGTAGATTAAATATTAGGAAGAAATTCTGTGAAGGTGGTGAGGCCCTGACACAGGTTGCTCAGAGAGATGGTACAAGCCCAGTCCTGGAAGTGTTCAAGACCAGATTGGATGGGGCTTTGAGCAACCTGGTCTAGTGGAAGGTGTCCCTGCCCATGGTGGGGGGTTGGAACAAAATATTTAAGGTCCCTTCCAACCCAAACCATTCTATGATTCTATGTTCCCCATGCTGTGTGAATTAGTGTATATGCACTTCAGAGAGGGACCTCAGCATACTGATTTTCCAGAAAGGGTTTTGTGGATTTCTCCATAATGATGACTTGTAAGCACTGCCTTGCTTACATGCAAGATCTTTGGGCATGGTTAATACTGTCCCTGCCCGGCTCCGTGGGGTCCCACGTGCCCCCACAGAAGCATGGGTGGGTTCAGTATTATAGTCAGTAGCAAAGAGTTGAGAAGGGCATTTGTATGCATTCTGGCAGGAGCATTTATTGCATCTACACTGTCGAAGGTTGCAGGGGCAAATGTGAACATGATCCCGAGGTTCACAGTTTTGTTTGGGGGCGGGGAAAAGGCAGGACTAGGGAACAGGGACCAATGGACAAGCTCTGGGGGAGTGACAAGGGGTAGAGGCTTACAGCCAACCAGGGAATTCAAACTGGGATAGATTAACATAACAGAACAAGCATCCCGGGAGAATCCTTTCTGGTCACCCCAACATAAAGTGCTTCCTGTGGTACTGGGGACTTGTCTTACTGAAAACTCTCTCTCCCTTGTAATGTATGTTCACCGGCCACCACACATGGCAGCCTACAGTGATTTTTGGAAACTCAGTTGAAAGAAAACATCTAACTGGCAGAAGCTTTATACGTTTTTTTGTCTTTCTTCTTGTTCTTTATTGCTTCTGATATATTGAAAGTTCACTGATGTATATATTTGCTTTTGGTCCATCTGTATGTTTTCACATAATCTTTTTCCCTTTGCAATCTAAGTTTGCAATCTTTTTGTACGAGTGTTGTATAAAGTATCTGCATTAAGCCTGTGGAGTTATCTTTACTCTTTTTGCAAGAAGAAATGCTCATAATGGACTTATCAAGTAAATAATTAATTGGTGCAATGCCTTAAGAAGAATGCACAGCAGCTCTACTGTTGAATTCTGGAACATGTGCCTGCTTTCTTGGATGTTTTCATTCTTCCTGCTCTGAATGTAAAGGGGAAAAACTAGCTTTGCTTCTGATGACAGACTTGTGTGATTGATGCAATTCAGATTAGCTAAATTTGCATTGTTCAGTGAAATTAATGTAGTTTGACAGGATCTTGATTAGGAAGCAATAATTTCTTTTGAAAATCAACAATTGATCACTTTCAGCAGATAGGAATGGTGCCCTTTGTCTTGCATAGTTTGATCTTGTTGATTCAAGTCCTAGTTAAATTCAAAAGTGAAGTGTGAGTGGAATGGGAGAGAGTAGAGTAGCAGGAATAGATGTTTATGGTTGACTCCAAAGTCCTCATCCAATTGGGTCTTTATTTTGGGTGGCATTTAAACAAAAAAAGAAAAAGGAGACATTTTGTCTTCTGAAGTATGGACTGCAAAAGCAAGCTTTTATTCCAAGACATATAGATTATAATCCATGTGCTTCCCTTTCCCCACTGCTTTGTCCCTGTAAAACAAAGCAAAATTTATTAGCATATTATATACTGGCTGCTGGAATAAGACTGCAGTGGACATGAATGTCAGTCTCATAAGTGAAATTGGAATTTAATAATCATAGAATCATAGAATATCCTGAGTTGGAAGGGACCCATGAGGGTCATCTAGTCCAACTCCTGACTCCACCCAGGGCAACCTAAATGTTGAACCAAATATCTAAGAGCATTGTCCAAGTGCTTCTTGAACACCAACAGGATTGGGGCCATGACCACTTCCTTGGGGAGCTTGTTCCAATGCCTGAGCACCCTCTTTGTGAAGAACTTTTTTGCAATATCCAATCTGAACTTCTCCTCATGCAGCTTTAAGCCATTCCCTGATGTCCTATCAGTGGACACCAGAAAGAAGAGATCAGCACCTCCCTCTGCTCCCCCCACAAGGAAGTTGTAGAGAGCAATGTGATCACCCCTCACTCTCTTGTCTAAGATGAACAAATCTGCTATCCTCAGCCACTTCTCATAAGTCATGCCCTCAAGTTCTTTCACCGTCTTTGTTGCCCTCCAGTGGACATATTCTAATATTTGTATATCCTTCTTATATTGTGGAGCCCAAAACTGCATACAGTACTTGAGGCAAGGCCATACCAATGCTGAACATAGTGGGACAATCACTTCTTTCAACACAGCAGCAGAACAAAAAATCTGATATATGGGTTTGCAAAGTAACTTTCAATCTAGAATAATAATTTGATATGGAGTATGCTATTTAATTTGAATTTGCATTTAGTTGTGCTTAATGTGTATATACTCAAACACTTGAGGCAAAGTCTAAGTGGTTTTAGGGTTTAATTATTGATAGAAATTCATGGTAGCTTTTTTGTTACCATGCATATTCAACCTTATTTTTTGTATATCCTGTCGCTGTAATAAGAAGGATGTTAATAAGTTATAAGGGGAATCTAGGTGTGTAATTTATAGTTTGCTTTTTATTTTTTGTAACTGTGGGATTATCATTGTTACTTGATGTGAAGGAGGTAGTGCCACATATGACAGACTGACTAAGAAAATGGTTGGAGTGTGTTGTAGAAATACTTATTTCTTTAAAGAATTCTTGAACTAAAAATTAAGTGTTGCCTTGTGCCAGAATGATTATGATTCTTGAGAGCCTTATTCTGACATCTTTATCCATGCTGGGGCCTAGCTTCTTGCCTGATGGTCCCATTAGCTTCAGGGGGGTTGTAGGTAGAGTGAGGGTCCAACTCATTGAAAAAGTATGTCCTAGGCTTGTTCAGACTTGAGAATGTCACCTCTCACACTACTGACTGGTTACAGAGCAGTCTTCCATTATGTGGCCTAAGAAGAAAAGGATTTACATGTATGGTTTCTATTCCCACTGTTGCAAAATTGAATTTTGACAGTAATTTAGATCACCAGTGCCAAGGTGACTAGAACTGAAGAAACTGTAACAAATTAGACCAGGTCTGTTGCTTTGTGGAAGGTATCTTTTCAGCTTTATACCGGCTAGCGCTTGTATTTCAATGCCTTAGAAAGCCTCGAGCAGCCTAGAGAGGTAGCACGGGCGATCTAGCACTTTAGTAGCTCTAAAATCGGTACCTGTATCAGCTGCAGAGCAAATACCATCAGCAGAAGCAAAGAGGGAGAAATATAGCTCCCTGCTCGCTCAATTCCCTGCAGTCAGAAGCTTTCAAATGAGACAGACAACCAGAGATGTTCACAGGAAGATAGCTGAGCCAAGAGAGGGCGGGGCCTCCCTCGACCATCTCTTTTATTAGGAGAAGGGGAAAGGGGAGGACTAGGGGAGGACCCGGGGTGACCGGCCAATCAGACACTGGTAAAGAGTTTGAGTTACATTTGGTTTTTGCCCGCGCTTAGAACAAAGGAGCTCAGAGCACGTGGCAGGAGCAAGTGTCTTTGGGAGGGGGAGGGGAAGCTCAGAACAGGCAGCAACAATTCCCTATTTTTTTTCTTTAAAGCTGGGTTGTAACTCTTAGTAACTTAAAAGTGCATAGAACAGTAACAAAACAACAATGCAAAACATAATTGGAATCTATCGTCCCTACAACTCGACAGTACCTAGGATGCCTTTAAACTAGTTCCCCAGTTAAAACTCAGGGGTTTATTCAGGACATCTATGGTATGGAGTATCAGGACGAAGATTTACAAAATACAGTGCAAAACCTGAGTGCAAAACAGTGCAACTTAACTTAAGGGATTAACATCAAAATCTGCAGTAGGGGGTTTACATGAGGGTGCAAAATCAGGATCCTTTTTAGGGCGTCTCTTCCAGGAGGCAGTTTTAACCTCCTTAACTTTTGAGGAAGTGACATAAGGTTTTACCCATTTCCCTGGGATCCACCTCAGTCCTTGAGGGGTAGATACACTGGCATACCCACGTCCCCAAGTTACAAGTTTGTACGGTCCTTGGATCTTTTGAGTCTCTGGGTCCCGGATCAGGACTTCTGGATTTTCCTTCAGTTTCTGTCTCCTGGTGTTCTGGAAATGACGATAGATGGGAGGGTTTGGATCCTCAAAGGTGCCATTCAGGAAGTTTATGGTAAACAGTGCTTTGCTGAGTCTGAGGACAGGTGAGTTGAGTTTAGCGGTCCCTGATTGTTGTAGCAGCATTCGCTTGAGGGTTTGATGGGCACGTTCAACAATGCCTTGTCCAGTTGGGGAGTGAGGAATACCTGTAACATGTCGAAATCCCCACTGCTGATGAAAGTTTTTAAACTCCTGAGAGGTGTAGGCAGGTCCATTATCAGTTTTTATCACTTCAGGTATACCGAGCACAGCAAAAGCTTGGACAAGATGTTTTTCAACGTCCTTAGCTTTCTCACCTGCATGTGCAGAGGCATACATAGCACCAGAGAAGGTATCAATAGAAACATGAACATATTTTAATCTCCCAAATTCAGGGAAATGTGTGACGTCCATCTGCCACACTTCACTGCTATTAATGCCTCTGGGATTCACCCCCATGCCCAGTGATGGAAGCTGTAGATTCTGGCAGTTGGGACGTTGCCACTATTGCTTTTGCCTGTGTCCGCGACAGATGGAACATGCGGATAAGAGCAGGAATATTTTGATGGTACATGGCATGGCTCAATTTTGCTTGTTCAAAAACTTGGGGGAGCTTTGGTAAGTCGGCTGATAGAACTATGTCTGCTGGCATAGCCAGAGCATCAGCTCTACAATTACCTTCTGCAATAAATCCTGGCAGGTTTGTATGTGACCTCACATGCATGACAAAATAGGGATGCTCTCTGTGGGAAACCAGATAAATTAATTTTGAGAGCAAATCATAAATTTTTTTGTTTGAGATTTCTTTTAGGAGAGCATGCTCAGCTCTAACAGTTACTCCAGCTACATATGCTGAGTCTGTGACCAAATTAAAGGGTTCTTTGAACCTCTCAAATGCTCTAACGACAGCTGCTAATTCAGCTACTTGTGGTGATCCTTGGATTACCTTGATGTCAGATTCCCACTTTTGCGTCTTTGGATTTTTCCATGTGACCACGGACTTTTTACTTTTTCCTGAAGCATCAGTAAAAACGGTAATCGCATCGAGGGGTTTTCTACTTTGCATCTCTTGAGGGATGAAAGAGAATGGCAGATTAAACCGGTCATGTTTTGGGTAATGATTTGAGATTTGGCCTGAGTAACTATCTAATGCAAATTGTAAATTTATATTATTTTGGAGTAGGTGATCTAATGCGTCAGTTGTTACAGGTAAGTAGATGCATGCAAAGTCACATCCTGCCAGGGTGCGTAGCCTTGCTCTACCCTTCATGATAATTTTTGCCATTAGTTCTTGTGGCTGTGTGATGGTCTTAGGAGGTTGGAGTGGAAGGAATACCCATTCAATTATGATGAGGGGTTCCTTCTGCTCTTTGTCCCACTGAAATATGAGGCCATGAAAGCATGGGACCTTCCCTAGAATGACAAGCTTAAAGGGTAGGGAGGGCTGATACCTGTGTGCTTGTCTGGTGGAAATGAGCTCTTGTATCTTTTTGAGAGACTGCCTTGCCTCTTCTGTCAGGGATCTAGGGGATGCTGGACCGCCTTCCCCTTTTAACAGGTTTGCAATAGGAGCTACATCCTCTGTGGTGAGTCCTAAAAGGGACCTTAAATACTTCAGTGTCCCACAGATCTGTTGCACTTCCTCTAGTGTTTTTGGGTTATTATTAATGGTGACGGGTGTTGGGGTGATAGAGGTTTCTGTGATTTTGAGTCCGAGGTATTTCCAAGGGCTTGTTCTCTGCATTTTTTCAGGTTGTAATTCAAAGCCCTTGGCCTCTAGGGCCTCAATCACCATGTTAAGTGTCTGCTCGAGATACTGATTATTGGGAGCACACACCAGCACATCATCCATGTAATGCAGGATGATGGCTTTCTCTGCTTTGGCACGGATGGGAGATAGAATTTTAGCAATATACTCTTGACAGAGAGTTGGGGAATTTTTCATACCTTGGGGAAGCACAAGCCAATGGTAACGTTCCATGGGAGTTTCACGATTAAGAGAGGGTACAGAAAATGCAAATCGAGGGGCATCTGCAGGGTGGAGTGGAATATGAAAGAAGCAATCTTTAATGTCAAGAACAGCTAAATGCCAATGTTGTGGGAGCATTGAAGGTGATGGCATACCTGGTTGAAGAGGTCCCATGTCTTCAATAACCTTATTAACTTCTCTAAGATCTTGGAGTAGCCTGTATTTGTTCTTTCCCGGTTTTTGTATCACAAACACGGGTGTGTTCCATGGGCTGTTAGTTGGAACTATATTTCCTTTAGCCAATTGTTCAGCTACTAATGTTTTGAGTGCCTCTAAGTTTTCTTTTTTTAGCGACCACAGGTTAACCCACACGGGTTCATCTGTTTTCCAAGTTAATTTATGTGGATGGCACTCTGCTCCAGTGGCCTGCAAGGGAAAATTTTGATGTCTAGGGGTGATATCAATTTTTGTTCCCCACTGAGACATGGCATCCCTTCCCCACAGGGTGAATTTGGTGTCTAGGACATATGGACGAAGTGTCGCTATTTGTCCTTCAGTACCTTCAATTTGGATGGTGTGTTTGGATTGCTTCGCAATTTGGGTACCTCCAATCCCATGTATGATGCCCTGAGATTGCAATTCCCATTGCGCAGGCCACTTATCGAATGGAATGACAGACACATCAGCACCTGTGTTGATCATTCCCATTATACTGACTTTATGTGATTTGTAACGGAGCTTACATTCTATTACAGGTTTGTCGTTTCCCAAAACCTCAGTCCAAGAGATGGCTGGGATATGACCATCTGTGGGCAGGTATTTGGGCAGTGGAATGGCCTGTGCAATGACTTGACCCTTTGGCATAAAGTACGGTGGATATATACATTGTACAATTAGGTTAGAACACCCGTTCTGATCCGCTTTCATGAGTGTAGGTGTAACCTCTATCCCAGCAGGTGTTTCCCGAGTGTCCCCAATAACAAAAAGGTATGTAAATTCTGGCATGTGGTCCACATTCTGGAATGAAATGGGTATTACAGTCTGTTTGTTGTTGAAATGGTGTGCTTTATCACAGGTTACCTTAAACCTGAGTCCAGAAGTCCAAGTTGGTTTGTCTGCAGCCCTATTTATGTCTGAATGTGGAGCTGTTAGGACACGTTGAGTCATTAGTTTCCCTGCTGTTGACCTGGGGAAACAGTCTTTGGAGAGTTTTTATCAGCAGTTATAATCGCTCTGCAATTGCGAGCTACATGTCCCTTTTTCTGACAACAATAGCATATAAAGTTACCTCGCGATTGAGTTTCTCCTGTACCTGTAGCATTCTCCACAGCTTCCCCAACCATCCCCACTTTTTTCAAACAGGGAGCAGCTGTGTTCAGCTGCGCCTTCTTTGTACAGACTTCGAGGATGGATTCAACAGTAGGAGGAGGATGCAGAGGGAGAGTGAGGATGACTTGTTTGCAAGCATCATTCGTATTAACTTGGAGAAGTTCGAGTAGGAGCGCTTGTTGGAGGTCAGGATTAGGGACCTGGGAAGAGACAGCTTCGTACAAACGGTTATAAAAGTGAATAATATTTTCATTTGGCAATTGCTTGATGGTGGTATAATGAGAATTAGGAGTTTGAGATGGTAGTAATGTTAAGGCCTTTTCAGCAGCACGTGTGATTTCAGTAAGAACTGGACGAGGGATAAGCATTGCTTGTTTTTGAGGATTTGCCATATTGTTGTCACCAGATAAAAGGTCTAATGTGATATAATTAAAGTCTAGGTAATTATCTGGAGTTTGTCACAAAATTTTTAATAAATCAGATAAAATTATTTTCCATTGCTTTTTCCACATCATAAAATCACCAGGTGTGAGAAGAGTTTGCATCAATGTAAGTAAATCATGAGGTACAAGTAAGTGAGTTGCAAAAGTAGCACTTAAAAGGCTCTTAAAATAATTACTCTGCATTCCAAACTCCTTAATTGCCTTGCACAAATCCTTAATATTAGAATAAAGAAAGGGTTTCAAGTCAGGGTTTGCTCCATTGCTAGTACGAGAGAGTGTAATAGAAGCAGTTGGAGTTACTTCCTGGTAGCCATGGGTTCCTGGATTTAGAGAGGTAGTCACAGGATTGTGGGAACTTGTGGCGGGACAATGGGAAGCAGGGGCGGGCAATGGAGGGGTTGGGGGTGGGGTTGTGGGAGGCAGGGGCAGTACTTGAGCCATGGGCGGGAACAGAGGGAGGGGTGAAACACGATGCTGTGGGGGCGGGGTTAGGGGCGGGGTCAGGTTCTAACGCGGGAGTGGGAGGGGATGGGGACAAGAAGGGATTTGTGGGGTCGGGGAGAAAGGGATTGTGGGAGGTGTAGTTTGGAGATGAAGAAACATTGCGTCCGCCATTATTGAAGACAAACTCAGAGAAAAGGGGTTGGGGGGAGGGGGTGTTTCCCGGGCTGCGAGCACATGGCAATGGCTGTCCCTGGGAACAAAGAGATCAGGGGAGAAGGGGTTTTTACGTGCGCTTGAAACATGAGGGCTAGAAACTGGAGACAAAGGAGTGGAGAAAAGGGGTTGGAAAGGTCCTGTGAAGGGCTCCGGATTCCCGTCCAAGGCAGAGTGCTGAGGAAACATGGGTGAGCCAGGAGGACGATGGCACTCCTGTGCTAAAAAGCAATCTGCTCTAGCTGTGTTTTCCAGCGTAGGGGAAGAGGGGTCCGGGTCACAGGGGTTGGAAGAGGGTATAAGGGAATTAACAGGAGGTTTTTGCAGAGGCTTTTCATGTACTGCCTTTTTCTCCGGCAAAGTATAACTTAGTAACAGGAGAGGAAAGAATTTTGAAACTGTTTCATCTCCTGCACGCCTAAGAGAGGAGAGTTTTCTCCCCACCTTATCCCAAAATTCACCAGATCGTATGTCTTCGGAGGTCAGATTAGGAAAGTACTGAAAAAGCCATTGTACAAAAGATTGAACTAGATTTTTAGGGTATTTTTGCCCAGTTAAAGAAAGGTAGCTTTGAACTTGGTGGTATATTTCTCTATGGTGTGCAGAAACTTCAGATCCCATTACGAATGCAGCACCACAAATCCTCAGCCCCTTATTCGCAAAAAGGAGGAAAAAAAAGAGAAAGTTTACACCGGCACCAGCTTAAGACAGGAGCCCCTAAACCAGCAGGGAAATACTCACCAGAATTCTGGATTTACCACAGGAAAGCAGGTCCGGAGAAAAAAAACATGCGAGAAGGGTCTTCTGCTTACCAGCCATTCCCTCGCCACGTGGTGTGGGGAGGGTACAGGCTGAGGCTCTGGGCTCGATGTTACACAAAAAGTAACATCTCGCTACACAGAGCTGGCACAGCAGGACGTGCAGAGCTAACTCCAGCAGACACACAGCTGCCGGGACACCCTGAAAGTCTCTCAGAACCGGAGTTCAGAGATAGCACGTTAGGCGCCAAATGTGGACGGTATCTTTTCAGCTTTATACCGGCTAGCGCTTGTATTTCAATGCCTTAGAAAGCCTCGAGCAGCCTAGAGAGGTAGCACGGGCAATCTAGCACTTTAGTAGCTCTAAAATCGGTACCTGTATCAGCTGCAAAGCAAATACCATCAGCAGAAGCAAAGAAGGAGAAATATAGCTCCCTGCTCGCTCAATTTCCTGCAGTTAGAAGCTTTCAAATGAGACAGACAACCAGAGATGTTCACAGGAAGATAGCTGAGCCAAGAGAGGGCGGGGCCTCCCTCGACCATCTCTTTTATTAGGAGAAGGGGAAAGGGGAGGACTTGGGGCGGACCCGGGGTGACCGGCCAATCAGACACTGGTAAAGAGTTTGAGTTACATTTGGTTTTGCCCGCGCTTAGAACAAAGGAGCTCAGAGCACGTGGCAGGAGCAAGTGTCTTTGGGAGGGGGAGGGGAAGCTCAGAACAGGCAGCAACATTGCTTGGACCTAGCAAAGCAATAAAGTTAATAAATTGTAAGGGATGGAAACAATGTATTGGTGGTATTCTTGTCCTCCTCATCTGCATATGGTCTTGATTCAGCTAATGGGCTGAATTTTTTGAAGCCCCTCCTGTTGGGGTCTCCTCCCCCGCCATGTAGCCCTGGGAGAGGGGCCCTGAGGGGACAGACACGGGGTTTCCCTGCCCCTGCTCAGCCTTGTTCCCCGTTGGTTGGTTTGTGTTTCCCTGCGCGGGCAAAAGGACCCTTGGTCAGGACTGGAACAGTTCCTCGGCAGAGCCCCGGCCATGCGGCTGGAAAAATAAACATCTCTCTGAAACAGCTATCAAGAATCTGTTTGTCCATATATATTTCCTTTCCACGGGACTCCTGGTTTGGTATATGTATGTTGCAGTATCCCCACTGCAACACCCTCCCACATTCATTTTCTAGAGACTACAGGGGAGGTTATATAAAGTATATATGTACTCTAGATTAATGCTTTTTTGTAAATGGAAATCATTTTTCATTCTTATGTAATTTTCTCCATCAAGGCAAGTTGAATATGGCTCCCTCTAGAGCCCGTCTTCTTTGCAGTCTCTCTGCCTTTTTTATTTTTCTTTTTTTTTTAAGACATGTTTTAATATGATGCACACCAGCTTAGCTCTTGTGTTGTATATGAGTTATTCCCTGCATAGTTATGCTGGTACTGAACCACTAGGGCAAATTGTAGATGGTCCTTTCTGCTACACTTTGTTGCACTCAGGACTGCACCTCTTTGCATGAATTTAATATTTTTTTACTTTATATAAGGCTGAAAGAAGTACTCAGGCTCACTTAATCTTTCCTTCTTCCCTTTTTTTAACTGAAGAGAAACATCCCCCTTCTAACTTTGCCAAATTATTTAGAAGACTGTAAATCAAAGACATTTATCTTGAAATGTGCCATTGGAGCAGACTTTATACAAGTGAAATAAATGGTAACATAAGAGTATTTGTTCTGGTCTGCAAGAAAGGATTTTTGGGGTTTTTTTACCTATAGAATATTGGTTCTAATATTAAAAAAACGTTGTTTAGAGGCTCCAATTTGCACATCAATATTTTAGTGCAGTAGGGACAATGGCATATTTTTAATGGGGAATATGTTCTTTGTTACACTGTTGCTAAAATAAATTTGGTATTAGATTTAGAGCTACGCTGTTATCAGTTTATGGTAGAATATTCCATGCACATGGTAAAGATTTTCTGACCAGAGAGTGCTCATCATGTGAATCCAGAATAAGCTGTTAATGTTTATCCATCAGTTGGTGGACGAGTGAGTCGGGAATTAAATTATACACGGCAGAAGATTGGAGAAGAAGCCATGTTTAACCCTCAGCTCATGATTCAGACTCCACATGAAGATGGTGCCAATGTACTTACAATAGAAGCACTCAGACAGCACCTTGACTCTGCACTTCAGGCCAGCAGAGTAGATGTTTATATGTACAACAGGTAAGGAGAAGAGCAAAACTTTTCTTGATCATCTGTAACAGTTAGAAAATGGACAGATATTTCCTTGCCTATATTTTTAATGGATAGCACTTCAGAACCTTTCCATTGGAATTGTTTTGATTTGAATGTCACTAATTACCGATGCTTCAAATTGTGTCATGATAGCAGTGACCAGATGACTTTTTAACAAATAAAATGGTGTAAGAGGTATTGGATGAGATTCTAAAAATATACCCTTATGAGCAGTGCTACAGTGTATAGCATTTTTCTTGGTAAAGGAGTAATAACTGTGCTCTTAAAAATGGGATCTTATTGATGGGATTTCTAGCAATGAAAAGCCTTCCAATAACATAGTAATAGCAACATAATAACAATCTAATAATTTCTTTTCTCCTACATGCGTGAGTCAGAGTTAGTCTGAGCTTGAAGATGACTTCTCTCTTGTGTCACCAAGGGCTATCTTAATTCACAAGTGGGCTCACAGAAAGCCACATTTCTGTCCCTATTAGTTGTGTCAACTAGCTTATTAATCCAAAAGTAGCTCCATTATTTTAATGACTTTTACAGAGACTGTTTGGCATAAATTGAATAAATATTTCTAGTTATAGCTACAAAAAGAAAGACCTTTTGTATTTTGTTAAGTTGTGGTATACCTACATTGACTAAAATTTCTTTCTCAGTGATTCACTACTTGAGGCCACCATGTCTATATAAGTTCCAATTTTAATGTATGTTACATTTTAAAAATAACTTTTCAGTAATTGTTAAAGAAAAAACCTTGTTCTTTATTTCAGAAAATGGAAATTGGAACACTTATGTTATAAATCAGGAGAATTCATCACAGAAGCAGGGTACATGGACCAGGTAGGCATAACAGGCATTTGATTATAAGCACTTTATATTTTCATGATTCAGTTTGTGTTGTTTAGGTTATATTGTAGTCTAATTGTGGTTTTTTCCCTTTTCTGACCTTGGCAGATCATAGAATATCTTTATCCTTGTTTAATCATCACTCCTTTGGACTGCTTCTGGGAGGGAGCAAAGCTACAGTCAGGAACTGCCTATCTATTGTAAGCATGCTGGTTTTATAACTTTCCAGTTCATAGTTTTAATAGTAAAATGATGCATTGTTGCAGAATTATTGAGAGATCAGGGACATGGATCATTGATAGAATTATGGGATCAATAAAAGAACTATACAAGCAATAGGCCTGGAAGCAAAAGGCCTGTGTGTGAGAAAAACTCTCCATGAGAAAAATCTCTGTGAGAACCAAGCTGGGAACAAGAAGGGAGTTTTGAGAAGGTACAGCTGTGTAGATAAGACCGAGAGAGAAGGGAGGTAAACTCTGAATTCTTTTAATCATAACATAACTGTAGAAGCTTGCCAATGTAAGTCCAATTATGTAGAAGTAGAAATTCGCTTTGATAAGTTTTAAGCCACTTAAGAGTTAACAAGCTGGTATACTATGTAAGTGCCTCTGGATTGCAAATAAACGGAGTTTTGCTCTTATCAACCATATTGATTTGGACTGCATTTCCTCCCCCTGCCGGAGTCCCTGGGCTCCTCTTCCTTTTACAATTTCAACAATGCATGATTTTGAGTTGCATCGCAATGCTTATTCAGATTCTGGTTTAACCAAAAAATAATAATTAAAAATAATTGTATTTGTTTTGTGTGGCCAAGTGTTGGTAGTAGGGGGATTACAGGGGTGGCTTCTGTGAGAAGCTGCCAGAAGCTTCCTCTATGTCCAGCAGAGCCAATCCCTGGTGGCTCCAAGACGGATGTGCCGCTGGTCAAGGCTGGGCCAATTAGAAATGGTGGTAATGCCTCTGTGATAACATATTTAAGAAGAAGAAAAATCAGTTCTTGCACAGTGGTAATTGCTGCCAGATAAGAGCGGGGTGAGAATGTGCGAAAGGAACAACCCTGCAGACACCAAGGTCAGTGGAGAAGGAGGGGCAGGAGGTGCTCCGGACACCAGAGCTAAGATTCCCCTTCAGCCCATGGTAAAGACCATAGTGAGGCAGCTGTGCCCCTGCAGCCCATGAAGGAACACAGGGATGCAGAGATTCATCTTCAGACCCTGGAGGAGCCCACATTGGAGCGGGTTTCTGTAAGAGACGGTCCGAAAATCCCTCATCTGCCTCACGATCATCGCCGAGGACAGAGACTGAACACAGCAGTCCTGGCCTGGCTGAGGTGGGATTGTCTGCCAAGTGTTGCCTACGGGTGTGCCCACTGGGGACTGGTACGCATTCCTGAGGAAAATTAGCGCAGGTCACAATGGACTGTGCCGTTCTTGCTGCCCAGGCGGGAAGGACTGCGCTGAAGCAGAAAGGAACGACCTGTCCTGTACACCTCTCCGGTACACCTGTCTTGTACGTCTGTCCTGTACCTGTTTCCCAAAGCAACGGACCCCATAACAATGGCTGTAGATTTCCCAACCTCTTGGCCAGTTGCCCCTCGCTTCTGAAAAGGACTATAAAGGGACTTTCTGAAATAACTGAGATCGTGATCTCCCCATGGAAAGAAGACGAATCTATTGGCGGAAGACCACGAGGACTTCGTCTCATCCGTTGGTAGCTATTGCCCCTCTTTTTCCCCCTCTCTACTTTGTCTCCCTCTCTCTCTCTCTCTCTCTTACTCTCTTCTATTGCATTACTGTGTTGTGGGCACTTAATAAAGGTGCACTGTTTTGATTAAGACTGAAATCTCTTGTGTCCTTTTACACTCTGAGATCGATAAACGAACCATCACGACCCCCGCTTGCATTAGCGGATCGTGGCATTAAACTGGCGTCACGGACAGGATCTGACAGACAGAAGGGGTTGCAAGGTTGTGTGTAGTCTGTAATAGGGGAAGGATGTTTCGCTCCAGCCGCACCTAGCCCGACACCCCGAAAAGGGTGAGCGGTGTCTAGAAAGCAAGGGGGGTGACTCGAATTTCCCGCAAACTGCACACGCCTGGGTGAAAAGCACCCCATACTCAGTTGAGGGCTCTGTCTTCAGATTTTTCGCAAAAGATCTCTTAGTGTAAAAGGGGGAACTGTGTTTTTTGGTGTGTGTGTGAATTTGGACTGCTTGGTGTAGTGAAGAGACAACCATAAGTAACTTAAGGAGTACCTCCCAAGCAGATTTGGTCTCTTCACCCACCCAGGGAAGCGAAGGGAGACACAGCAAAGCTGTGTGTGTCGCAGTGTGTAATTAACTTTTACCTCCCTGTGGTGGTTTTGATCCCTTTATAAAATGACTGAAAACCCTAGTGCAAAAGTTAAAGCCGCGTTTTATGCTCTGCTAGCAAAACACAATGCCCGGCCCTCTCCGGGAGGGGAAGAATGGGCTCAAAATAACTGGTTTAATTTGGATAATGTGACTGATAGAGTATGTTCTTTACAACATGAGACTAGATTTAAATTTGGCCGAAATAAAACCATAATCTGCTCTGTTTTAGGGGCATTCCTTGCGGCAGCTATAGATCATCGCTTAAAGCGATGTACTGAGGAGAAAGCAATCATAGATTCACTTCAAAACCTAGTGGAGATTTTACAGAAACAATTAGATGAAGAGAAGAATAAAAATCATTTGCTAGAGACTGCTTTAAAAGAGGAATATTTTAAGAATTCACAGAATACTGACTCACCAAAAGAGACAGAGGAAAAGGAAACTCCTCACATTAACCAAATATACCCCCAGAAAGAACTAATACTAGTAAAAAATTGTGGGGAAAACTGCTGCCCTCGTATAAGACCCCTGATTAAAACAGAATATAATTATATCAATGATGAAGATCTTGAACCGCATATCACCACTAAACAAATACCATACACTACTGTTGAATTGGCCAGGTTAAAAAAGGAGTATGGGCGGCTCCCCCATGAATCTGAGACGGAATATGTCTTCCGAGTATCCCTCACTGGAGGAGACCAAATTCAATTAACTGAACAGGAGGCCAGTGGATACTGGGGACATGGAGTTCTCTTGACAACAGGAGACAAACGTGGCACATGGTCCCTGACTCAGCGTGCAGCTTTCTGGGCCAGGGGACTCAATCCTTTAGAAAGGGGAGACCCTTTAGCTATAGTTGGTACCCCCGATCAACTTCTAGAAAGCGTCCACAAAGCCACCTGTCTGCAAATGATCCATGAAAGGAAATTAACTCCTGGATATGAATCCCCCACGCAATTACCTGTGAAACCTGAACTGATGACCCCTTTAATTCGAGGCCTTCCAGAATCACTCAAACCTACAGCAATTGTCCTTCAAAAAACAATAGCAGCTGTAGGTCCTGTAGAAAGGCTAGATAGATTCCTTGGAAACCCGAGCGACCAAACTGTATCTACCGATCCTGGGTTTACTCCATATTCAACCCCCTCTCAGCTGCCAGGTTCACAATCGAATTCACCTGCCGGTGATCGCAAAGTTTGGACATGGAGTGAGGTTGCAGAAGATCTGATTAATTATAGTAGAAAATATGGACCTATAAAAATCCCAGAGGAAAAATCAGACAAAACAAAAGGTGTCAGGTACAGTAGGGCTCCTCATAGTGAAAAACCAGAGAATGTAAAACAGATTCCTAAGCGTCAGCATTGGTGGTTATTAGGCATCAAAAAGGGGGTCCCCAGAGATATGATGGATGGCTTACCCCCTGATAAATTGAGTAAGGTAGTGTCTAACTGGCACTGCTGAAAACCCATTCTACCGAATCCGTCACTTCAACCCAGTGCACCCCTCCTCCCTCAGAATCTGGGCAGTGAGTCAAAGCAACCTCTCCCTCAAAGTCTGTGCAGTGAGCCAAAACGACCTCTCCCTCAAAACCAGGGAAACTAGACCCTCCGTCTCTTGTCAGTGGGTGAAGAGACGGAGCATGGGTATACCTGAGAATGCTCACTAAAAATAAAACAGGAGATATAATGATCACAGCTATTACAGGCCCTAAACAGGCACCTGTAACTTTTCTGATTGACACTGGAGCACAAATTTCTGCACTGACAAAGAAAGATGCCCAGAGGTGTGGAATTGTTCCAACAAAGAACCAATATTGTGTTTTAAATGGCTTGGGAACACTCTCACTACAGGGACCAAATGATCCTAAGAATCCTGCACGCTACCTTGGACAACCTGTTTTGGTAGACCTTCCTACTCTAAGAGAAGTACCACTAGTGCTAAAAAGCCCTCTGAATAAATATGCATGGGCAGCCTCTGATGCCCTAGGGAGAGAGCATCGGATACATACACGCTGCATAATTCCATCATTCTAATTTTTCTGCCTTTGGTGGCAGACTCTGATGTGTTTGCTTTTCACAGAAGAACTCCGAGGGACATGAAGAATCCGGCATGGTCCCTCAAACAAGTTAAATTGCTGATGCAAAACAATGTCTCAGAAGTTCAGCCAGCTTGTTCACCCTTTCTGCAAACTTCCTTCAAGGGGTGGACAACCTGGTTGCAAAAGTGGAACTCTTCTAAGAAATGAATGCAAAGAGACATAACCGGTGTTATGGGAACAGGATTGGGAATCTTAAATAGTATTGATTCAGAAGTACTAATGAATAAATTGGCTGCCACAACTAGAGATTTGACTAAAATACAACAACCACTACAGTCATCCCTATTAGCCTTGGGAAGCCATCAGTGGTTGTTATCAAACATATTACCAAATTGGGAAAAGGTAAATGTGAATGACCACAAATTGATAATTGACGCACTCGATGCTACACAAAACAACATTTCTTTGGCTCTCAGCTGCATCCAGGCTCAATTATGGATGCAGTCAATTGCTGCCTCAATTATAAGAGAAGGCAAAGAAGGCACTTTTCCTACTGAAATTCGGAAAATAATCTGGGACAGTGCTGCTGATTTTGAAAGAGAATTCCAATCCTGGTGGAACTTAGTAAATTTTACCTACAATCCCATCACAAACACAGCCACAGCCTTTGTTCTAACCATATGTAATGCTTCAGTGCATTTGATATTCCCTGTCATTGCATTAGGGCTGAACCATGATGGAGCTGTTCTCTATCCTTTTGAGCATAGAGAATGGGCCCATCAAATTGGTGAGAAGTGGCAAACTGTTAATTTAGAAACTTGTATTGTCCGAGAACAACAAGGATTCATCTGTGAAAGTAATGCAATTAGAGCTCAAGATATTTGTTTAGATACAGAACAAAATATCTGTCATTTTGAAATACATCCTAACGAAATTCCTGAAACAGTGCTTGTCTATATAGGTAATGGATGTGCATGCTTAAGAACTGCTTGTGATAAAATATTTGTAGAAAATGTAGTAGTAGATACTAAAAATCATTCAAATTTTTGTGTTTGTAACTTTACTAAAATCATAGGATGTGATTTTTCTTATTTAGCCCCAGTTACTTCTTATCACCTTTTACAGTCCAATTACACACTGATCCACCAATTATTGCCTACCCCCATTGGAATGAACCTTACTTTGGTAAAGCAATTGTTGCTTCACCAAGATTTAATTGAAATTTTGGAAAAGATCAAGAAAAATGGACAGAAAACCTTGGTAACTGTTCATCACAGTGTGAAAGAAATACATCGTGTTCTAGAAAGGGTAAAGAAAGATGCTGAACACAGGTGGTGGGATACTCTTTTTGGGTGGTCACCTACTGCTACAGGTGTCCTGAACAAATTGTGTCATCCCATCATTGTTCTCTTGATTTTGATCTTGACTGGTTTTGCTTTATCAGCAATCTTATACATCATGAATTGGAGAATGATGAAACGGTTAACACAGTTGACATCTATAATAGATGTCCACGTCCCATCCACTGTGGACATCCCCAAGGTTGTTGACACGAGACGAACTACACAAGTATTAAAATAAGATGTGATAAGAAATTAGAGGTATTTTGATTAAAAAAAAATTACATGTGTATTTTGATTAAAAAATTATTTACTTCTTTCTTTTGTTTCCTTCTTTTTCTTTTCTTTTCTTTTCCTTCCTTTCTTATGTTCTCTACCCTTTTCCGGGATATGCTACCAACATTGACAAGTCCTGAAGACTTCACAACGACACTACGAAATCGTGCTGATGGAGCTCGCTTGACGACAATCGTGAGTCAAGGGGTGGTGTAAGAGACGGTCCGAAGATCCCTCATCTGCCTCACGATCATCGCCGAGGACAGAGACTGAACACAGGAGTCCTGGCCTGGCTGAGGTGGGATTGTCTGCCAAGTGTTGCCTACGGGTGTGCCCACTGGGAACTGGTACGCATTCCTGAGGAAAATTAGCGCAGGTCACAATGGACTGTGCCGTTCTTGCTGCCCAGGCGGGAAGGACTGCGCTGAAGCAGAAAGGAACGACCTGTCCTGTACACCTCTCCGGTACACCTGTCTTGTACGTCTGTCCTGTACCTGTTTCCCAAAGCAACGGACCCCATAACAATGGCTGTAGATTTCCCAACCTCTTGGCCAGTTGCCCCTCGCTTCTGAAAAGGACTATAAAGGGACTTTCTGAAATAACTGAGATCGTGATCTCCCCATGGAAAGAAGACGAATCTATTGGCGGAAGACCACGAGGACTTCGTCTCATCCGTTGGTAGCTATTGCCCCTCTTTTTCCCCCTCTCTACTTTGTCTCCCTCTCTCTCTCTCTCTCTCTTACTCTCTTCTATTGCATTACTGTGTTGTGGGCACTTAATAAAGGTGCACTGTTTTGATTAAAACTGAAATCTCTTGTGTCCTTTTACACTCTGAGATCGATAAACGAACCATCACGACCCCCGCTTGCATTAGCGGATCGTGACAGTTTCCTGGTAGGATTTTTGACCCTGTGGGAGACACACACTGGAACCTGAAGGACTGACCCCATGGAAGAGTGAGTGACCCATGTTGCAGCAGTTCGTGGAGAACTGTTGCCTGTGGGATGGACTCATGCTGGAGACATTCATCAAGAACTGTCTCCCGTGGGAGGGACCCCACGGTGGAGCAGGGGAATAACTCCTCTCTCTGAGCAGTGGCAGCAACGTGTGATGAACTGACCATAACCCCTATTCCCTGTCTCCCTGTGCCACTGGGGGAGGAGGAGGTAGAGCTGGGAAGGAGGGAAGGGTGGAGGGAAGGTGTTTTTAAGATCTTATTTTACTTCTCATTGACACTGAACCGTGCCATAAACCAAATCCCTCCTGATGGGAGAGAATTTTCTAAAAGTCCTTGCAAGGAGTTTCAAAGATAAACCGAGACTTTTCCTTGATTTTCAATGCTTCCAGATAGTTGTTTATTAAGTCTTATCAGAGGAACAGACCCACTAGCATGACCCAGGTACAGCATAGAGCACAGAAAGCAGGAGTGAAGTCTCTCTTTATCAAGACTTACACAGCCTTTTAAAGATAATTTAACCAATAGTTACTAGAAACGTATATTATTTTCACTTTCCTACCAATTATTCAGTAACACGGCCAGGAACTGTGGAATTCTCTATCCAATCATTCCAAACTACTTTTACTGCATAACATGGAGTAGTAGAAGAAGGAGAAGAAGGTTTAGAGAACAACAACAATCCTCCATTTTGATTTTTTTTACTCTTATCTATTTAGTACAAAGAGAAGCCCAAAACCTCTAAATTTTTCACCCTGTGACAATCTTACATAGTAGTCTATCACCTAATTCACACCACTGTATTTTCTAGTTCTTGTCTGATCGTTGGTAGTTTTTTCCAAGGTTGGAGGCTAAAACAGTGTTGTTCAGGGGGGTAAGAACCCTTAAAAACAGGCAGAGAAATATTCTTGGCACTCTGGGTTCCTACACTCATTTTCCTGCTCTGATTTTGTTGTTAATAAATTCAATTCATATCTCTAATTCGAGTCTGTTTTGCCCGTGGCAGTATTTGGTGAGTGATATTTCCCAGTCCTTATCTCAACCCATGAACCCTTCATTATATTTTCTCTCCCCTGTCCAGCTGTGGAGGGGAGTGATAGGCATTGGTGTGTGTCTGGCATTCAGCCAGGGTCAACTCACTACAATAATAAAATAAATTGTAGTGTCTTTGCAGAAAACATGCATGGATTTTTTTTTTAATTGAACAAATATTTTTCATTTTTTAAAAGATGATATGTATGCATCAATTTAAGTCCTGTGTCATTACTTTTCTTTGTTTTGCTGGCATGCAAAAGGAAATATAAATTCTGAATTCAAGCTTTTTTAAATGTATGCTTTTTTTGGAAATAACCTTTTTCCTTCTTTTTTTTTCCCATCCCCCCAAACTACAAAATATTGGTTTGGAATTAATTTTATTTCTAAGAAAATTTAGGCCTCTTGGTTAAATACTCAAGTCTTCCTAAGGAATAAAACTCAAATCCTTTGCTTATGAGATCATTAAAGAAAGCAAATATAAGTGTGATATTGTATTTCCTGGATCATTCAGAGAGTTAACTGTTAATCTGTGCAGGTGTTTTCTGTTATTTATGCAAGAGTTAACATTTGAATTATTGTTTCTGTCCTGGTTTGCATGTCTCTGTGAAAGCAATTTGCAATGGCTATCTCCTAATGTTTAGTGTACAGTTTTAGATGGGGAAATAAAGGGGGGGTTGCATTTTCTGGTTGAGAGATTTCAAATAAAGAATTAAGCCTGTTTAAGCAATTACACTGTGGTTTGAATCACAGAATAAGGCAGCCAAAAGCCTTTGTAGTCTGTCAACGTCACAAATTCAAAAGTGGAGGGTCAGAGATGTGGCAGTGATAGTGATGACAGCCATAGTAGCAGGAAAGCTTGATGGTTGATAGTCAAGCAGCCAGGGCATTTGCAGGAGCACAGAATTGTTATAGATAAAAAACAACCAGCTATATTGATTGATTACATTTAGACGATGATTATTAGACTAGCAAAAAGTAATCTGATACTATGTGAAAGGATTTCTTTCCTCAGCCTCCTCCCTTTTTCTCCCTCCAAATTCTTTGAAGCAGCAGTTGGCTGCTTTTTTGTTATTTAGGTGCTTGATGGTTTGTTTTACTTGGTTTGTAAATGAAATTATTTTTAACAGGGGAATATTCCCTTTCATACAGTAAATTGGTATGTAAGTACTATTTTTGTTAAAATCACCACAGAGCTACAAGAAAAGTATGCATAAACAAATATAATTAAAACATGCATTTCATTTTATGAAACAACCTTACCAGAAAGGGTTATAACTTGTAACAGAAAACAACTTCAGCATCTGTAAAAATACAAAGTAAAAAATTATGTTTCAGTACTTATTTTGTCTCTTTTTTTGTCATTTTCCCCTGATTTTTTTAAATAGAGGGAAACCTCCTGTGCAGTGGATCAACTTTGACCCCTTAGAATTCTTAGAAGAGTTAAAAAAAATAAATTACCAAGTGGAGACCTGGGAAGAAATGCTGAAAAAAGCAGAGGTTGGTCATGGTTATATGGATCGACCTTGTCTGAATCCTGCTGATCCTGATTGCCCAATCACAGCTCCCAACAAAAATTCCACCAAAGTAAGTTTGCTTACCTTTGTGTAAATCTTTTCAAGGGAGGCTCTGTATGTGTGGTGAGAGAAAAGGGTGCCATTCCCTTCCAAGTAATATATATTTTATGTTCTTCAGTGATTTAATTATTTGGTTTCTATTATATACCATTAGCCCAGGGTAACTAACTTTCCTTCACACTGTGATGCAATATTAATCACACATATTTAGAGTGAAATTACAGTTCTCAGCTACTGGCTAGGTGTGGCAATGTGGACACATTATTTCAGCAGCCAACATGCCTCAGGCAGACACAGTTACTTCTGGAATACAGCTACTGCTGTACACTGACACTGTGCAGCAAGGTCTTCCTTCAAGTAGGGCCAGTTTTGTTGATCCAGCTTTATATATCCATTTCTCAGTCACTTTGGCTTTGGAGAAGTTGCTATCTGGTGAACAAGTATCAGGATAGTTTGTCTATTTCTGTTTGTTGAACACATTTCTCTTTGTAGACTTCCTAGATGATCTTCAATATCTGTTATTTCAGTGCACTAGGTGTTGATTTAGGATTCGTCTTAAGTTGTGCAACTGATGAATTGCTTCTTTAAAACTTTTTTCTAGCGTCTTGATGTGGCTCTTGTTTTGAGTGGTGGATGCTATGGACTGTCAAGAAAATACATGCATTGGCAGGAGGAATTGATTATAGGTGGTACAGTCAAGAATAGTTCTGGTAAACTTGTCAGGTAAGCAAACAAATGTTTAAAGAAAATTTTAATTTTTCTTTGTTAGAGTTTGGGGTTTTTTTGGCGGGAGGACAGATCATGCAAAATCAACTGTCTTTCAAAGTCTGTGAATGATGCATATTATGAACCCTGGTGTAGGAGGACATCCCTGATAAGGACAGAATTTAAAAGAGTGATTATTAAACAGTTGTTTAAATTTAAGGAGGTGTCATTGGTACCTACTTCAAACCTAAAAATGATAGTGTACATTTCTCAGAAATAATTTTTTCCTGGCAACTTTGTTGTTTAGAGTGTATGTATAAAGCATTGAACAGTATTTAAAATAATGAACAACTTTGTGGTTTTGAAATATGATCAAAGGAAAAAAGGGGAAATATAACTTTGGTAATGTGCCCACTCATTTGACTTTTATCAGAAAACCAAAATCTCCATTGAGCTCTTTGTTTAAGGTCAATACAGAGAAAAGTATATTCTTTATGTCACTGTATCTTGAATACATTTTTGACCAACAAAATAAAACCCTTTCTTTCAGACTTCTTGAAGAAGTCATGGAACACTGGACTTTGGGGGGAAACTCCTTGAAATAGAACTGTGTTTAAAAAAAGGACATATAAAAACATTATTTAGATATATACACTGAATCCAAATTTATATTAAACTAAAAGAATTATAATTCTTGCATATTTAATACAGATAATTCTTACTAGAACTTTTTATATGGGTTTTTATGGTTTTTTTCATTGACATTAAATATTGAATATTTATTTAGTGTTTTCTAAAAAATAGCCAAAGTATTTATTCTTTGTGAAAAATGAAATAGTTCCTTAAGCTTCTAAAATTGTTGGATATAGTTACATACTGTGTAAATTTACAATGGATAATTATTGTCTTTTGTGTATTGTTTGCTGCTTGTCAGGTGTCAGGAGTTTAGTCTAGCATTTCTCTCCAAGGTATGAAAAAGACCAAGGTCTTCAAATGACAAATTGCCAACAGCATTTTCAAGATCTTATAGGAATAACTGTTCCTGTGTGTCAGCGTATGGATGTGAGACTCATAAACCGAGAGCAAAATGAATCTGTTTATTGCAGAGTTAAGACAGTACTTATACACTTAGTGTGAGAATCTCTGTTCAGTCCATTGCACGCAACCCAGTTGCAGTCCTGTAATAAATCCATTGGCCTGACAGTTAGTTTCCTCAAGGTTTGCAGGCTTCGAAGAAAACAGGATGCCTTTCCTGTTCTCAGATAGTGTGTAATCTTAGTTTCTTCCACACTTCCCAGGAATTTTCTGTAGTGTCAGGCTTGTTTCTTTCTCACACCTGTGTCCTTCTCATAGCAATCTGTCTGTCAGTCATGATTGTTATAAGTGATTTGTAGGGTTCCATTTTTTGCTCCTGAAACTGATCCTATTGAAAATAATGGCAAAATACTCACTAAATTCAGTGAAATATAGACTTAGCATCAGTACTATATAGACTAGTACAGCTTCACCAGATACATGGTAATTATACTCTGTTCAATTTTAATATCAACATGTGGCCTATAAAATCAAGAATTTGTGCAAGCTCCTATTAGGCTCTCATTTGAGCCTTTATACGGTGAAGAAACATTTCTTGAAAATGCTTTTTTTAATCCATCTTTCTCCTCTCTCTTCTCTCCCTGTTACAGTGCCCAGGCTTTGCAAACCATGTTTCAGTTAATGACTCCTAAGCAAATGTATGAGCACTTCAAGGGGCATGAATATGTTTCACAAATCAACTGGAGTGAGGATAAGGCAGCAGCAATTCTGGAAGCCTGGCAGCGGATGTATGTGGAGGTAAAACAGACAATAACCTAGATGTCTTGCTATATAACTTTACTAAGATCCACTGCCTTTAGTTGTAGCTTTTTATAGTATTTTCTCAAGGAAAATCCTTAAACTAAAATTGAGTGTTTTGTCCTGGTTTTAAAGTTATCCTTATGCTGTAACAAACTATTTTAAAAGGCTGATTTCTTTTTTTTTTTTTTTTTAATTAAGAAGCTGCTTGCTTACTCACATATGAGAAGCTATGAAAGTTTTACTGTTTGCTGGACCTTGGATTAAAGGCAAAACTCATCTCATACAACAGCAAATCAATGACAGAGTTATGGAAAGAAGAATGTTTTGAATGAGCTGTGCATACAGTGGGCTTTAATGAAGATGCAAATTCTTGTTTGATAATCAGTAGCTTGCAGGAAATAATTACCAAAAATATTTATTTCATGTAGCCTCAGTGAAATCTCTGTTACAGAGTGTGTGCTTTAATAGGAACATTAAGACAAATGTAGTTGATTTCAGATATGTGCTGTAGAAGATGATAATGGGCTTTTTTCTTTGCCACGCTAAGTTTTATTTTTCTTTATGTAGGTTGTTCATCAAAGTGTTGCACAAAACTCTACTCAAAAGGTGCTTTCCTTTACTACAACTACCCTGGATGATATTCTAAAGTCATTTTCTGATGTCAGTGTTATCAGAGTAGCTAGTGGCTACTTACTAATGGTAAGAAATCAAATTCTATTTATTTAATTGACTCCAGTAGTATACCAGGGCTCAAATGGCTGCCTTCTTGTTACCAGTCAACAGTCCAGAACATTTTCATAATACTTTAAATAAAAATTGCAGTTTGTAAACATTTGCCTCGGGGTTGTCACTTATTCCTCTATGTAACATCTCTGATATGTCTGTTCTGTTTAAAAACACTTATAAGCTATGTATGCTGTTGGGGGAGATAGCCAGTAGAGAAGGATCCCTTCTAATCCAATCCTTGCTTTGCTTTCAGCTTGCCTATGCCTGTTTAACTATGCTGCGGTGGGACTGTGCAAAGTCTCAGGGTGCTGTGGGGCTGGCAGGAATCTTCTTGGTTGCTCTCTCAGTGGCTGCAGGACTGGGTCTGTGCTCATTGATTGGAATTTCCTTTAATGCTGCCACAACTCAGGTATTAAGGAGCCAAAAGTCTGCTGCTAAATTACAAGAATTTTGTTAGTAAATAAACACATCTGAATTGATATTTGAAGAAAAACATAAGATGAGAAAGATACAAGTAAAAATAGAAAAATCAAAATACTTTCTCCTATCTAGTAGCTTGCTCTGAGAAATTAAGAGAACGTGCTGCCAAATGATTTTAAGAAAAAGGCAGATATCCTGCAGTTTAATTATGTAGATTCTAGGATATTTGTTTTTCTGTCTCAATATGAGTGCAACATCCGGTTGTACACAAAAAGCTGCAAGTTTTGCCCTTACATCCAAATATATCAGGATGTTCAACTCCCGATAATATTTTGAAAATAACTTGAAATATTATCTGTTATTCTTTGCCTACCAAAAACTTGAATTTGTTTTAGTGAGGTTTTGTACATGTAAATGGTATACTGCAAGTTTCTCATCAATTTTTCAGAATGAAAGTTAATAGCTGTATTGCATCATATTGATTTTAATTTTAGCCTTGGAGTTTTGTTCAGAATGAAGTGTAAAGGCTATTTTGATTAACTGGCTAATGACTAGCTTAATGGTAAATCATAAGAATAATATAAAAACATTCTTGGTTTTTTTGCTTGTTTTGTTTCTTCCCCAAGGTTTTGCCTTTTCTTGCTCTTGGAGTTGGCGTAGATGATATATTCCTTCTGGTACATGCATTTAGTGAAACAGGGCAGAATAAGAGAATTCCATTTGAGGTAATGAAAAAATGGGGTGTTGGGGGACAATAAAAGAATAAAGTAAAAGAAAAAGCCTTGTAGAGGAAAATATACCTAGAATTAGTTAGTAATGATTTTTTAGAAAATCTTTTGTTCTAGAGATCTTTGTCCTAGGGCCTGGTGTATTTTCCTTTTATTTATAATGAACCATGACATTCACATATTCACATTATGAAATCTAAGATCCTCCTCACTTTTATAATCTTTTCCTTTTATTGACATTTTTATTGCCAGTCCAGAGTTTCATATCCAAAGTACAAATCATTTAAATGCAATGTATATTTGTCAGTTTTGTTTTGTACAAGCAATGTCTTCCATGTGCTCTTTCCAGTTGGTTTGGGATGCAGGCGATGAAAACTCATTGTGCTATAACCTTCATATGCTTCAAAATAACCTACTGCATTGGGAAAGGGTCCTGTGTTTAATTCTCTCTGGCTTTTGTGTGGTTCCTGGGATTTCTGTTTGCTGGGTTTTTTTCTTACATGCTTCTTTAAGACATTATGTATCTACACGGTTAATGCATGTTTATTTTCAATGAAAAATGTTAAGAACAGCAAGTGACTGCACTGGTACAAAACACATCCTACTTAATTGATGTATTTGATATAATATCAGTATCCATTTAGCTTTGACTTTTAAAGCCAGTGTCATCTTTGATAATGTTTGCTACCCCCAAAAAATGTAAGCACTTAATACGTCTTGGGGTGACTTTATGATGTGTATCCCCTATTGCTGCTCCATGCCCAGAAATTAATTTTGTGCCTTTCTGTGCCTTTAAACTGAGCCTGAGAGGGGGGAGAGGAAAAAACTGAGCGAACTTTTCAAAGCAGTTGTTCAGGGACACAGACACACACTCCTCTGCGTCCTGCTGCTGCAGCAAGAGCGGAGGAAGCACCCTTCTTGCTTTTCAGCCAGTTTTCAGCTCCTTTTCTCCAGAGGGAGACAGAGTTGAACTTTGTTTTCCTAGGACTTAGGGTTTTTTTTCCCGAACCTGGTGAGGGAGGGGTGGTTGTAACCTGCCTTCTATCAGAGGATATTTTTCCTCCAAATTTGTCCAAACCGGCATAATACATTATCTGCTTTTCTCCTGGACAGTGTACTTAGGATATTTTTTACTCTTAAAAACTCTCAAATGCATACTTTTATTCAGAATTTCCTTGCAATAGTTTTCACTGTTACCATGTTATATCTGTAGGATGATCCCTTCATTTGCAGGACATTACCTTATTCATTTGACTTTGTTTTGCAGGACAGAACAGGTGAATGCTTGAAGCGAACAGGAGCAAGTGTAGCCCTTACATCTATCAGCAATGTTACTGCTTTTTGTATGGCTGCCTTAATCCCTATTCCTGCTTTACGAGCATTTTCACTCCAAGTAAGTTTTAATGTTGTTTTGTTAGCTCTTGTAGATAGTGTCATTATGGAAATGAATGATAATATTAAAGACCATGTTCAATGCTTCTGCAGTTCACTCAACCAATATGGGATCATTGTTTACTATAATTCTTTGTGATAACCAACTGCTTTCTCCTCTTGATTCTACTCCTTCCATTTCTCACGCCTTGAGTCTTTCACATCCTGTTCGTGGGTGAATGAATATCTTGCCCCATCCCAACTGAGTGCAAAACCCAAGAAGTATGCAACTAAGCAGAAACAAGTCTCTGGCAAGATTTGAATTCTTCAGGCAGTCTAGACCAGTACACTGTACTCTAGTTTACACCATCACATTTCTAAGTAGACATTTAATCCTTTCATTGAGGTTTGTCCAATTTTCTGCTCTTACAAACCATAACCTAAGTTCAATGACAGCAGCAAAAATGCATTTGCCACATTAATAATTACTGCAGCAGTTTGTAATGACTTGTTCCCAATGTAATTTTAGCAGAATGTTGGAGAAAAATTCATCAAGAATTTTCTGTTCTGTTTTGAGAGAAAATGTGATTTTTCTGTGCTGAAGCATGTATTTCCTGACACAGCTGGTAAGTGAGCCTACCAGGGGAAGTGCCTCACTGGACCTGCTGTTTATAAACAGAGAAGGGCTGGTGGGAGATGTGGTGGTCAGAGGCTGTCTTGGTGTCTTGGTTTGAAAGACGGGTGTCTGCCAAGGAAGGTGGGAACCTACCTTGGAATAGGAAATGTGACCCCCCCCTTCCCTCCCAGTTATTATAACTCTGAAATTATGGGGCTTTCAGGCAAAGATATGAGGAAATGAATAACAGTTATTTACTAGTATGTATATATATATAACAAGGCAAACAAATAACAATGGCAGCAACAACAACCAAAACCAGAAACCCAGTAACAGCCTTCTCGGCTGTCAAGTACCTTCCCTTTTGGTGTAGTTACAGTCACAGCCAGAAGGGGCGCTGTTGGAGTGGGGCAGGTGCGATGATTCCCTCACAGCAGCAGGGGGTGCTGTGGCGCGAGTTCAGTTGCGTCTCCTTCGTGGTAATGGCAGGCGGGCTGGATGGTGAAAAATGGGCTGCAGCAGGAACCTCAGAGCAGTGGCTGGGATGGCAGAGGCAGGCACACCCCTTGGTGTGGCAAACAAAATGTAACAGAAAACTCCGCAGCCTTAGCAGGAGCCGCAGGGGTTGGGTGGACATGGGGTGCTGGGTTAGAGTGTAGCGAAAAAGCCCGAGGCAGCGGCAGAAAGCACCAGGGCTTGGCAGCGGCAGCCGGGCTTCTCTGTAGCAGCTGCCACATGCAGCCAGAGAGATGCGCCCTCCGGGAAGGGGGAGGGGGTCGGGGTCTCGGGTTTTCCCCTGAGGCACCCGAATAGATGGTGAGGGTCCTTTCCAGTCAGATCGGATGTTAATAAGATCCTATTTCAACGGCCGAGAGAGAGAGCAAGGGAGCTAGAAGCTGCACCCAGCCCCTTTCCCCCCAGCCCAAAATCTCGCAGTAACTCTGCCCTTCCCAAGAGAAAACCCCTCAGATAGGAGAGTAGCCAGCTGTACCCTTCCCCCTCCTCCTCCTCCCAGCCACATCTTTTGTTCTCTTAAGTATTGGTAGTTATCATCTCTTAGCAACATATGGGACAAAATTCCATGAGAGAAAGAAAAAAAGGAAAAATCCTAATCTCCAACACTTGGACATAGCTACCAAGAAATTATAGCTTTCTATTCTTGGTGAAGTAAGGAAGGGGGTCAGCAAAACCACTACTTAGGACTTATGGAGGGCAGACTTTGGTCTGTTCAGGACACTGGTTCAGAGAGTCCCTTGGGAAACAGTCCTTAAAAACTAAGGGATCCAGGAAGGCTGGACATACTTTAAAAAGGAAATCTTAAAGGCATAGGAGCAGCCCCTCCCTATGTGCCAAAAGATGAGCCAGCAGGGAAGAAGAGAGGCCTGGCGGAACTTGGCACTATTGCTGGAAGTCAGGCTAAAAAAGAGTTTATGACCTTTGGAAGAGGGGGCAGGCAACTCAGGAAGAGTACAAGGATGTCATTAGGTCAGGCGTGGAGGGAGTGTTTCCGGGAACAGCGAGGGAATTTTAACAAGGTAAGACCAAAAGCAACAGTTGGTGAGGCAGCAGCAGCAGCAACTGAGGTAAGTCCGGGGAATAGGATTAGATCAAGCTGTACAAGGGTGTTCCCGAGCCCAGGGACATACGAGCAGCAGCCTTGAGCCCCTTCCAGACCCAAAAACCAAATTTGGTGAGGAGGGGGCATTGTTGGGAACAGCGAGGGTGATTTAAACATCTCTAAAGGAGCGTGGCAAGGAAGTTTGCCAGGCAGGGTGAGCAGGCAGAGCTCCTCTCTGACCATCTGGGAAGAGTCAATAGAGGCAGGTAAACAGACTCAGTGGCAAGTGGAGAAGATCATGCAGACATCCTTTCATTCCCAGCCTTATTAGCATACTAGCATAAGCTTCCTCAGTTATGGTGTTGATGCCTTTTCCTGGTCTTAAAATCAAGAGTCATACCCGGTTAGAAGGGGAAAAGGGATTTTACCTTGGTATTTATTTTAAGGATCCTTAGGTGTACACGTCCAGGTCATATGCATCGAGATGCACCCCGCCGAGTATCTCCCCAAAGATTGGGTATAACATTATAGGTTTTACTAATTAGCATATCTATCAAAGATTCCCCAATGAGAGGCTCAAGTGAGCCCCCCTCCCCAAGGAACCTTCCCCTGGATGGTTCTATCTTGGTTTACAAAATGTGTTCTGGAGAGGACCTTGGGGTCTGGGGCACACTGATCCCTAGCTACGAAGCTTCTAAAATGTTTAGTCTCTTAGCTTGACAAACAAGCCCAAGAAGGTAGGCAAAAAGCACTAGGAATACAGAAGCTGTACAAAGGTGTAACAGGGGTATAAAAGAAAAGGCAAAAAGCTTCATGGCATCATTTCCCCCCTTTTAGAGACTAACAAAACTCTATCTTGTCTAGTTTCTACTCTACTCTATTCTTTACTCGCAGAACCGGTTTACACAACCAGCTGCTCCACAGGAAATTACACAGATAATAACTACAATTACAGCTATTATGAATATTTCTTTTACCCAGGCCCAGTTTGGTAACCATGAGGTGAGGGTATCAAAAATATGATCAAATTTTAAGGTGTTATTTCTAGAAGCTACTTCATGTAGAATTTGAGTTCCCTTCCAAATTTCATCCAAATCTTTCTTAATTCTTCTATTAAAATGCCAATCAATGGCCAGTGACCCCTCCCATCTAGGGGCGGTAACTGAGTACAGATCTAGCAATTGCTCTTATTAAGAATTTTGGACACATTTTGGACCACAGTCTTATGCAAATCATGGGGTGAACCCTGAACCATGGTTACCAGTTGGGCAAACAGCAAACATGTGAAAAACAGTTTAGACTGCATCTTTCTGATTTGTATCAGTCTCTGTCTTCTTGGTGATTTCGGGAGCAGAAGCTTTCTTCACCCTGGAGTAGTGAATCCACGGTCCCTTGCCAGCAACCTTGACCGCAGTAAAAGTGGTCAGCAAAACTTGGAATGGTCCCTTCCACTTGGCTTGCAAGGGGTCGCTGTCCCACCACTTGATGTAGACCCAGTCTCCAGGCTGGAATGGATGAGCAGGTGTGTCCAATCCTATTGGTTCCGATAACGCGACGAATCTTTGGAGCTTCTGCAAAGTGGAACTCAAAGCCATTGAATACTTTTGCAAATCATTTTTACTTCTCATATGAATTTCCCCTGGGATATGTGGAACCTAGTATGGCCTGCCATATAATATTTCATAGGGACTGATGTTGTCCCTTCTCCTTGGCTGTATGCGGACTCTCAGCAAGGCTATAGGCAGGGCTTGAACCCATGTCATTGATGTCTCTTGACAAATCTTGCAAATCTGGGTTTTGAGGGTCCCATTCATGCGTTCAACTTTGCCACTTGCCTGGGGCCTGTATGGTGTGTGCAGGTCCCAGGTAAGTCCCAAAATCCTGCTAACTTCCCCAACCACTGTTGCAACAAAATGTGGTCCCCTATCTGATGACATTCCCAAAGGAACCCCAAATCTTGGTATTATATGATTAAGCAAAGCTTTCACTACTTCTTTTGCTGTGTTGGTGCGACAGGGGAACGCCTCAGGCCATCCACTGAAGGTGTCAACCAGTACCAGTATATACCTGCATCCCTCTTTGCGTGGCATCTCAGCAAAATCTATTTGCCAATAATCTCCCAGGACATCTCTTGTCTTTGTCACTCCTAACACAACTCTCTTGCTTGTGTCAGGGTTGTTTTTACAGCAGGTTTCACACTTGCTTGTTACAGATTGTACAATATCAGTCATTCCTCTTCCTATCAATACTTTCCTCAAATGTTTTAAAAGATTTTCTGTTCCCTAATGGGTACTTTCATGCTCTCGTTGGGCTATTTCCCGAAGGATCAGGGGTGGAACTACGACTTGTCCTACTGGGGTAACAGCCTACCCACCTTCTTTGATTTCAGCCTTAAGGAACTTAATTAATTTGTGATCCCTCTGATCGTATTTTGGGGTAAATGATGACAAATCTATCTCTTTCTGTGGTACCACTGCAAAAATGCCTTTTTCTGCAATCCCCCTGGCTGTTTCGTCAGCAAAACGATTTCCCAGTTCGGGGGCTGTTTTCCCTTTTTGATGACCCTTGCAATGCATGATAGCCACTTGCGTAGGCTTCCAAATGCTCTGTAAAAGTGCAAGAATTTGTTTAGCATGCTTAACCTCATTACCTTGAGCAGTCAGCAGGCCACGTTCCTTCCAAATAGCTCCGTGGGCATGAACAACACTGAAGGCATATTTGGAATCAGTCCATATGTTCACCTTCTTCTCCTCGCTCAGTTCTAGAGCTCTCGTTAGTGCAATGAGTTCAGCCTTCTGTGATGATACATCTGAGGGCAAGGCTTTTGCCTCAATGATTTCATCTGGGGTGGTTACGGCATAACCGGTCATCCTCCTACCGTTTCTCATGAAGCTTCTCCCATCAGTGTACAATTCCCAGTCTGGATCTTTCAAAGGAACATCTTTCAGGTCTGGTCTGCTGGAATAAGTTTCCTCTATTGTCTGCAAACAATCATGCTCAGGCACACTGTCAAGTAATGTGGATGATAAAAACATTGCAGGGTTTACCACAGAAGTTGTCTTTAGGGTAACATCATCCTGTTCCAACAACACAGATTGGTATTTGAGCATCCTGCTAGGGGAGAGCCAGTGTCCCCCCTTTTGCTCCAGCACATTTATCACTGCATGGGGTACATACACGACAATGTGCTGCCCAAGGGTGAATTTACGGGCCTCCTGTATTAGAAGGACTGTTGCTGCCACAGCTTTCAAGCATCCTGGCCAACCCTGGGCTACATTGTCTAGTTGTTCTGAGAAATAGGCCACAGCTCTTCGCTGGTCTCCAAGGTGCTGTGCCAGTACCCCCAGAGCAACATTCAGTCGCTCATGTGTAAAGAGTTCAAAAGGTTTAGTCAAGTCCAGCAGCCCCAGAGCTGGGGCTGACATCAAGGAATGTTTCAGCTGTTTAAATGCAGCCCTGGCATTCTCTGTCCACATGATTGTCCCCTTTTCAGCTGCTTTAAGGACCTCATATAAAGGTCTCACTAGTATACTGTAGTTTGATATCCACAGGCAACACCAACCTACCATTCCCAGGAAGGCCTGCATCTCCCTTATGGTATGGGGCTCTGGATGTCGGCAGATGGCTTCCTTCCGTTCTCTGCTGAGATGGCGATGTCCACGGAAAATTTCCAGGCCCAGGTATACTACTGTTTCCCTGGCAACCTGTGCCTTCTCTTTCGAGACCCGATACCCACTTTGGCCCAAAAAGTTCAACAGACTTACAGTGAGCTCGATGCAGCCATCTCGTGTCTTGGCCGCTATCAAGATGTCATCAACATACTGGAGAATGGCTCCTCCTGGTTCTTGTTTCCTCCAGTCCTCAAGCTCCTTTGACAGCTGGTTTCTGAATATGGTCAGGCTGTTTTTGAATCCTTGTGGTAAAACTGTCCAGGTGAGCTGGGTCTTCCTCCCTGTTTCAGGATTCTCCCACTCAAAAGCAAAGAGTTCTTGGCTATTCTTATGCACAGGAATGCAGAAAAAGGCATCTCTGAGATCTAAAACAGTGAACCACCCTAATTCATTTGTTAGTGTTGTCAAAAGTGTGTAAGGATTCGCTACCACTGGGTGTATGTCCTCTGTTATCTTGTTGATTTCCCTCAAATCCTGTACCAACCTGTAGCTTTTACCATCAGCTTTCTTTACTGGCAAGATTGGTGTGTTGTACCTGGATTCACATTCTACTAACAACCCAAATTTGAGAAACTTTTCAATCACAGGTATCAATCCCTTACGAGCTTCTAATTTCAGAGGATATTGTCTTTGCCTTACTGGTGTAGCCCCTGCTTTGAGTGTGATACTCACAGGTTCAGCTTTTTTGGATCTCCCAGGAGAATCATTGGCCCACACTATTTGAATGACAGCCTCTTCAACTTCTTTGGGAATTTTTCCATGGCATTCCTGTACAAGTATAGCAGCTGCTTCAATAATTTTAGATTCTGGGATTATAACTTTCACTTCCCTTTCCTTTGAAAACTTAATTTCTGCTTCCAATTTTTCCAATAAATCTCTGCCTAACAATGGCATTGGGGAATTTGACATATACAGGAACTGGTGAGTGACCCAGTGTTTTGCCAATTTAAATTTTAAAGGTTGGAGAAAAGGCCTTGTTTCACTTACCCCTGTAGCTCCGATCATATCCACAGTGTCTTGACTCATTTTACCTTTTAAAGTATTTAACACAGAATATGTTGCCCCTGTATCAACCAAAAATTCAACATCATCATTCCCCAGCTTAGCTACAGCCGAAGGCTCAGCTCGGTAGTTACCTTCGGTCCCTGTCAGTCTGTATTTACAGTAAGTTTCGAAACTGGGGGCTTTTTTTCTGCTCGCGATGGACACTCATTTTTCCAGTGCCCCCGTTTTTTGCAAATTGCGCATTGGTCCTCAGATAGGGGAAAAGGGGGACCCCTTTTTGATGTCTCAGATGACTTTTCCTTATCATACTTCTTCTTGTAGTGGGGTTTATGATGTTTATCTGCTAAGTCTCTGTTCTGGTATACCTTCCAGGCTACAGTCAACAATTTACTTATGTCCGGTGGCCCATCTATCTTTTGCAGCTTTTTCTTTATGTCATTAGCAGATTGACCTATAAACAGGTAAGCCAGGTGGATCTGCTGCTCAGGTGAGTCAGGGTCTAAGGGAGTGTATTTTTGTGCAGCCTCTTTAAGCCTATTTAGAAACTCTGTGGGGGTCTCATTTGGATTTTGTTTGATCTCATATAACCTAGCCCAATTCACTGCTTTAGGAACGGCACATTTTAACGCAACAACCACCCATTTTTGGTATCGCTTCAGCTTTTCCATCTGTTCTGGAACATTAGGATCCCAGTTAGGGTTCGCTAGGGGATAGATATCATTAACTGACCCTTGGAGACTCCCAGTTGCAATTTGAGTTTCTATAGCAGATATAGCAGCTTTGTTGACCATTTCTCTGTCTGTTTTATCCAATAATTCATCTAGCATAACATTTAGATGACCCCAATCCGGGTTTTGGGATTTTATGGCCATTTCTACACGCATAGCTACTCTCTCTGGGTTGTCCCTGTACTTCCCAATTGAGTTTTTCCACTGCTGTAATTCTCCGAGAGAAAATGGTGCCTTTATATAAATGACTCCTTGATTTCCCACAGCCTGTCTCAGAGGTGCTTCTAATACAAGTTCTTCCTCCCCCCCTTTATCTGTTTTGGACCTGATGAGTGGAAAATACTCCACTACTAAATAAGTAGTAAAGTAGGTATGTTTATTCCAGCGCTGGGACGCACGGGGGATAGCTCCTCCAAAACCATGCATACCGACAGCTGCATTCAGCTCGGTATTTATTGGGTTACAAGTTCCATATTCATTAAGTTTCGCAATACGCCTATACATATTCATCTCCTAGCCCCGCCCAGCCTCACTTCGTATTATAATGAACCCGAAAGTCATTTACATCTTCGTTGCGCATGCGCAGTGTTGTCTGTTGGCTTTGGTAAGGGTCTTCCAAGGGTCTTCCTTGATGAAGTCAGGAGTCTTCCTCATCCTGAACTTTTCACCTTTCCTCCCTGCACATGCTCTTTATACCCTTGCCCCGGGTTCAAGCATTGAGACTGGTTTGAGCTAGTTTTGGGATGAGCGCAGGATGTCTGTCTGAGACTCCTCCTGCCCTTACCAGTAGTCCCTTATCTTTTCTTCCTGCCTTGGTATGCAAATCAAGTTAGATGCATTGTTCTTAACAAACTAATTCTTCTGCTTCCCATCCCCCTGATTCAGTCCCCCCTTTTCTAAAGAGTTAGTAAATTCTTTTACTAATACTTAAATTCTTTTCCTAATGAATTTTTTGGTAGGCATCCCTTAATGTTTTTCCATGTGCATTTGACAAAGTAGTTAGAACTGATAACCTTTTTAGTACTCTATAGTTCCAAATAAGTAATGTGATAGACAGCACGAGGCAGGTACTAACCAAGGTTAATAAGACAATTATGGGGTGACATAACGTATTTAGGATACCACTTGCAGTAGGTGACCACCCGAAAAGCGAGTCCCACCAGTTATGGCTTGCGTCTTGTTTTACTCTTTGCAAGATTCTGCTGATTTCTTGTGTGTCATAATGGATGGTGACTAAGGTCTTTTCCCCGTTTCTTTGGATTTCTCTTAAAATCTCCATGAGGTCCTGATGTTTCACTAATTGCTTTACTAATGTAAGGTCCATCCCAATAGGTGTGGGTATCAATTTATGGTAAATGGTGTAGTTAGACCTTATTAATTGATGAGACACAACCGGCGCTAAATACGAAAAGTCACACCCAACAATCTTGGTAAAATTACAAATACAAAAACTAGAGTGATTCTTGGCAGCTACATTTATATTACTGTCATCTATCATCATAGAAGTGCAGATAGTTCTTAAGCATACACAGCCTTGACCAATATATACAAGTACAGTTTTTGGTGAAGTGTCTGGGTGGATCTCAAAGTGACAAATGCCTTGTTCTGCATCAAGACATATGTCTCTGGCATCAAGTGTATTACTTTCACAGATAAATCCTTGTTGTTCCCGTGTGATGCAAGATTCTAAATTTACCGTTTGCCATTTTCTTCTTACCATCCGAGCCCATACTCTGTGTTCGGAGGGGTAAAAAACTGTCCCTTTATGGTTTAGTCCCAATGCAACAATAGGATGAATTACATAAACTGTGGCATTCCGTATCGTAAGCACAAAGGCAGTAGCTATGTTAGTCATTGGGTCATAGGTGAAATTTACCAAGGTCCACCAGGATTGCAGCTTTCTTTCTAATTTAGTAGCATTATTCCAAACAGCTTCTTGGATTTCAATAGGGAAAACACCTTCATTTCCTTCTCTTATAATTAAGGAAGCTGTGGACTGCATCCATAATTGAGCTTGCATGCAGCTAAGGGCTAATGAGACATTGTCTTGAGATGTGCCAAGTGTGTTCAATATCAGTTCATGGTCCCAGTCGCTGAATTTTGCAAGGTCTGGGAGTATTTTTGAGACTTGCCACTGGCTGTTTCCCAATGCTAATAGGGAAGATTGTAGGGGCTGTTTTAATTTGGTCAGGTCACTGGTTGCCGTGGCAAATTTATTCATCAGTATCTCTGAATCAATCCCATTTATGACTCCCAGTCCTGTTCCCAGCATGCCAGTCAGGTCTCTCTGCATTCGACCTTTGAGGGGTGTTTGCTTCTGCAGCCAGGCTGTCCACCCTTCAAAGGATGTTTGAATTAAAGGGGAGCAGGCTGGTTAGATTTCAGAAACGTTAATCTGCATTAGTAGTTCTACACGCCTAAGAGACCATTCTGGATTAAACAGCAGTAATTGTTGGCCTGTGTTCCTCACTACATAAGGGCCAATCTCATAAACTTTTGGCTCAGATTTAAGTGATGTGACCTGGGTTTGGATCTGATTGCCAGAGTAGGTTGTAGTAGGCCTAGCCATGGCATTTATCTGGAATTTGAATGAGAGTCCATTACTGTCTTGGCCCCAAAGACAAACCACTTCAACGGTCTGTACTAATGTAAAATTATACCAACAATCTGCTTCACTTGAATGACTACAGATTTCATCATGTCTGTCTGTAGGAATAGTTGAGACACTGATTTGGGTTGCTTTTCTATGAGTAGTTCCATTAATCATTCGGCATCCTATCTTGATTTTTTTCTCCTACAGTTCCCTGGAGCTGCCAAGTTCTTTGTTTTTCCCATTCTTGCTTTGTATACACTTGGTTTCTGTGCATGATCACAGTCAACAGGTTTAAATTTTTTAAATCAGAATATTTCCCCATGAGTCCAGTAACCTGCATAAAGGCTTGGGACCATATGTCTTCTCTCCTATGAATAACTTCCCAACTGAAGGTTACAATTATAACTGTGAGAAAAACAATTTTCTGGGTTATACTTGCATGCCACCCTAACATTTTCATTTTGTTTGGGTAAACTTCAATTTCAGTTCATCATCCCCAGGGGTCACTTTCCAAGGGGTCTCTGGAGCCTTCTTTACTCGGGTATGGTGAATCCAGGCACTCTGTTCTCTGATCTTAATCGTGGTGTAAGTGGTGAGAAGCACCTGGAATGGTCCTTCCCACTGTGGTTCCAGAGTCTTTTCTGTAAGAGACTTAACATATACATAATCTCCAGGCTGAATGTCATGTACAGGACCGTCCAAGCCTCGACTTCGAGTTCCAGCCACATGTTTTCCAATTTCTCTAAGCTGTTTATCTAAAGCAGTCATATAGGTGGTTAGCGTCTCTTCCCCTATTTGGGTAGATATTCCTTTCTGTACCCCATATGGTCTCCCATAAAGTATTTCGAAGGGACTTAGCTTTTCCTTAATTCTGGGCTTGGTCCGAATTCGTAACAACGCAAGTGGAAGAGATTGGGGCCAGGGTAGGTTAGCTTCTTGCCCTAATCTCACAATTTGCTGTTTAATCAAATGGTTCATTTTCTCTACTTGGCCACTTGACTGGGGATGGTATGGAGTGTGGAGTTCCCAGTCTATGCCTAAATGTCGGCTAATTTGTTGTACCACCCTTGAAATAAAATGTGGTCCCCTATTTGAGGACATTGTGGCTGGAACTCCGAAGCGCGGTATTATTTCTTGTAGTAACACCTTGGTTACTTCTCGAGCCTTAGCGGTCCTAGTAGGAAAAGCTTCTGGCCATCCTGAAAAAGTATCTGTTAGCACTACTAAATATCGATATCCCCCCTTTTCTTGGAAGTTCTGTGAAATCAATTTGCCACTGCTGTCCAGGCCCATGGCCTCTCTCAATCTGGCCCGTTTTTGGTTTGGGGGTATTTTTGGGATTAGTCTGGAGGCAAAGGTTACATTGTCGAGTTACTTGCACAACAGTTTCGTATAAGTTTCTGGCAATAATTTTCCCAATTAAGTAGTTATATAAGGCATTTGTTCCCCAGTGTGTTTTCTGGTGCTCCTCTCTAACTATGGCCCATAGCAAATGAGAGGGAATAACTACTTTTCCTTCTGCATTGATAGCCCATCCCTCTTGGTTAAATGTTCCCCTTTCATCTTTAATCAATTTCTTGTCTTTTTTATTATATGTTGGCTTACCCTCTAGGGAAAGTTGTCCATCTGGGATCAAGGCTCCAGTTGTTGTTACCTCACCTTTTGCTGCTTCTTTTGCCTCTCTGTCCGCCAGTTCATTCCCTTCTTCCAATTCTGAGCTCACCTTTTGATGTGCCCTTATGTGCATGATTGCTACCTTCTCAGGTAGCTGGACTGCTTCTAACAGCCACATTATTTCTTGTGCATGTTTGATGTTCTTTCCATGCAAATTTAACAGTCCTCTTTCTTTCCAAATGGCCCCGTGTGCATGCACAACTCCAAAGGCATACCTTGAGTCTGTATAGATGTTTATTTTCTTTCCTTTTGCCATCTCTAAGGCACGGGTTAGGGCGATTATTTCAGCCTTCTGCGCAGAGGTGTTCGTTGGCAGGGGTCCGGATTCTATCACCTCGCGGCAGGTGGTAACTGCATACCCAGCATGTCATTTTCCACTGATGACGTAGCTGCTCCCATCAGTAAACCAGGTCTCTGCGTTGTCTAAAGGGGTATCCTTTAGATCCGGGCGGCTGGAGTAGGTGGCTTTGATAGTCTCCAGGCAATCATGGCGTACCGGTTCCCCTTGATTTCCACTGAGAAAGGAAGCTGGGTTGACAATGTTAGTTACCACTATTTCTACATCATCTTGTTCTACCATGATGGCTTGATATTTCAGGAACCTTTGTGGGGAGAGCCAGTGCCTACCTTTGACTTCCAGCACCGCGGACACTGTGTGGGATACCAGCACAGTCATTTTCTGACCCAAGGTGAATTTGCGTGCTTCCTGGATGTTTAGCACGACTGCTGCAACAGCTCTGAGGCACCCAGGCCATCCTTTGGCTGCTGCATCTAGCTGCTTAGAGAAATAGGCAACTGCCCGTCGGTATGGGCCCAGGTCTTGTGCTAGTATTCCCAGGGCGATCCCTTGCTTCTCATGGGAAAATAGAAAGAATGGCTTACTCACGTCTGGAAGTCCCAGAGCTGGAGCTGACATGAGGGCATTCTTTAGCTGGCTGAAGGCCCGCGTGGCCTCCTTTGTCCACTGGAGATCTCTGCTTTCCTTCGTAATGAGTTCATATAGTGGTTTCACGAGCAGCCCGTAATTGTAAATCCACAGTCTGCACCACCCTGTCATCCCCAGAAAAGTCTGTAACTCTTTCACTGTCTGGGGTTCCAGGGTTTGGCATATCGCTTCTTTGCGATCTTGCCCCAAAGTTCGTTGCCCAGCACTGACTTCATAGCCCAGATAGATCACTTTCTGTTTCACCACCTGAGCCTTTTTCTTGGATACCCTGTACCCTTGGAGTCCCAGGAAGTTTAAAAGGCTTACCGTCCAGGCTGTGCAATCTTCCTCTGTTCGGGTAGCTATTAGGAGATCATCCACGTACTGCAATAGCTTTCCTTCTCCTGGTGGGGCTTCCCAGGACTCTATGTCTTTTGCGAGCTGTTCTCCAAACAGGGTGGGACTGTTCTTAAATCCCTGAGGCAACATCGTCCATGTGAGCTGGGTTTTGTGCCCACTCTTAGGGCTTTCCCATTCGAATGCAAAAATTTTCTGGCTGGCTTCATGGAGAGGGAGGCAAAAGAAGGCATCTTTTAGATCTAAAACGGTAAACCAAGTTAGCTCTTGTGTTAAGCATGTTAACAGAGTGTAAGGATTGGCTACCACAGGATAGAGGTCCTCAGTTATCTTGTAAACAGCCTGTAAATCCTGTACCACCTGGTAAGACCCATCAGGTTTACGGACAGGCAGGATAGGAGTATTGAAATCAGACTGGCACTCTTTTAACAATCCCAACTGTAAGAATTTTTCAGTTATTGGGCCGATTCCTTCCCTGTCTTCCCTTTTAAGGGGATACTGTTTAATTCTAACTGGTTGTCTCCCTTCTTTGAGTTTGATCTGTATTGGGGTTGCGTTTTTGGCTCTCCCAGGTACATCTGTGGCCCAGACTCCTGGGAACACTTGGCTCATTATCTCTTCCCTAATTTCCTCTGCAGGGTCTTTGGTTGTTAATATTAGGCTCAGTATTTCTACATACTGTTGGTCATTTACCTCCAGAATAACTTCCCCATTCCTAAAAATAATGGTTGCTTGTAATTGTTCTAATAAATCTCTTCCCAAGAGTGCCTTTGGAGAATTGGGTAAATATAAAAACTTGTGAATACCCCATTGTTTCCCAATTTTATATTTCAACGGCTTGCAAAAATAAGCTTTTTCATATTGGCCAGTTGCTCCATGCACCACAATATAGTCATCCCCCACAGGCATTAAAGCTTTATTTAAAACTGAGTATGCTGCCCCCGTATCCACCAAAAATTCTATTTCTTTTTCCTTTTCCCCTAGCTTCATTATAACCAGTGGATCTGCTAGGGTGGAATCCCCCGGTCCTCTTCAATCTTCTTTCACGTGTGCAACCACCCTCCCCCTTCCTCGGTTTCCTCTGTTCTGGCAGTCTTCTTGTCTTCTTTCTGGGCACTCATTTTTCCAATGGCCGGACCTTCCACAAATCGCGCATTGGTCTCTACCTAGCCGGGGTGGGCTTTGTCTGGAAGGTCCTCGTCTGGGGGGTCCTTGTCTAAGTTTTTCTCTATTTCCTTCTTTTACTACTGCTACTAATTTCCTCATCCCTTGCTTGTAACTTTCTTCTCGATTACTGAATACCCTCCAAGCTACATCTAATAGAGTTTCCAGGTTCCTCCCTTCCGGCCCCTGAAGTTTTTGCAATTTACGTCTGATATCTCCTGTGGATTGTCCTAGAAACAAAGATACCAGCTGTTGTACCCCTACCTCGGTCTCAGGCTCCAGCGATGTGTTATGGCGCATTGCATCCCTCAGACGATCCAGGAATTCGATGGTGGCTCGGAAGGACCCTGTCTTATTGCGTACAAAGCTGACCAGTTTAGGGTCTTGGGAATGGCCCTTTCCACCCCTTTTGCTATCTGTTCTTGATAACCTTTTAATTTCTCTAAATTCTCTGCTGCTGGTTGTTCCCAATCAAGAGCCACTAATCTTCCTGCAGAGGTTCTGTATATTCCCTCTAAAGGGACTCGTTCGCCTCTCCTCTCTATCCAGTGTCTCATTGGATTTATAAACTCCCATAAATCCAAACTGAACCACTGAGGGGAAGGGGTTCTCCCAGCCACGATTCCAAATCCAACAAGCAAGCACCACCCCAAACAAATGCTTCAATACCACACACTCAGACAACACACGGCAACACGCACGCCCCCGTTTTACAAACGAATAGGCGAGCTAATACACATCCACACACACATAAAAGCAGTCCAACAACAACCAATATCCACACAGACATATAAGCAACACAACAACATTCAAACCAGCTACTAGTAGCAAAAATGTTCACAACACTCGCTTGTAATAGCTTCAGGGTCCCGCTTATATTTTCCCAACACGGTAACAAGTTCCGGTGGGACCCCGCCTTGGAATCACCCGATCCGCTCTCAGGATCTGTAGCGCCCGCCCTATCGGTCAGCGATTCCCCTTTATCGGCTCTGGTAGCCGGTTGCTTGCAAGCCCCACCTTTACCCTCACAGGGACTGCGCTGTGCGCGGGACGTCTCCTCGCGGCTTACCAGCAGCCCTGGCCACGTGTACGACTTATAGGCACCCTAAATGCAAAACATACCGTTTATCCACAGTTTCAGCAGGTCATTGTCTGTCCGCCGCAGTGAACGAGCCGAAGGGCGGAGATCCTCCAGGAAAGCTCTGGGGCGCGCCTAGGATGTCCGCTCCTCAGCCGATCCTGCAGCCGGACAGAGCTGCTCGCCAAAATGATGAGCGGAAAATACTCCACTACTAAATAAGTAGTAAAGTAGGTATGTTTATTCCAGCGCTGGGACGCACGGGGGATAGCTCCTCCAAAACCATGCGTGCCGACAGCTGCATTCAGCTTGGTATTTATTGGGTTACAAGTTCCATATTCATTAAGTTTCGCAATACGCCTATACATATTCATCTCCTAGCCCCGCCTAGCCTCACTTCGTATTATAATGAACCCGAAAGTCATTTACATCTTCGTTGCGCGTGTGCAGTATTGTCTGTTGGCTTTGGTAAGGGTCTTCCAAGGGTCTTCCTTGATGAAGTCAGGAGTCTTCCTCATCCTGAACTTTTCACCTTTCCTCCCTGCACATGCTCTTTATACCCTTGCCCCGGGTTCAAGCATTGAGACTGGTTTGAGCTAGTTTTGGGATGAGCGCAGGATGTCTGTCTGAGACTCCTCCTGCCCTTATCAGTAGTCCCTTATCTTTTCTTCCTGCCTTGGTATGCAAATCAAGTTAGATGCATTGTTCTTAACAAACTAATTCTTCTGCTTTCCATCCCCCTGATTCAGACCTTGTGTGTTTAGCAACGGGACTGACTGCTCTCATAGCTTCTCGGGCTATCCTGCCCCTTCTTCTACCTCCCTCCCCGTGAGAACCATCTGTATCAAAATCATCCCATTCACTTTCAATTGAAATTGGTTCATTGGTTTTAAAACTTGTTCCAGGCGAATGTTGACCAGGAACTGTCTCGCTCTTTACGGCAGTGGAGGGGTAGGGAGGCAGGGGCTGCAAGCAGGTTCTCCCGTCCCTAGCTCTGTAAGAGCCGCCTGGGTCGGGGCCATCCCATCTGCCCTCAGCTTTAACACTGCCTGTGCCGCAGGGTGGGGAGAGCGAGCGGCTCCTCCTGTCTCTGGCTCGGAAACTTGCGGTTCTCTGTATTGGGGAATGCCGCCGCAATTGCCCGTGTCCATTTCTACCTTCACTTCTGTGTTCAGGGTACTCAGGGAAAGGTGGCCAGCCTGCCCCTCCCCCTTCCCCGTCTCTGCCTCTGGAAAGGTCACAGGGCGGCGGCCAGTTTGCACCTTCTCTGCCTCTGGACCGGTCGGGGGAGGTGGCCAATCCACCCCTTCTCCGCCTCTGGGGCGGTCAGGGGGCGGTGGCCAATCCACCCCTTCCCTGCCTCTGGAACAGTAAGGGGGCGGTGGCATACCTGCCTCTTCTCTGCCTCTGGGGCGGTCAGGGGGCGGTGGCCAATCCGCCCCTTCTCCGCCTCTGGAAAAGTCAGGGGACGGTGGCATGCCTGCCTCTTCTCTGCCTCCGGGGCAGTCAGGGGGCGGCGGCCAATCCACCTCTTCTCCGCCTCTGGGGCGGTCAGGGGGCGGTGGCCAATCCGCATCTCTCCTACCTCCGCGCCCGCCCTCCGCCCCTGACAAGGCTGGGGGCGGGGGGGCCCCGCGCCGCTCCTCCGGCTTGGAGCCGGCCACCTGCCCCCTCCCCTGCCCCCGCTCAGACAGTGGCGGGGACAGCGGAGGCGGCGGTGGCAGTGGCGGAGCCACCGCTCCCCCACCCCCCCCGTGCGGGCTGCCTCGGCGGTTGAACAGGGTGGGGAGACCCCCCCCCATTGCACAAAGCTGGTGCTACCATATCTGTATCTGTCATATCGATTTCTCTGTCCGTATTAGTATACGAGTCAGCTTGCTGCGGCTTTTTCTTTCCCTTTCTCCTCCTCAAAGTCATTTTCATATTACTTTTGTCTACCACATATGCTTCTTCTCTGTTCAGATACATAGTAAAAAGTTCTGCATATCTTAGTTCATCAAACCTACGTAATGATCTCAGTTGCCTGGAATAAACTGGTCAGATAAGAGAATTAGAAGTATAAGACCATCTCATCACTGTCAACTGCAGCTGTTAGTATTTTGACTGTTAGGTTTGCAATATTTAATACTGCAGTGGTTAGTAAAGCTAAATTAGCTATAACTTCAGAAATTTTATTTTGCGTTGTAGAAAAAAATCCAGTATTGTGATATACTATAATTAGGGAATGCAGTCTCTGGGGTTTTTTTTAGGGTTAAGATTAACAGATTTCCTCTTCTCATCTGGGAGCCATGAACGTTATCAGTTTCATAGATAACATTTGCTCCATTTACTCCAGTGATTTTAACTCTTAGCTGTCCACCCAGCTTCTCAGCATCCCACTGCATTAATACTGACTGGATTTCAATCTTGCCTGATTTATGGCCAGACCTTTATATCGTACATGGTACCGTTTTAGTAGCAGTTTGCTGACCTTGACAATCATTTATGGTTTCAATTTTAATTAAGGATCATAATGCTACTTTCTTTTCATCAGATGCCAATGCAAACACTACATCTTGCTCTTTATCAGAACAACAGATTTTCTCACTGTCTTCCATCTTCTCAACTGAACACAACAAAAGGTCTGAGGAGTTACAAGATCGTATGTCTGAGAATGTTACGGGTTCTACATCCTGCAATTTTTCCCATAAGATTCTCTCTCTTTCATGCACATTCCAAAGCTCTGTTTGAAGCCTCCTAACACAACCATGCTGAGCAACAAGCAGCGTCTCTGCCTGCATTTTTTTTCCTTTTCCTCAGCAAGCAGCTTCTCTGCTTCCTGCTTTGTTGAACCTGATTTCCTTCTACAACAGGGTAACCCAACTAGTTGATCAAGGGAAGCCAGTTGATGGAATTTTTTTGGATTTCAGTGAAGCTTTCGATACTGCCTCTTCCAGGATTCTTCTGGACACAGCTGAATAAACACATCATGCGATGGGTAAGGAACTGGCTCACAGGTCAGGCACAAAGGGTTATAGTGAATAGGGTGACATCAGACTGGCAACCTGCCACTAGTGGAGTTCCACAGGGCTCTCCCATCAGCCCTGTGCTCTTCAACATCTTCATTAATGACTTGGACACAGGACTCGAAGGAATGGTACGTAAGTTTGCTGGCGACACTAAATTGGGAGAAGCTGTCGACTACCTTGAGGGCAGAGAGGACCTGCAGACACCATGACCAATTAGAGGACCAGGCAATCACCAACCTTATGAAGTTTAACAAGGGCAAGTGCCAGATTCTTCACCTGGGACAGGGCAACCCTGGATGTGTGCATAGACTGGGGAACAAGAGGCTGGAAAGCAATGCTGCGGAAAGGGACCTGGGGGTCCTGGTTGATGGTAAGTTGAATATGAATCAACAGTGTGCCCTGGCAGCGAGGACGGCCAACTGTGTCCTGGTGTGCATCAGGCACAGCATTGCTAGCCAGTCGAGGGAGGTGATTGTCCCACTCTGCTCAGCACTGGTGCAGCCTCACCTCGAGTTCTGGGGTCAGTTTTGGGCACCATAATATGAAAAACACATTAAGCTATAAGAGAGTGTCCAAAGGAGGGCCATGAGGCTGATGAAGGGTCTGGAAATGAAACCTTATGAGGAGCAGATGAGGTCACTTGGTCTGTTCAGCCTGGAAGAGACTGAGGGGAGACCTCCTTGTGGTCTTCAGTGTCCTCATGAGGGGAAGTGGAGGGGCAGGTACCAATCTCTTCACTCTCATGACCAGTGACAGGACTTGAGGAAATTGCATAAGGCTAAGTCGGGGGAGGTTTAGGTTGGATATCAGGAAAAGGTTTTTCACCCAGACCGTAGTGGAGCACTGGAACAGGCTCCTCAGGGAAGTGGTCACAGCACCAAGCCTAACAGAGTTCAAGAAGTGTTTGGACAACACTCTCAGGCACATGGTGTGATTCTTGGGGTGTCCTGTGCAGGGCCAGGAGTTGGGCTTGATTCTGATGGGTCCCTTTTAACTCAGCATATTCAATGATATGATTCTATGTAGAGAGAAAATTTGAAAGGAGAAAGGTCTGCTACAACTCCATTTGGCTACTGTTCTGGAAGACAATAAAAAGTGTTTTTATAAATATATTAACAGGAAAAAGAGGGCCAAGGAAAATTTCCATTCTTTATTAGATGCAGAGGGGAACATTGTAACCAAGGATGAGGAAAAGGTTGAGGGACTTAATGCCACCTTTGCCTCAGTCCTCAACAGAAAGATGTAGTATCTGTTGCAGTGGGGATACTGCAACACGCATATACCAAACCAGGAGTCCTGTGGAAAGGAAATATATACGGACAGACAGATTCTTGATAGCTGTTTCAGAGAGATGTTTATTTCTCCAGCCGCATGGCCGGGGCTCTGCCGAGGAACTGTTACAGTCCCCTGACCAAGGGTCCTTCTGCCCGCGCAGGGGAACACAAACCAACCAATGGGGAACGAGGCTGAGCAGGGGCAGGGAAACCCCGTGTCTGTCCCCTCAGGGTCCCTCTCCCAGGGCTACATGGCAGGGGACATCTCACCCATTTTATTTTAATAGAAGGAGAATGAAAACAACTGGATAAACATAACAAGAACAGTTTCAAAACAAAACAAGCCACTGCGCATGGTGGAGTGAGCTCCGTGAATGCCTGACCGAGAGGGGAGGCGCGCGGGCAGCGGCGGGCAGCGGCAGCGGTGGAGCGGAGCCGCGCCTAGCCGAGACGCGCTGGAGCAGGGCGCGGGGGGGTCGTCACTCAGGGGCCCGGCCGAGACGTGGGTGTGGTGCCAGGCAGCGGCAGCGAAGCTGTGACCAGAGGAGGCGACGCACGGAGAACTGAGCGGCGCGGCCCGGCCCAGCCCGCGCAGCCCCGAACGCGACCCCAGGAAGAGCACGCAGGCACCAGCAGCCCCGACAATTCCAACACGGGAGCGACCGAAAGAGAGAGCAAAGACGCAGCGAGACAGAAAACAGCAGCCACTCGGAAAAAGGAAAAAAACATAGTAGCTAAGATCTCAGGGATAGTAAAATGGTATAATGTTAAGCAAAATTATGGTTTCATAACAAGGTGTGACAACCAGCAAGACATATTCGTGCATAGGACTCCTATTAAAAAGAATAACCCTGAAAAATGCATCCCAAGCTTGGGAGATGGAGAGGTGGTGGAATTCAAAATTATACAAGGTAGAAAAGGGTTACAAGCATCGCAGGTCACTGGGCCTGATGGTGTTCCTGTAAAAGGCAGTATATATGCAAAAAATCGTAGTCATGTTAGACAATATCTCCATTGTAAGTCCTCCCTACAGTCTCCCTTTCCTAATCCCACCTTTCCCTTTTACCCTGTGTCCTATTACCCCCAGTGTATTCCCAATCTGTTTTTTCATCCATGGTTTCCCTCACAAAACCATGCTTTTGCCAATTGTTTCCCCAAAAATCCCTTTCCAATGCTGAGTGGGGGATGAAGAGGGGGAGGGAAGAAATTAAACCCTCTCCTGCCTCAGTTTTCCCACAAAGCATGCTCAGAGAGTTCTGTCTCCCTTCTGTCAGCCCTAAGATGTTCCACAGAATCTGTTTAGACATTTAAAGGCTCAGGAGGGAGGCTTGTTTTGTTTTGAAACTGTTCTTGTTATGTTTATCCAGTTGTTTTCATTCTCCTTTTATTAAAATAAAACGGGTGAGATGTTGGGGTCCCTCCCCTGCCATGTAGCCCTGGGAGAGGGGCCCTGAGGGGACAGACACGGGGTTTCCCTGCCCCTGCTCAGCCTCGTTCCCCATTGGTTGGTTTGTGTTCCCCTGCGCGGGCAGAAGGACCCTTGGTCAGGGGACTGTAACAGCTCCTCGGCAGAGCCCCGGCCATGCGGCTGGAGAAATAAACATCTCTCTGAAACAGCTATCAAGAATCTGTCTGTCCGTATATATTTCCTTTCCACGGGACTCCTGGTTTGGTATATGCATGTTGCAGTATCCCCACTGCAAGAACCCTCCTGAGTCTTTAAATGTCCAAACAGATTCTGTGGAACATCTTAGGGCTGACAGAAGGGAGACAGAAATCTCTGAGCATGCTTTGTGGGGAAACTGAGGCAGGAGAGGGTTTAACTTCTTCCCTCCCCCTTTTCATCCCCCACTCAGCATTGGAAAGGGATTTTTGGGGAAACAATTGGCAAAAGCATGGTTTTGTGAGGGAAACCATGGATGAAAAAACAGATTGGGAATACACTGAGGGTAATAGGACATAGGGTAAAAGGGAAAGGTGGGATTAGGAAAGGGAGACTGTAGGGGGGGCTTACAATGGAGATATTGTCTAACATGACTACGATTTTTTTCATATATACTGCCTTTTACAGGAACACCATCAGGCCCAGTGACCTGCGATGCTTGTAACCCTTTTCTACCTTGTATAATTTTGAATTCCACTACCTCTCCATCTCCCAAGCTTGGGATGTATTTTTCAGGGTTATTCTTTTTAATAGCAGTTCTATGTACGAATATGTCTTGCTGGTTGTCACACCTTGTTATAAAACCATAATTTTGCTTAACATTATACCATTTTACTATCCCTAAGATCTTAGTTACTATGATCTTTTCCTTTTTCCGAGTGGCTGCTGTTTTCTGTCTCGCTGCGTCTTTGCTCTCTCTTTCGGTCGCTCCCGTGTTGGAATTGTCGGAGCTGCTGGGGCTTGCGCGCTCTTCCCGGGGTCGCGTTCGGGGCTGCGCGGGCCGGGCTGGGCCGCGCCGCTCAGTTCTCCGTGCGTCGCCTCCTCTGGTCGCAGCTTCGCTGCTGATGCCAGGCGCTGTACCCACGTCTCGGCCGGGCCCCCGAGCGACGACCCCCCCGTGCCCTGCTCCGGCGCGCGTCTCGGCTGGGCGCGGCTCCGTTCTACCGCCACCGCCGCCAGCCGCCTCCCGCGCGCCTCCCCTCTCGGTGGGGCGTTCCCGGAGCTCGCTCCACCATGCGCTGCGCGGGGCCAGGCAGGCACCGCCGGGTCCCGCCGCTCCCGCTGTGCCTCGCTCTGCTGCCGACACTGCAGCTCGCTTGGCTCCGCCCGCGCGCAGGAACTGCCTCGCTGCTGCTCGCAGAGCACTCGGTGCACATGGCCTGGGCCGCCCGGTCCCTGCGCCAGGCTTCCCTTTGCCAAGACACAGCTGACATTGCTCAACAGTCTCGGTAACTAAATAATATTCATGAAAATATTCTTCCATCGGCATATATTTTGACTCAAATATTAACTGTGTCCAAACGGTTTTCCAAAAGCCCTTTGTAAGAATTAAATCCGAAGAAACACAGAAAAAGTTCTTAAACAACCATGCCAGGAAGTGTTTCAGTTCTTTTTGAGCTTGAATCAAGCTAAAATTTACAAATCGTTGTTCAAGAATCATTTTAAGTTTAAGATAAATGTCCATATGCGGCTCTGAGAGCCAAGAGTCTTCCCACCGTTCCTCCATAGTTTAGATATGGAATAGTAAAACAAAACCGAGAAGAGGAATCCAAAGTTTCCAGGGTTTACTCACACAAATCAGTCGCTTAGGGATCGGGGATCGTTCTGCTCAAAATTTCTCCACCATTATGTTGCAGTGGGGATACTGCAACATGCATATATCAAACCAGGAGTCCCGTGGAAAGGAAATATATATGGACAGACAGATTCTCTATAGATGTTTCAGAGAGATGTTTATTTCTCCAGCTGCAAGGCCGGGGCTCTGCCGAGGAACTGTTACAGTCCCCTGACCAAGGGTCCTTCTGCCCACACAGGGGAACACAAACCAACCAATGGGGAACGAGGCTGAGCAGGGGCAGGGAAACCCCGTGTCTGTCCCCTCAGGGCCCCTCTCCCAGGGCTACATGGCAGGGGAGGAGACCCCAACAAGTATCCTCAGGGCAGCCAGCCACCTGAGCTGGCAGATAGGGATAGGGAGCAGAATAGACCCCCTACAATCCAAGACGAAGTACTTAGTGACCTGTTGTGCCACTTAGACACTCAGAAGTCTATGGTATCAGATGGATCCATCCAAGGGTACTGGTGGGAAGAGCTCACCAAAACACTTTCAATCATTTACCAGCAGTCCGGGCTCATTGGTGAGGTCCCAGGTGACTGGAAGTTAGCAAATGTGATACCCATCTATAAAAAGGGTTGAAAGGAACATCCAGGTATCCTGTTTAATATCTTTATCAGTGATCTAAATGAGGGAATCAAGTGTACCCTCAGTAAGTTTGCAGATGACACTAAGTTGGACAGTAGTGTTGATCTGCTGGAAGGTAGGAAGGCTTTGCAGAGGGATCTAGACAGGCTGGATCCATGGGCCAAGGCCACTGGTATGACGTTCAATAAAGCAAAGTGCTGAGTCCTGCCCTTGGGTTACAACAAGCCCCTGCAGCACTACAGGCTCGGGGAAGGGCAGCTTGAAAGCTGACCAGTGGAAGAGGACCTGGGGCTGCTGTTTGACAGCTGGCTGAACATGAGCCAGCCTGTGCCCGGGTAGGCAAGAAGGCCAGTGGCATCCTGGCCTGTATCAGGAATAGTGTGGCCAGCAGAATTAGGGAAGTGATTGTCCCCCTGTACTCAGCACTGCTGAGGCTGTGCCTTGAGTGCTGTGTCCAGTTCTGGGCCCCACACTGCAGGAAAGACATTGAGGTGCTGGAACAAATCCAGAGAAGGGTAAGGAAGTTGGTGTAGGGTCTAGATAGTAAGTTATGAGGAGCAGCTGAGGGAGCTGGGGTTGTTTAGCATGGAGAAAAGGAGGCTCAGGGGAGACCTTATTGGTCTCTACAACTCCCTGACAGGAGGTTGTAGCAAGATGGGGATCAGCCTCTTCTCCTAGGCAATCAGTGATAGGATGAGAGAACAGACTCAGGCTGGGCCAGGGAAGGTTCAGGTTGGACATGAGGAAGAATTGTTTCATTGAAACACTGGTTAAGCATTTGAATGGACTGCCCATGGAGGTTGTGTAGTCACCATCCCTGGAAGTGTTCAGGAAACAACTGGACATGGCACTTAGTGCTCTGGTTTAGTTTGCATAGTGGTGTTCAGTCAAAGGTTGGACTCAATGATCTTGGAAGTCTTTTCCAACCTTAATGGTTCCATGATTCTATGTATCACTTTTTCTCCCTTTCTCTTTTTGTCTTCTCATATATTTTTTATGATATTATACCTTTAGGAAGATGAAATATTAAGGATGCTGAAGAGACTTTCTTTTGAAAGCAAGGGCTCTTTGAAGAAAGCTCTGGGAAGTTCTCTTCCGACACATTTTTAACACATAAGGAATTTATAGCATTAGCTGACCTTAGTGCAGAGCAAACTTTTTCTGGTAGTCATTTTTTTCTGTTATAACCTGGTTCTCCAAGCATTTTTATTTCTCCTTGAGCCTCTGACTTACCCAAAGGAAGTAAGAGCTGCATTTTTTCTTAATAACTGAGGTAATTATTGCTGTTTTCAGCAATTTAAGCAAGCCTGCATCAAGCTATTAAATGGTAAAGTGTTCATGATTGCAGCAACATGACCAATTGTCTTGGGGTGACCTTATGATGTGTATCCCATATCACTGCCTATGCCCAGAAATTAATTTTGTGCCTTTCTATGCCTCTAAACTGAGCCTGAGAGGGGGAAGGAAAACTGAGAAAAACTTTTTCAAAGCAGTTTGCAGCTTATTCAAGGTCACACACAGATAGCAATTTGCTTCCCAGCTATGGCGGGGGGGGGGGAGGAAGCACCCAGCTTGCTGCTCCTAGGACAGTTTTTTTTGGCCAGTGGTTCAGCTGCTTTTTCTCCAGAGAGAGACTGAGAGTTGAACTTTTTTCCTTCCCTGGAATTTCGAATTTTCTCCCTTTTCTACTGGACTGCTTGATTGCTTTAACATCAGAGCACATCAGGAGGACTTTCCACCAGGCACAGAGGGCCTGGCCCTGGGCCAAGCCCCAGCTCCAAGGAGACCAAAGGGAGGACTCTAACACTTTCCCAGGTTTTTTCTCCACAGTGAGAGATTTTATTATTTAGCATTATTATCCTTTTCCCGTGTGTTTGTTAAATAAATAGCTTTTATCTCTTTCACTTTCCTTTGAGGAAAATTTATTTTTTCCCGAACCTGGTGGGGGAGGGGTGGTTGTGCCTTCTCTCAGAGGATATATTTCTAAATTTGGCCAAACCGGAACACCAACATTAGTAACTTTTTTACTATTTTCTTTTAAATAAGCATTTTGGTAGTGAATAACAGAAAGTAAAGGAGAATAAAGACATTAGTCTGCTGCACATTTGAGCAGATATCTGTGTGTGCTGTCTTAAAAGTAAACCAACAGGAGAAGTGAACCCCGCTCAACTACCCCAAGAGAGATTACAGGTCAGAGTTACAATTTACTAGAGATTACAACAAATATAATGATACAGAGAAAACTGGTTTTAACCCACAAAGTCTGAGTACAACCTGGCACCCTGTTGGTCAGGGTGATGGTCACAGTCCTGTTAAAGTAATGGTTGTAGTCTTGTTGGAGGGGGTGGTAAGTCTTGTTAAAGTTCTGGTCCTCCTCTGGATCCAGCGAGTGATGGTGGCCAAAACCCCCAAGGCCAAAGATTATATATGCTCAGGTTCTGGTGGGAATGCTCAGTACCTTCCCTGGGAGTGGGGAGTTTCACAATGGATGATGTAATACTGTGAGTCATGGGATATTTTTGGGAGTCCTTGATGGTAGTTCCAGCTGCCTATTCTGCTAGTGCTATTGAGTCTATTATGGCCCATTAGCAGAGATGACCCCTCAGGTTGGGTGTGACTGTGATGGTGCTTCCCCAGAGGGAGTTATCACAGCTGAGTCATTTGTGAAGAAAAAGAAACACTACCCTGCCTCACAGGGTTTGCCTCTTTTTCCTTATCTCATTTAACACCCAGCTTGTAGCCTGAGGTGTCGAGTGTGAACTGAGCAGCTACTGAAAACAATCCATCATTAACAATTCATCATAAATGACCTAGAGGGGAGTAGAATACAGTTTGGTTACACCCACATAGTGCTAAACTGGCACCCTACTCCTGTAACCAGGACACTGTGACATCCTAAACTATATCTTTAGTCCTAAATAGTTAGCAGTACTTAGTTCTGCTGATTTGCCAAAACCTAGCTCTCTCTTCTTACAGGGTGTATGACAGTGAATTCTTTTATATAATGGCAAAGACCAGTTTGAGAAAGTGAAATATTTTGAAGTGATTTATGTCATCTAAATCTTGAGGTACCCAGTCCCCTTATCTGGAGGACAGGGACAGGGAGCAGAATGAAGCCCTCATAATCTGAAAGGAAAGGGTTAATGACCTGCTACAAAACTTAGATGCACACAAGTCTATGGGACTGGATAGGATCCACCCAAGGGAGGTGAGGGAGCTGGTAAAGTGCTCACCAAGCTACTTTTAATAATTTACCATCCATCCTGGTTAATCAGGGAGGTCCCAGTTTACTGGAGGTTAGCAAATGTGACGCCCAGCTACAGGAAGGGCCAAAGGAGGATTCAGGGAACTACAGGCCTGTCAGTCTGACCTTGCTGCCAGGAAAGGTTATGGGACAGATCATCTTGAGTGCCATCACACAGTACATACAGGACACCAAGGTGATCAGGCTCATTCAGCACAGGTTTGTTAAAGGCAGGTCCTGCTTGACTAACCTGATCTCCTTCTTTGACAAGGTGACCCACTTAGTGGATGAGGGAAAGGTTGAGGATGTGGTTTACACAAACTTTAGTAATCCATTTGACACCCTTTCCCACAGCATTTTCCTCGAGAAACTGGCTGCACATGGCTTGGACAAGTGTACTATTTACCAAATAAAAAAGTGCCTGGATGGGTGGGCCTCGAGAGTGGTAGTAAATGGAGTTAAATCCAGTTGGTGGCTGGTCACAAGTGGGGTCCCTCAGGGCTCAGTATTGGGGCCAGTTCTGCTTAATATCTTTATTGATGATCTGGATGAGGGGATGGAGTGCATCCACTGTAAGTTTCCAGATGACACTGTCACCAAAAATCACTGAAAACTTGGTAAATAAAACTCCTTAACACCAATATAGCATTAAGAAGTGGCATTAATTGTCACGGGGCTGGTTGCATGTGGGATAGCTCTACCTAGCATGCACATGATCCACTGCAAGTGTGTTGCTTATATACAGTCACCACATGCATATTATATATAATTTCTCATTACCATAAAACCCTCCCCGGGTTCCCAGGTTCAGTTTTTTTACAGTCTTGTTTTGGTTGTGGCTACATTCCTAAGCCAGCTGTCTTACCCTTATCTTCCTCCTCTCCTTGCTGAGAAAGCAGATCCTGCATACCCTGTTTCTTTGCTAAAAGTACACAAGCACAGTAGAACTCCTTATTATTGGATTAACCCTTTGGTATCAACACCAAGTTGGGCTGGGGTGTTGATCTGCTGGAAGACAGGAAGGCTCTGCAGAGGCAGCTGGACAGGCTGGATTGAGGGGTTGAGGACAATTGTATGAGATTCATGAAGACTAAGTGCCAGTTACTGCAGTTAGATCACAACAACCTGTTGTGACCTGCCGCAGAAGGCGAGGGTAACCCAGGTTCTTGTTAATAAATCCCTTGGGGTGGATTAGATTGAAACAATACTGAATGATCGGTGTTTGCAAATAAATATACGTGGGGTTTATTCTAGAACAATTTAGTTACACAGGAAAATAGGTATGTAGCCATTTTTGGTTGTTTTTATCTATAGTAATATGACAAAAGCATAAAAATATCACTGGAGAAAATGTATAAGAAAGAGAAGGAATGGATAAGAGTAGAAAGATCTCACCACCCTTAGGCCTCATGATGAGACTTGATTGTTGCAATTTTGATATCTGGTCAAAGGAATGGTTGCAGACTGGATCCATCAGGTGGTGGGAGAAATCCCAGGGAAATTCACAGAACACAGAATCTATTTGGTTTATATTCACTCAGGTTCTGGTAGAAATGCCCAGATATCTCCCCTGGGGCAGGGAATTTTAACTGGATGATGTAATGTTATGTATCACAGGACACTTAGGGAGTCTTTGACACCTTCTAAGACAATACAGCTGCCTATTACATCAGTGCAGTTGAGTCCATCATGGCCCATTATGGCTCATCAGCAGAGGTTAACACCTTCAGGCTATGCGTGAATGTCCCGGTACTTCCCAGCAGGGGAGTTATCACAGCTGAGTTCACTTGAGTAAGGACAAAGAGACAGTACCTGCCTGGCCTCCCAGGGTTTGCCTCTTTCCTTATCTCATTCAACACCCAGCTGTAGCCTGTGGTGGGGTGTGCTCGCCCTCTGCACCTGGGCAGTTACTTTGCATATCAGTCACAGTCCAAATTCTGGTTAGTAGGCATATTTGGGGAGAGGGGTAGGCTTTGGTGGTCACAGATGAACAGCTGCTTCTCTGCAGTTTGCTACAGTGGGCAAAAGTCCTCTGATGACTTCAGCAATGTTTAAGTCATTAACCATTTCAGTCTCTCACACAACCCCATGCCGTGCTACAAGCTTTGGGAAGAGTGGCTGGAAAGCTGCCCAGCAAGAAAGGACCTGGGGGTATTCGTCACAAGTGGCTAATATTGTCACCAAATGGGATGAAAGAAACTTATTCAACACCAATTTGATGTGAATAAGCAGACACTTCTTTATTCAGATGCTGGGAATATGGGGGATAGCTCCTCTGAAAACGTGTTCTATTTAACAAACAAAACTCATCCATTTAATAAACTTTTTCTGCTGAATCATCGTTACATAAGTTCTTTTACATACTATGCCTGCTTTTAAATTTAATCTTTACATTGATTGGTTCTAATAGTTAATAACTTCATCAGTATTCTTGTCCTAAAACAGTTATTGGTCATCTCTCCAGAGATCTACTGATTGGAATTCTTAATATTCAAATCAAGATGGGAAGGGTAGTGGGTTTCCAAGCAGCATAACTAGTGAGCACCACGGTCTCCAATAGCTTCTTAACCGAAACAGAAGGGTCCAGTAACTTCTTGGTGAGGTTTCTGCAGTTACACATTCCAAACACAGCACTCCTGATATTTCTATACCTTATACTTCACAATTTTCTACTTATAATCATAGCTAACCCTTTAATATGATTTAATTGATTATTTGATCAAAATATTCATAACAATATGAGCCAGCAGTGTGCCCAGGTGGCCACGAAGGCCAATGGTATCCTGGCTTTATCAGAGATAGTGTGGCCAGCAGGACTAGGGAAATTATTGTCCCTCTATACTCAGCACTGGTGAGGCTGCAACTTGAATAATATCTTCAGTCTTGGGCCCGGTCACTACAAGAAAGACAATGAGGTGCTGGAGTGTATCTGAAGAAGAGCAAGGAAGGTGGTGAAGGGTCTGGAGTGCAAGTTTTATGAGGAGCGGTTGAGGGAGCTGGGGGTGTTTAGCCTGGAGAAAAAGAGGCTCAGAGGAGACTTTATCACCCTCTACAAATACCTGAGAGGAGGTTGTAGCAAGGTGGATGTTGGTCTCTTTTCCAAAGTAGCAAGCAATAGGGCAAGAGCAAATGGCCTCAAGTTGTGCCGGGGAGGTTTAGATTGGATATTAGGAAACATTTCTTCATGTAAAGGGTTGCCAAACATTGGAACAGACTGCCCAGGGAAGTGGTTGAGTCACCTTTCCCGAAGGTATTTAAAATATGTGTAAACAATGTGCTTAGGGACATGGTTTAGTGGTAGACTTGGCAGTGTTAATGGTTGGACTCAATGGTCTTTTCCAACCTAAATGATTCTATGATTCTGTTCTATAATCTGTGGCCCAAACTCAAACATCTAACATATTTAAAGCAGCAAAAAGGATACTGAAGATCTGCACTAGGAATCAGAAGAGAGGTCCTATTTTTCAGTTGTCTGGCTTTGCAGTGACTGTGCTTTTAAAAGCTACTTCAGCTTAAATGCCACTTTCCTTATAAGAACCCAATATAGATGGGTCATTTTATACTAGTCACACTGCTGTGCTACTTTCTTTGATCAAATTTTGCTCAGCCTGTTCTCATTTCTCACAGCAGATCGTGGTAAGTTACAATTTTGAATATATGTGGAAATGACAGCTGTAACTCTTACTGTAAATTGAGTATAAATTAAATTTATCCTTTTTTAAAGTCTTTTTTTTTTTGCCTGCTGCCGTATCTTGACTTGCTGTAAACTGAATCAGCAGAAGTTCAGAAAAGGAAGCCCATGTTGTCAAATGCATAGTGCTTTCCAAAAGTAAAACAAAAGACTAAGTTTCCAATGATAATTCAATATATGAGAAATGAGACAACTCTTAGTTAAATAAAAAAAATAAAATAATTTATTGAAAACAGAAAAATTGAAAAATTACAGAAATTAGAAAAATATAAAAATTTGGGATCCTATGGCTCAGTAGATGGTATGCCCCAGGAGCGCAGGGATCTGAGATCTTCTGGCTGAGACAGCACTGGACCTCAGGTTGAGAAAAAGGACTTGCAGTGCTGGGCTGACTTTTAGCTGGTCCAAAAGTCAGGAAAAGAAATTATTAAAGGCTCCTTAATAGGAGTAAGGCTTTTAATGCCCAGCACTGATGTCCACCACAGCTAGCCTGCAGAGGACTCCCCCTCACTGAGGCCTCTCATTGTTTTATAGTGCCTTTGCTCTGCCCCAGTCCGCCCACAGCCCGCCCACAGCCCGCCCCTTCAGTTTAAAGTGATTGGTGCTTTCCCTTTGACAGATCATCTCCGTCCACCAATAGCTCGTCGTTGTCAGAGGGGTGGTATTAGTTGAGATAAGGGTGCTAAAATGCCTTCATTAAAATTCAGGTTGCCATGGAGCTTGCCTGCAGGGTAACGGCTATGGGGCTAAAAATAGCTGCTGGCTGTTAGAACTGGGGTTTTTGGAGTTAGTCCTTGGACCAAAGTGCAAGTAAAAACACCTAAAAAAATATTAAAATACATCCAACACATCTTAAAACACTTGTAAAAGTATACAGTAAACACAGGAAAGATAACTCTTGTGGTGTACAGGTGGTTTGAAGTTTGAAAAGGGAGCATAAGTTGGGGATTTTTAACTGGGGAATTTTTAACTGGGAAGGGTGCAACTCTCTTAATAAACTACTTTGAACAATTGAAAACACTGATAATGGAACTTGATTTTTGTACCTGGGCTGATGGGTTAATTTTAACATTTAAAATATTTAACTCAGAATTAATTAATTAAAGCACTTAATATGCAAAGACCAAGCACAATTAGGGATTTCATGTATGACAAATATCTTCATGTATGAAAATGTTATTATCCAGAATGACATAATGATAAAAGTTATTTTTAAGGCAGTGATTGACATGGAATTTATGTATAGGTATATTCGAGTGTCCAGAAATTAATGTTAGAATGGCTCAATCTTTTCTCAGATGCATCTGTAATCTGTCATTCCTCACACATAGTAACTGCTTATATGTATATGACATGGAGAAATGTGCAAAAGGCCAACCAGAGACCCATATTGAGGATTTATTAGTACTAGAGAAATCTGCACATATAAGTTAGGAACCACTGAAATTACAGCCCATATTGTCAGAAAGGAACATCTATTATTTGTATTGTCTAATTTCACCAGATATTATCAACACTGGATAATGCATTCAATCATAGCATTCAGAATCAGATAACCATGACAGATTTTGGTGTGTGATCTTTATATATGGATTTCTTTATTCACAGTCTTCTTCCTCCCTCTTACTCAGACTTGTTTAAACAAGACTTCCTTGTCATGTTTGATAGCTTTCCAGAAAAACTTAAAAAGCAATGAAATACTGCAGTTTACTTCTCACAGATGCTGCCTTCTTACCTAGATAGTGAATTTTTAACAGATTTTAAAAAAAGATCATTCTTGATCTTATTTTGCTCCTAATTTGCTTTCCTCGAGATATTGCAAGATAACTGTCAAATTTCCATAACTTTTGAGGACCAGTATCTGTAAATTACCCAGCTGCTAGGGAAAATAAATGGTTTCCTGACTAGCCTTGCATGTGGAAGCAAAATTTTTACTTATAAACTTATGTTTTGCATATCAACGCTTTCTTTTTTCAGCTTCTGTTTTGTCAGCTAATGCAGTTCATTGATACCTGTGTTCATTCTTCTGTTTCAGTTAGCAGTTGCAACAACAGCAATAATATTTTAGGCTGTGCATTATTATACAATGCAAAATCAGAGCATGTTTCTCAGAAAGTGATCAAGTTTTTTCTGCTTAATGGATTATTTTTTTACTTCTCTCTGATGTTCCCATTTCACTCAACTCCTTCAGTTAACACCTTTGAGTAAGCTCCATTTTTTTTCCTGCTCTAGTACTAATCTTACCTTTATTGATTTTTCAACTAAAAAGCCTGAGGTCCTTTTCTTTCTTATTTGACCATTCCCCTCTGAAAGGGTGAAAGCAGATGCCCTGACTGTTAAAAAAAATCCTCTACTTGCTCTCAGCTCAGCTGTTTCTAGATTGCCTGTACATTGGGAGATCTACTACCACAGACTTTTTTTGGTGCTTTTCTGATCAATGTCACCATTACAGATTGCAGGTATTGCCAAGATCACATTTCACATTTTTTTCATATGTTCCTGTTCCCAGCCACCAGACTTCTAAATAGTATTGGGGAGGGAAGGTGGTGGCTGATGCATCAGGTCAGATTCAATCACTTCTCAACGGTTCTTCCTTCCCCCCTTGCTAATATGAATCTCAAACCACTTCTCTTGTCTCACTCGCTTCCAAGTGCCCCTGAAGTTGGGGATTTATGGCAGAAATTAGAAGGCACACTGCACCTTATCAGGTCATGAGGTGTTTTTTGATGAGACAACACGTGTGGATTGATATACAAACAATATTTTCTGTATTTAATTGTGAAAACTGTGAAATGGTATGTCCTTGAGATATCAGGGTGGAGGGTGAGTGAGAGAAAGTATAATATATATAGGAAGTGTGATGTTAAGCTATAGGAATCCATCAAAATACAAGTCAGGATAGAGAGGCTTGTTTAGAAATATCTGAGTTGCAGTATCAGTACATTAACACCAGTATGGCACAATGGAAAATCTAGTTGCTCTAAAAAGAGTTGCCATGTTAACGGGTAGATTTACTATGTGGTGCTGGGATACTTTTAATTCTCTTTCAGAAATCAAATGTAAACATGACATCTCTGCCACACATCTAAGTATTAATTTTTGGGTTTAGAAGCATTTGGGATTCAAGGTCACTAGGGTCTACAAAGAACTGATAAGGCAGGAAGTGTTTATAGAAGTGAACAGAAATAGAGAACTTAAGTTAGTTTTTCAGGCATGCTGAGAGGTATAAGAATTCTTAGACCAGGTCTCAGCTGTTTTTTCCAAATCTCAGCAATTCATAGCTGATCCTTTATGAATGCTTTTGGTTAGACACAATGAATTACTCATGATTTATGGGTGATTCAGTTTTCACTGGTTTAGCAGCAATAAGAGCAGTTGTATGAACTAGGTGAAACAAACAACTTGCTTGCAACAGTGTTGTCCACAAAAATTGGATTCATTACCTGGTGTGCAACAAGCCAATAATTGCACTGATTATTTATTTCAGAGTTGCACAAGCCTAGGTGCTCAGTGGTATTCCACGAATCAAGCACCCCAACTATCAAAACTTTTTTCTATTTATACATTTTAGCAAACAAAGGGATTAGTGTTCATTGGCTGCAAGTTACATAGTTCTCTTAATAATTAGTATCCTATCTTCTATTGGTTAATGATTCTCTCACTTCTCATACTAATTAATCTGGTTGCTCAGTCTATCTTCTTTTGGTGATCCTGCTTCTGACACCAATTTAATGTTAAGATACACTGGAATAATGTTAGGGTCTGATTATTAAAAGATGCCTCTGCCCAAATTAAGGTGAAAATGAGACCATATGCCAAAGTCAATAGTATGTATTTTATTTAACAGTAAATGTGAAGTAGAGAGACAAAGTGGGGGGGAGAGGGAGAGAGAGAGAGACAGAGAGAGAGACAGATTAAGTAGAAAGATAGTCACCACCACATGGGTCCCTGTGGTGTCCGGTCAGCCCTTCTTCCTCTGGTCTTCTCGGTGGTGGGGGTCCCCAGAGTATTCTTTTGGAGGTACCACTTCTATACAGTCCAAGCTTTGTTAACCTCCCCCGAGGTTTGAGTTCACTGAAGCATGTCCAGCCCTAAACCATAATAAGGCAATTCTACCAAGTGATTTTTTTCCTAACACCTGAACATCACTAACATCTTGTTTGCTGGTCTCTGTTTCATGGATTAAATCTCCCTTCTTGTTGATTAGGCTTGAAAGTTGTCTTGGGTACAGAGACAAGGGCGTAGAGTTTTCAGTGCTGTCTGTTCAAATACTCTTAGCACCACAGCCATGGGCATGGTTTCAGCAGGGAAAAAGCTATAACCACAGCTGGAAAGGGGTCCATTTTTTCTAGCTGAGTAAAGGGATCAGCATGTGAAAAACGAGGTTCACTCTCCTGTGAGAATTTAAAGGGTTTAATATAAAGACAATAAGAGACACATAAAATAAAGCAAAGAGGTAACAGTCAGGTACCTTGGCACTCTGCCAAGAGCACACCTGATGCTCGAGGTGAGTCCTTTTTATACCATTTTTACTGTCTGTTCTCTATTAATATTCAAACTTTTCCAGGAGCTGTTCTGCATGGCCACTCCGTGGTTCCGCCTTTTTAGAGCATGCGTATTCTTCTGCCTTGAGGTTTTATTTCTTTTGATTCTTGGGGTTGGGCCCGCTAGGTAAGAGTCGATGGTAGGGTGGATCTCTTAATTCTCCAGACAGTCAGGGCTGATTGCAGCTTTGGGCCTCTTCATCTCTCCGGGCAGAGTGGTGATAACAGCTCTTGGACTCTCCTGGCCCCCCCCGTTCTCCGGGCAGAGTAGCCTTTGGGCCCTTTTGTTCTCTGGACAAAGTGTTGATTAGCAGCTTTTCGGGCCTCATCCTCTGTTCACTTGGAGGTTATCTTACTTGCTCACACTTGCTAACATTCTTGCTAAAAAGAGAGAAAACTACATCCACACAGCAAAAAGCATTTCTAACATTATATAATATCTACCTTTATACTTTGCGAGAAGCCAATATTATAATATATGTTTATAACAATCCCCCCTTTTTCTATTTTATAAATCATTTGGCTTGAGCAATAATTCTTTTTTCTTGGCTTCTAATGTCCGTTCGTTCTTTTCACAGATCAATTTGGCTTCTTCAAGAGGGTCATTTATATCACTTTGTCTTTTTAATACCATAATTTTTTGTGCTGTTCCAGACATAGCCAACTTTGGGTCAGTAGGCATTGCCACAACTTGCATGCCTTGAACTATGCTGGTGATTAGCCGAATAAAACAGGGGATCAAGCAAGGGAGAAATATTAGACCAGCTGTAGCACATAAGAGGAAGAAGCCTAGCTTCTTCCACCATTCTTTCCCCAATATGCCATCCCACCAGTTAGCAGTCATCATTGATTCTCATTTTTGGACCGGTACATGGGCTATTTTTCTGATATTGTTGGCGATATCTAGAACGGCATCCCCATTGTCATCAATTTTTAAACAACAATCCGATGTATTGAACTTCCCGCATACACCCCCTTCTTCAACCAGTAAATAGTCTAAAGCCAGCCTATTTTGATATATTGCAGCTCTGGTTTGGCGTTGCTGACTGACTTAATTCCATAGCCCCGGCTGTTTCATTGGTTATGATTTCTACAAGAGCTTGGAGTCTGATGATACGATTCAGCATGTAAATTGGGGTTCGATATCCCCAACTTCCATCTTGTGCCCAGGTAGCTGGCCCATATGTTTCTAATATTTGTTCAGGGGGTCATTCCTCATCTTTCCATTTTTGGAATCCTCCAATCAAATCTCTTTTATTTCTTTTGAAGTCTTCATAGACAGGTATTCCTAATTGATCTCCCTCTGGTTCTGGTAAAAGGAAAAACCCTGGTTGAATGATTCCTAGTGTACAACTCCCTTTCCAATGTGAAGGGAGTTTCGGGTATGCCCTTTTCCCACATATCCAAAATAAGCCATCTGGTGCTTTCCAATAATCACCTCCTTGTTGATTTATATTCTCCCAAAATTTGGATATTTCTGGGATTCCAAAATAAGGATTTTTCCTTGTGTCATTACACTGAAAGAGTCCAATTTCATTATCATATACACAGTCTTTTCCTTTTTTCTGAGCCCAATACCAAGTTGGTTTTTCTGGGACCTACCACATTGAAGTTTTGTTGCTCACTTTATACCTTTTACAGGGAGTGTTTCCTACTTCATTAAGAATGTTTTTCCCAGTTTGCCAGAGGCATTCTTCCCCTATCACTGTTGAACTTAAAATCCACCCTTCAGGTCGGTTCCCCCCTCTTATATTTGTCCGGTTCCATTTAAGGAGTTCTACCGGGCCTATGCTGCTACCTTTCCATGGCCATTCTTCTGTCATTAAAGCTCCTCCACAGACCCAACAGTTGGTTATGTTAAGTTCTTTACCTATCCTCTCCCCCAATTCCACAAACGGGTTTTTTCCTATCCTTGGGGTTTTTTCCTCTTTTAACTGTTGTTTAAGCTTTGCATACAGGTCCTGGCGTGAGGTGAATATAGGGCGAGGTTGCTGTGCTGGCTTTGTATTTTTACTTACCACTTGTTCTTTTACCAAATCTTGGACTGTTCCCCTGGTGGCAGCTGTGAAACAAATCCATTTTTCTCCTTTTGGACAATTACTTCCTAGTCTGTTTCCACTTGTTCCCAAATTTTCTGTAATCCAATATTTTTCCCCTTTATGCATGCAAATACCTAATTTGGACGAGTCATAACAGTGACTGTTGATATGGGTATGAGTAATAAGAAAGAAGCCCCGGTGTCTTTCCATGTAGAGCTTTCGATAGCATTTGTAACATGGTCTTGCCGGTGTCCCGAAAGGGACCAGGATAAGTGACAAAAGAAGGAATAACAGAGGTCCGGCATGGCTTATACTCCCATCTCCCTTGCCTATGAGGTTGCAACCCATAGCAGGTGTATTGGATCTTCTCGGTGGCGAGTACAGTGGCCAACCTGGCCTTGCCCTCTATTTCCTTGTCACTTCCTTTGTAGCTTTTAGGCAAATTTCTTTTGGCACCTTTTTTTTTTTTTTTTTTTTTTTAACTGTAGTATCTTATTGTATCTAAGGTATTTCCCATTCAACAGGCACTAGTAATTCCCATCTGCAGAGCAAAGTTACTGCTTTTGTTGCTTATGATTTTGTCTGGATAGGGGGTCGATTTTGTGCTTGACACCCTTTACAACTAGGGTGTCGATGGTGTGAAATGCCAATTTCCCTACAGATTAATTACTTATATTTGACCTGGCTGGCATGCCCCGTGTTAGAATGATTCAAACAGGGTATATGATGTGGCACTGATGGAAGTTGTGATTCTTCCCCTTCTTAATACAAATTACAGGCTAGAATCAGAACATGAGAGTTCCCTGTTTGATACAGTCCCAACCCTTCCTGTTTGAAGTGAGAATATTCTTCTCCAAGATGTCCCAGAATTTGTCCAGGGGGCACTTGAAACCACTGATTTGGCTTTTACTTCTCAGTTAGGTGTGATTCTTTGCATATCCCTTGGATAATTTAGATTGTTCTAGTTCATTGCCACCTGGCCTCCATTTAAGAATCAATTTGGTATCACCTGGTTTGGATATTACAGTCCACTCTTCAGATTCTTTTACAGGTCCTTTGATTCTGCTGGCATGGATCCACCCTCGTTCCTTGGTCCGGATTGCGGCCTCAGTCGTCAGCAGTACCTGAAAAGGACCCTCTCATTGTGGAGTCAAAGATTGTTCTTTCCATGTTTTTACTAGTACCCATTCCCCTGGATGGATATTATGAATTTTGAACTCCAAAGTTGTGGTTTGAGGGATCATTCCTTTCAGTCGCAAATTTTCAAGTGTTCTGGCAATTGTGGTGACATATTTTCTGACACTTACTTCTCCTGCTTCATAAGTGGCTGTTTCATGTTGAGTGGTAAGGAAGGGTAATCTGAACATCATCTCATAAGGAGATACTCCCAGGTCTGACCTGGGCTGCGTTCGGACTCTCAACAGAGCCAAAGGCAAGCACTTTACCCACAACATTTGAGTTTCAATCATTAATTTTGTTAAAGTTTTTTTCAAAGTCTGGTTCATTCTTTCTACTCGGCCTGAACTTTGTGGGTGCCAGGGGGTATGTAATTCCCATTTTATCCCCAAGGCTTGAGTTATTTGTTGTAAGACTTTGGATGTAAAATGTGTTCCTCTATCTGAGTCTATTTTATTAACCATTCCATATCTGGGAATAATTTGTTCCAGAAGGGTTTTGCATACTACATTAGCTGTAGCTCTAGTGGCAGGAACTGCTTCTACCCAATGAGTTAGATGGTCTACTATTACTAATAGGAACTTCCATCTCTGTACTTGAGGAAGTTCAGTGAAATCTACTTGGATACTTTGGAATGGTCGCAGAGCTAACTCACGGCCTCCTAATGTTGTTTTTCTCATTATTTTCCTATTCACTCTTTGGCAAGTTATACAGTTCCCAGTTATTTGTTTTGCTACCCCAAAGATTCCAATACACCCATAATTTCTCAGAAAATGATCACACAAAGCTTGAGTACCCCAATGAGTTTTTCGATGCATATCTTCTAATATTCTCTTAGTGAGTGGCTTATTAAGTAACTGTCTCCCATCAGGGAGTTTCCATTTTCCAGATTGATCTTGTTCTCCCCCTATCTTAAATAATTCCTTTTCTTCTTCTTTACTAAATTTGGGGATTTCCAATTCTCCTCTTTCTGGGGTCAGGATTAACATAATTCGTTTAGTCCCATTTTCTGCTGCATCTTTGGCTTCTTGGTCTGCTAGATTATTCCCTCTTATTTCTGGAGTCATCCCTTTTTGGTGTCCTTTGATATGCACTACGGCTATTTCTTCAGGCAATTTTAATGCCTCTAAAACTTCTGAAATCAGGCCTTCATGTATCAGTTCCTTCCCCTTTGAATTTAGTAAACCCCTTTCTTCCCAGATCTTTCCAAAGGTATGTATTACCCCAAAGGCATACTTTGAATCAGTATAGATGGTCCCCTTTTTGTGTGCTAAATGCTCCAGTGCTTTTTTTAGAGTGTATAATTCACAAGATTGCGCTGACCAATTTGAAGGTAGTTTTCCTTTTTCGATGGTCTGCATATTTATCCCATCAACTAAGGCATATCCTGACATTCTTTTTCCTTGCAAGCATCTGGATGAACCATCCACATATATTCTTTCCCCTTCTAAGAGGGCTTGTTCTGCTAGATCTTCCCGAACTTTTGTTTGGTATTGAATAATTTCCAAGCAATCACGTGCCAGGTCATCTTTTGGTTCTCCATACAGGAATTGGGCCGGATTGAGACTTTTGCTTGTTTCTATAGTTAGATCATTACTGTCAATCAGAATTGCTTCATATTTTAGTATCCTGGAGTCTGTTAACCATTTTTCAGCTTTTTGATTTAGCACATTTTGAACCGCATGGGGTGTGTATACAATCAGTTTACTTCCAAAGGTGAGCTTACGGCTCTCCTCCACCAAAATAGCAGTAGCTGCTATGGCTCGAATGCATACTGGCCAGCCACAGCTTACTGGGTCCAATAGTTTAGATAAATAAGCTATTGGTCTTCTCACCCCTCCCCATTCCTGGACTAATACACCATGAGCTACTCCATTTTCTCCATTCACATATAAATGAAAGGGCTTTTCTAGTGAGGGTAAGCTTAGGGCTGGTACCGAGGCTAGTTTCAACTTCAGTTTTTCTAATTTATTATCATCATCTTTGGTCCATTGTATATTGTCTCCCCCTGTTAATTTTTCATATAAAAATTTTACTGCTTGTGTATATCCTTCAATCCATAGTCTGCAATATCTCAGTAGCCCCAGCAGTCTCCTAACCTCCTTTTTTGAAGAGGGAGGAGGGAGGGATAAAATCCCTGTAATTCTTTCAGGACTTAGTTTTTGGCTACCTTTGCTTATCAGGTGGCCGAGATATTTTACTTCTGATTCCACAAACTGTAATTTCCTTTTTGATGCCCTTAGTCCCTTTTCCCCAAGAAAATTTAGAAGCTTTATAGTAGCTTCTTTAATTTCATCTTCTCCTGATATTAGAAGATCATCTACATATTGGATAATTTGTATTCCTGGGGGAGTGGGGAAGGTTTGTAATATTTCTCCCAAGGCTTGCCCAAATAAATTTGGGGCCTCACAATACCCCTGTGGCAGTTTAGTCCACCTCAATTGGTTCTTTTTCCCTGTGTTTGGATCTTCCCATTCAAAGGCAAAAATATTTCAGCTTTCCTCTGCCAGTGGGCAGGCCCAAAAGGCATCTTTAAGATCCACCACACTAAAGCACTGATGTTGAGGTGGAATTTTGCTTAAAAGAGTGTAGGAATTAGGAACCATAGGGTAGCAGGCCCGTATTCTTTTGTTTACTTCTCTTAAATCTTGCACTAATCTATAATTTCCATCAGATTTCTTTACTGGGAGAATAGGGGTATTATGAGGGGATTTACAAGGTTCCAGTGTCCCATCCTTTATTGATTCTTCTATTACTGGTTTTAAGCCTTTTCTCCCTTCTAAAGATATAGGGTACTGACGTACACGAATGGGACATTCTTCTTTTTCAATTGTGACCCTTATGGGGTCAATATCTAGTCCACCCCTATTCCCTTCCGCAGCCCAAACCTCTCTGTTAATTTTTCTTTCATCTTCTTGGCTAAGTTTTAACACTTTGGCCGTCATTCTCCCTTCTTCTGGTATGACTCCAATCCCCAGTTGGATTTGTAAATCCCTTCCCAATAAATTGCTGCCAGCCCCAGGAACTAACAAAACATCCCCTATCCTTATTTTTGTTTCCCCTTCAATAACCACATCTTTAATGACAGGGACCTTAAATCCTTCCCCCTTTGCTCCCGTTACTTTTACCATATCATTACTTACATCACACCCTTTTGGAATATTCATCACACAAGTCCTTTCTGCCTCAGTGTCAACTATAAATTGTAATACTTCCTCTTGGGGGCCTACTTTTAAAGTTATCAAAGGCTCCAGATGGTATTTATCCCCCAAAAAATAGAGCCCATTGTTACAGTGGGGATTACTGTAACACGCATATATCAAACCAGGAGGCCCGTGGAAAAGAAATATATATGGAGAGATTCTTGCTAGATGTTTCAGAGATGTTTATTTCTCCAGCCGCATGGCCGGGGCTCTGCCCAGGAACTGTCCCAGTCACGGGATCCGAGGGTCCTTGCCCGCGCAGGGAAACACGAACCAACCAATGGGGAACGAGGCTGACCAGGGGCAGGGAAACCCCGTGTGTCCTCCGAGGGCCCCTTTCCCAGGGCTACATGGCAGGGGGAGGAGACCCCAACACCTCACCCGTTTTATTTTAATAAAAGGAGAATGAAAACAACTGGATAAACATAACAAGAACAGTTTCAAAACAAAACAAGCCACCCTCCTGAGTCTTTAAATGTCCAAACAGATTCTCTGGAACATCTTAGGGCTGACAGAAGGGAGACAGAACTCTCTGAGCATGCTTTGTGGGGAAACTGAGGCAGGAGAGGGTTTAATTTCTTCCCTCCCCCTTTTCATCCCCCACTCGGCATTGGAAAGGGATTTTTGGGGAAACAATTGGCAAAAGCATGGTTTCGTGAGGGAAACCATGGATGAAAAAACAGATTGGGAATACACTGGAGGTAATAGGACATAGGGTAAAAGGGAAAGGTGGGATTAGGAAAGGGAGACTGTAGGGGGAGTTTACAATGGAGATATTGTCTAACATGACTACAATTTTTAGCATATATACTGCCTTTTACAGGAACATCATCAGGCCCAGTGACCTGCGATGCTTGTAACCCTTTTCTACCTTGTATAATTTTGAATTCTACCACCTCTCCATCTCCCAAGCTTGGGATGCATTTTTCAGGGTTATTCTTTTTAATACCAGTTCTATGCACGAATATGTCTTGCTGGTTGTCACACCTTGTTATAAAACCATAATTTTGCTTAACATTATGCCATTTTACTATCCCTAAGATCTTAGCTACTATGTTTTTTTCCTTTTTCTGAGTGGCTGCTGTTTTCTGTCTCACTGCGTCTTTGCTCTCTCTTTCGGTCGCTCCCATGTTGGAATTGTCAGAGCTGCTGGGGCTGCCGGAGCTGCTGGTGCCTGCGCGCTCTTCCCAGGGTCGCGTTCAGGGCTGCGTGGGCCGGGCCACGCCGCTCAGTTCTCCGTGCGTCGCCTCCTCTGGTTGCAGCTTCGCTGCCGCTGCCAGGCACTGTACCCACGTCTCGGCCGGGCCCCCAAGCGATGACCCCCCCCGCGCCCTGCTCCAGCGCGCGTTTCGGCTGGGCGTGGTTCCGCTCCACCACCACTGCCGCCAGCCGCCGCCCGCACGCCGCCCCTCTTGGTCGGGCGTTCATGGAGCTCACTCCACCACGCTCTGCGCGGGGCCGGGCGGGCACTGCCGAGTCCCGCCGCTCCTGCTGCGCCTCGCTCCGCCACCGACACTGCAGCTCGCGCTGCTCCGCCCGCGCGCGAGAACTGCCTCGCTGCTGCTCGCAGACCACTCGGTCCACGTGGCTTGGGTCACACGGTCCCTGCGCCAGGCTTCCCTTCGCCAAGACACAGCTGACATTGCTCAACAGTCTCAGTAATTAAGTAATATTCACGAAAATATTCTTCCGTCGGCATATATTTTGACTCAAAAATTAACTGTGTCCAAGCGGTGTTCCAAAAGTCCTTGGTAAGAATTAAATCCCAAGAAACATAGAAAAAGTTCTTAAACAGCCATGCCAGGAAGTGTTTCAGTTCTTTTTGAGCTTGAATCAAGCTGAAATTTACAAATCGCTTTTCAAGAATCTTTTCAAGTTTAAGATAAATGTCCATATGCGGCTCTGAAAGCCAAGAGTCTTCCCACGGTTCCTCCATAGTTTAGATATGGAATAGCAAAACAAAACCAAGAAGAGGAATCCAAAGTTTCTAGGGTTTACTCACACAAATCAGTCGCTTAGGGATCGGGGATCGTTCTGCTCAAAATTTCTCCACCATTTGTTACAGTGGGGATACTGTAACACGCATATATCAAATCAGGAGTCCGATGGAAAGGAAATATATATGGAGAGATTCTTGGTAGATGTTTCAGAGAGATGTTTATTTCTCCAGCCGCATGGCCGGGGCTCTGCCCAGGAACTGTCCCAGTCACGGGATCCGAGGGTCCTTGCCCGCGCAGGGAAACACGAACCAACCAATGGGGGACGAGGCTGACCAGGGGCAGGGAAACCCCGTGTGTCCCCCGAGGGCCCCTTTCCCAGGGCTACACGGCAGGGGGAGGAGACCCCAACAGCCCATGGCTTCCCTATTTTTCTTCTGTGTGTGTCTCTTGAAATATTTTCAGATCCCTCCTCAGGTGGGGGCATTCTCTTTTATAATGCCCTTCTTCCTTGCAATAGAAACAGGCATCCCTGGGTTGTTCTTGGAATCTTGGCTGTGCTGAGGTTTTATTTTTCTCCCTCTCACCATTTCTGAACCCTGAATGTTTAGGAGTGTTACCTGAGGGCTTTTGATTTAGATTTTTTTGGAAGGTACTCTCTCGCATAGTGGCTATCATGATCTTTGCTTCCACTTTGGCTTTTTCTTCATCCCTCCGGACATATATCTTTTGAGCTTGCCCTGCTAGGGACTCCGGGTCTATCCCAGAATATTGTTTCATATTCTTTTGGAGCCTCTCCAGCCACTCAGTCGGGATTTCTTCCTTCCCTTGCTGCCCCTCAAAGGCCTTTCTGACATTTTGTCCTCGGGGTGCCCCTTCTTTTATTCTCTTGATTATCAAATTATGATAATCATTCATATGTCCCCTCCCAGCTTCATCATTTTGGTTCCAGTTAGGAGGTGTAATGGGCATTTTCTGATCCCCGGGTGGACCTTGTTGGTTTTCTCTTTCCCAAATTTTTATTCCAACAATTCTAATCATTTCTCTTTCTTCTTGGGAGAATATTATTTTCATTATTGATTGCATTTCTTCCCAAGTGAAAATGTTGGGACCTAAGAACTGGTCCAACTGTTCAGCTGTACCTATGGGGTCTTCTAATAATCCTTTAATTTCCTTTTTGAAATTCCTAACCTCTGTAGAGGTTAGAGGGGCATTCACAAAGCCGGTTCCCCCTCCTCCCATAGGTACTTCTCTTAATGGTAATAAATGAATTTCCCAGCTTCCCTCTGTTTGTTTAGCAATGGAGGGATTGTTGGGCTGCCTCTGAGCCTTAATGGCACCTCTTGTATTCTGGTATGGTGCTCCTTCGTTAAGAAGAGGGTTTATTTGGGAAGAAAGCACCGAACTCCCCTGGGGAGGAGAGGCAGATTCAGAGTCTGGTGCTGAAGCCGAATATTCTGAGGTGCAGAGGGTGGGGGTGGGGTGTGGCAATGAAGCCAAATATTCTGGAGCGCAGGAGGCGGGGTCCGGCGCTGAAGCCGGGTTTCTCAAGGCAGGAGAGGTGGGGGCTGAAGCCGGGACGTGTGATGTTTCCCTTGAATCAATTGAGGGTGCTGGGATTCCAGAGATATAGTGGAAGGGTGGGATCCCCGGCATGGGCGGGGGCAGGGCTCCCCCCCAGCTCCATTGGGGCGGGAGGGCTGCCGGGGGAAAGGCCCCCGGTGCGGGCGGAGGGATGGCTGGCGGGGGAAACCCCGGAGCCGGGGGGAGGGGGGCAGCCTCTAATACTGGCGGTGGAGGAAACCCCGGAGCCGGGGGGGAGGGGGCAGCCTTTGGTACTGGCGGTGGAGGCAATACCTCTAAAGGGTTCCAGCCTTTTTTCTCTTCTGTTTGCTTCTCCTCTGGGGTTTCTGATATTTTAAAGACTTTGGTTCCCAGAGGTTTTGTAATTCCTGTCCAGCAAGAAGCATATTCTCCCTCCTTAGGGTGAGATGGCTCTTTTGAATTTACAAATACATTTAGAGCCTAGCAAATCCATGCCTTATCAGACCCATATTTTGGCCAGTACGCATGATCAGATCTGATTTCCTTTTTTACCCACTCTTTCATGCAGAATTGAATCATTTTTACTTTATCTTTTCCTTTTGTAGAAGGATCAGTTTCCCAGTTCGCGAGTTTGACCCCGAGGGGACTGTCTTGGGGTATATCCTCTGGCACCCTTTTATAATTTGAACTTAATTTACTAGGTTGTTGTCCCATTTTTCCAGGAGTTCTCTATTCCAACTTACTCAAAATACGAATGTATCCCCCCCTTTGAAATACTAATTCATTCCTTTAAAACACTAATCTTCACTGCTGTAAAATACTACCCACCCTTTCACAGTACAAAAAACAAAAAAAAATTATTATAGCCTACCTTCCCTAAAACCAAAGTTAACTTCTAATTACACAGTTTTTCATTCACACATTCACTCTTTTTTTTAATATTTGTTCACTCATTCTTACTCACAACAGAATAATAAGGTACCTTTTTCAAGTCACTTGTTAGTATCCACCCATGGGTATGATATAATCCTTAGGATTCTGGGTGTTCTTGGATTTCCCTCAACCCAGCACTGCTAGCATCCAACCCCAACTTCTCTTGGGGTACTTTTAGACCCTGGGTGCTCTTGGAGTTTTCCTCAACCCAGCATATGGGGGGGCGTAGCTCCCACTTTGCAACCCCTTCCCTGGGACCCCGTCCCAGTCACCCCGGGAGATTCTTTCACTCCTCTTATCTCTCGCTTCGTCTCCTCGCTGGCTGCTGTTCTCGTGAACAAGACGGAACCGCAGCACTCAGAGACTGCCACACTCGCTTTGCAGATCTGGGGGTAACCAGTCCGCATCTCATTCACACACACTCATCTCCCGTAACCACCCCCTTTTTCTTTGGACAATACTTACCAGTCCTGTTTCTTTTCCAGTGTCTGTGGGATTTTTGTCGAGAGTGCTCTCTTTCATTTGCTTTATTTTTGTGTCTTTCTTGTCCTCCGGGTGTTGCCCTGCTGCCACCAAACCGCGCCAGAGGATGCTGAGCAAGGACCCTGCCAATGTGGGCAGGAGGCGCCTTACCCTCACTTCTTGAATCCTCCCACGCTTTTCGGAGGCGAGGTGTAGATCTGGGATGAGCCCCCAATTGTGAAAAACGAGGTTCACTCTCCTGTGAGAATTTAAAGGGTTTAATATAAAGATAATAAGAGACACATAAAATAAAGCAAAGAGGTAACAGCCAGGTGCTTTGGTGCTCTGCCAAGAGCACACCTGATGCTCGAGGTGAGTCCTTTTTATACCATTTTTACTGTCTGTTCTCTATTAATATTCAAACTTTTCCAGGAGCTGTTCTGCATGGCCACTCCATGGTTCCGCCTTTTTAGAGCATGTGTATTCTTCAGCCTTGAGGTTTTATTTCTTTTGATTCTTGGGGTTGGGCCCGCTAGGTAAGAGTCGATGGTAGGGTGGATCTCTTAATTCTCCAGACAGTCAGGGCTGATTGCAGCTTTGGGCCTCTTCGTCTCTCCGGGCAGAGTGGTGATAAGGGCTCTTGGACTCTCCTGGCCCCCTGTTCTCCGGGCAGAGTAGCCTTTGGGCCCTTTTGTTCTCTGGACAAAGTGTTGATTAGCAGCTTTTCGGGCCTCATCCTCTGTTCACTTGGAGGTTATCTTACTTGCTCACACTTGCTAACATTCTTGCTAAAAAGAGAGAAAACTACATCCACACAGCAAAAAGCATTTCTAACATTATATAATATCTACCTTTATACTTTGCGAGAAGCCAATATTATAATATATGTTTATAACAAGCAGATAATGGCACTGCATGACCTGCGAGTCCTTTCCCATTTCTGAGTCTTCCAGTATGCTTCTGCAGGACAAGGCATGGCATTGAAATGACAACTCTGGAACTGCAGCTGGGACCGGTGGGGTTGGGGCCACTGTTCTTCAGTGCCCAATGAGAACATTTATCCCCCTTCTGCCCCGCAATGGGGCAGTGACCTGAGACAGTGGTGCCGACATCGAGTCCAGCAGGGGGTGGGAAGAGGCAGCAAAGTGGCAGCACTGACCTCACACACACACCACTGCTGTCGCAGAGAAGGAACAGGAAAACTGACACCGCAAGTCTGGAGATGCCCCAGGCAACACCAGCACCCCCTATCATAATCCCCTGCTCCCCTGCCTTCCCATTTTTTCCCTGGGGGAAGGTGGAACCAGAGGCTTCTCTGTCATCTTGTCTTTATCCTCTGGTCCACTCTGGATGCTATGGTGGCCGCCATCTTGGGAGGAGGGGCTTATCCACCATCTTGTTTTTCTTTGTTCTCAGGGAGACTACAGTACCTTTGTATCTAGTGGTTATTGCTGTTATCTTGGTTGTTGCTGTTTTTCTTTTTAGTAAACTGTTGTTTTTTCACTTATATCTTCTCGCATTCATCTCTCCTTATTGGTGAAAGGGGACTTGTTAAAACTAATAAGGGAGGTAACTCATTTTAGTCTCCACCCTGTATAATTTTCTTAAACTAAGACAAAAGTATACAAAGATCAAACATCAAAGAACATCCTTTCTTAAAAAACAATTTTACATATTCCACATTTTGCAAAAACAGCAGCTGTTTGTTTTCCTGAGAGATTCAGTCTATTCTAGAGAGGATCAGAAGGAAATCACTTAAAGTCTTGTCTATGACCTTACATAACTTTTTGTGTCAGTGTTCATAAATCATGAAATGGTCATGGGATCTTTTCTCTCAAAGATTAAAGTAATGATTAAATGCTACTTAGGCTTTAAACAATAGATAAACTTTATTTGAGGACATGCTTTAATGGTGAACATGGTGGTGGTGCTAGGCTGATGATTGGACTTGATCATCTTAAAGGTCTTTTACAAACTTAACAATTCTGTAATTCTATAATTTCAGTAGTTATGTCTTCAGCCAATCACCAGAACCAAATCTTACTTTAAGCAGGCTGGAGACAACAAAAGTGAAACATCAGTAAAAACCATTTTTGTGTACTATATATATATATTTATGATTGAAATAACTATAAAATGTTTACATATATAACTGATTGTGTCATTCTCAGAAAAGTAAAAGCAAGAACTAGTTTTTAATTTTACTTTACAGCTTCAAAACCCTAAAAATCATTCAGTCGGTTACTATGATTTTGTATTGTGTTTGCGTGGCAAGGTTTTGGTAGCAGGGAGGCTACACGGCTGGCTTCTTTGAGAAGCTGCTGGAAGCTTCCCCTATGTCCGATAGACCCAATGACACCTGGCTCCAGGACAGAACTGACACTGCCCAAGCCTGGGCCAATCAATGATGGTGGTAATATCTCTGTGATAACATATTTAAAAAGGGGAAAAGTTAATGCACAGGAGCAACTGCAGCCAGAGAATAGACGAGTGAGAATATATGTGAGAGAAACAGTTCTGCAGACACCAAGGTCAGTGGAGAAGGAGGAGGAGGAGGTGCTCCAGGCACCAGAGCTGAGATCCCCCTGCAACCTGTGGTGAAGACCATGGTGAGGCAGCTGTGCCCCTGCAGCCCAGGAAGGTTAACAGTGGAGCAGAGATCCACTTGCAGCCTATGGAGGACTCCACACTGGAGCAGGTGGATGCCTGAAGGAGGCTGTGACCCTGTGGGAAGCCCACACTGGAGCAGGCTCCTGGCAGGACCTGTGGACCCATGGAGAGAGGAGCCCACTCTGGAGCAGATTTGCTGGCAGAACATGTGACCCTGTGGAAGGGACCTACACTGGAGCTGTATGTGAAGAACTGTAGCCCATGGGAAGGACTCACGTTGGAGAAGTTCGTGGTGAACTGTCTCACATGGGAAGGGACCCCATGCTGGAGCAGGGGAAGAGTGTGAGAAGTCTTCCCCCTGAGGAGGAAGGAGTGGCAGACAAGGTGTGATGAGCTGAACACAACCCCCATTCCCTGTCCCCTTTTGCTGCCGAGGCCAGAGGAGGTAGAGGATTCAGGAATAAAGTTAAGCTCAGGAAGAAGGGAGGGATGTGGGGGGAAGGTGTTTAAAGATTTGGTTTTATTTCTCATTATCATACTCTGATTTGATCAGTGATAAAATAATTTCCCCAAGTCAAGTCTGTTTTGCCCATTGTGGTAATCAGTGAGTCATCTCTCTCTGTCCTTATCTCAACCCAGGAGCCTTTTGTTATATTTTCTCTTCCCTGTCCAGTCGAGGAGGGGAGTGATAGAGCAGCTTTGGTGGGTGCCTAGCATCCAGCCAGGGTCAACCCACCACAGATTTTCACAAATAAGAGACAGAAAAATGCAAAATTGCATTATTTAGGGTCACATAAGTTGAGCATTTTTAAAAGATGAACTTTGGATGTGTCATCTTTTGAGTTGCCAATTTTAAGGGCTGATTTTCAACATCAAAAGCAGCCATTGATCTGTGTTGGAAAAAGGAGGGCTCATTTACATCAGGTCAGGCATTTCATTTGTGTAATCAAATTTTAGTCCTTTTTTTGAGTGTTTGAACCCAAGCATTGTTTACTTCAGAAGTTTGGAGGTGGAGGCACTTGATAATTTATATGCTTTCTTCATCCTAAAACTGGGCTAATATAGAGATGCCTACTGATTATATAATGAGTAAAATATAAGGGTTTCTTTTTCTTTTCTTTCTCTTGATGGCTCTACTATTTTTTTCCATTTTTTGGGAGGAAAACAACCCTCAATGACTTTTCCTTATCTCTACTGTTCTACTGCTATTTTCCAAACCCATCTGTGCCCAAGTTTTACCCTTGTAAGGCTAGTGATCTTAGCTATGTTTTATTGCAAATAAATACCATTAAGAATAATGATAGATGCTGCACCACATATGTTTATAGAGATTCTCTGGGAATCTCTGTGTAAGAAAGGGCTATGGTTTGAAGGAGAGGTTGTTTTTCTTTAAATAATGATCACTTTGCAAATTGACTATTCTTGTTCCAATATAAGACTCATTTTGGTAGACTGGCTCATTAAATCAAGTTAATTACAAGCAGGACAGTTCAACAGATAATCACAATTTTTTTTTTTTTTTTTGCTAGACTTTAAGTACATCAAATGCATAGTATTTTACTAAATAGAGCAGTTTCATTAAAATTTAATTAAACCTTTATTTCATTATTGATTTAAATAATTACTGATTTTAACAATGTGCTTTGATGTTATTTTGGTACTTAAAATTACTTCAGATCCCTTAAATGTGAGAACTTCAGTCCTAGTTCCAGATTTGCTTTTGCTTTCATCTTTTTGTACTGAGACACTCTAAATAGGGCAGAATCTCACATAAAAATGTAATTTATTGATGACTCAGTTTTTTCCACTTTAAAAATGTTGGTGCCACCACATCTCTAGATATAGAGATATTAAAATTATAGGAAAAATAATATTAAAATAAAATTAATGAACTACAGTAGGCTTACCATAATGAAACTGTAATGTAAAATATACCTCCCAGTTCCCTCAGGGAGAAGCTTGAAAGTGTCTGATGACTAAACATGAAAAATGGGCGGATGGGTGAAAATTAAAAGGCGTTTTTATGCTTTATAAAGCCATTGCCCTAAATTAAGCTTAGTAATTACTTCACTTCTCTTGTGATTGATCTCTAGGCAGCAGTTGTGGTGGTATTCAACTTTGCTATGGTTTTGCTGATTTTTCCTGCTATCCTGAGCATGGACCTTTATCGTCGGGAAGACAGGAGACTGGATATATTCTGCTGTTTTACAAGGTGAGAATGTGTGATAGAATTACAGTATATGAAGTGCATCCTTTTTGTGTTTACCAATCAGTGCTACTATCCCTTGTCAGGAGTGGGAGTTCTTCATTGCAGTGGGACAGCAGCAGGGTCAGTATGTTATTGCCATGGTTTATTGCTGAATTACATTGCTACACTCATGCACATCCTTTTTCCTTTATTCATACCTACATCCATTTTAGTCATTGGAGGACAACTTTCTGGAAGCATGTAAAAGAGCCATGCTTTAGTAATATCTGTATTTTTTGAATTTTATGGGGTACTGCTGGTATTGGTAAACCTTGGAAGATGTAATTCCAGTCTCTTATGGAAGACTGTAAATAACTTAGGGTACTCCGAAGCCTTACTTAATCACTGTGCTAATTGTTTTGCTTTTTGTCCCTTGAAACTTAAATACATAAAAATAATGTAAAAATTATAAAACTATAAAATTACTTTTCTTCTTCTCCCTACTTCTTCATAGCACTATGAAGAATTCAGAATGATCAGTACCATTGCAAGATAATGATTGATAATCTTTCTGTTATGGCTCCAATAGTAATTTGGAATGGTAGTATGCACACTCTTACCTAATGTACATCCAGCTCTGAGGTCATGGGTAGGCTAGGAGGAAGCTACTGTCATCAGCGGAACCACCACTTAGAGATAAAGCATATTTTCTACATTAGTTTTTACTTTTGCCTGCAATGAAGAAGATAATTTGCATTTCTATACGTGTACTCTCACACGCATGTCATAATCAGTATGTAGAGAAACTCCTTTGTGTCCTCTTAGCCTTTCGCACCCATGTAGGAGCAGACACAGTCTGACCTTTTTAACTTTGATGTCAGAGAGAGAAAGTGCTTTCCTAAATTTGCTTTTGAGGTAGTCATTAGAACAGGGAGTTGATCAGAAGCCAGGACTCCCTGTTTCTGATTCAGCCACAGTTTCACTGGATGGTCTAATGTGCTTGAATTTTGGAGCCCCGATTCTCAGAAGTACAGGGCTGTTAGGCCTTCCATTTATTCCTACATCTAAAGTTGCACTAAATGAGAATGAAAATTTGAGCCCATGTACATATGAAGAAATTCAGTTAATAAGAGATTGTTTGTTTATGTAGGCAACATTTTCTTCCTTTTTGTAGGATTTTTCCACTTGGTGAAAAATCTCTGATACTGTTTTCTATCAGCAATTTGCTTTTATTTACAGAAGGAAGCTTGCTTATGACTTTTCTTTAATAAACTAGGTATCGACTACAATAAATTCTTCCAAAAATGCTTCTGTAATTTTGTCTCTTCATGTCGCCTGTCCTTTCTGGCAATTAATCCTCATATATGTTTACATCAATTTTAAAATACACAGTCAGTGTATGGCAGGTGGTTTCAACCTGCCTCACAAAAGTCTGAGATCTTATTCAGAAGGTCCAAATATTATTTTAGAGTTACTTTAATAGCTCTCAAAAGAAGAACTCAGCATGTCATGCATTTACATTTTGATCTCTTAAATAGTTTAATTCTCAGCATGGTCATGTAGATGTAATTCACACACATATATCATGCTTTCAGACTGTGTGCAACTACCTGGTTATTGATCTGATTAGTATGTGTAATTAATAGAGTGATGTAAGTGGATGCCAATGTTTTCAGACATGCTGGTTCCTTCTTTCTTGGACACAAAAAACATGGAGAAAGGCTCAGAGGCCCACACTTTAAACCATGTCTAGGAAATATTTTCTAAAAGTGCAGAAGGAAATCCTCATAAAAACATTATGCTTAATTAACATAAACAATTTAACTGTAGTGAAAGCAGTCTTTGATGGAAGCAGATTATCCTATCTAGCCTGATTAAAATAAATACCTATCAAAATGCGAACAATGTTTTTCTCTTCTCTTGCAGTCCGTGTGCCACTAGAGTGATTCAGATTGAGCCTCAAGCATATGTGGAAAATAGTGATAATACTTACTACAGTACACCCCCATACAGCCGTCACAGTTTTGTACATGAAACTCAGATTACAATGCAGTCTACAGCACAGTTACACACAGAATATGATCCTCATGCACAAGTGTACTACGCCACAGCAGAGCCTTGCTCAGCAATATCTGTGCAGCCAGTGACAGTGACACAAGATAATATCAGCTGCCAGAGCCCAGAAAGCACAAACTCAACAAGAGATTTGCTTTCCCAGTTCTCAGACTCCAGTATGCATTGCCTTGAGCCACCCTGTATGAAATGGACACTCTCATCTTTTTCAGAAAAGCATTATGCTCCATTCCTGCTAAAACCAAAAGCTAAGGTAATCAGAAAACTATTTACCTGTTTTTCAAAAAAAGACTTCTGCCTTGCCCAGTAGGAAAATTATCCTGACAACAGTATTAAATATCAGCAATTAATGGAATTAATTTGGGATTACAATTCTTAATAATTTTACACTTAATTTCACACTTTAAAAGTTTTATCTTGGTAGTGCTATAATGACATTTTTCAAATGTAAGTTGTTAATAAGGGTTTTGGTGACTTTTGGTAACCTAAGCTCATGAACAGTGAAACTAAATCTACTTTTTAACTTCATCACTGTATAAATTTCCTGTTCACTAAAACACAAATTAGTTTGGCCTTGTAGTTTGTGTATGTGTGCATAAATATATAAAAGCTTAAAAGTATAGTAATGGGCATAAATTTTGAACCTGGTTCTGTGTGCTATTATGAGTTATTAATTTCTTTAGGAACATAAAACCAAAGACATTTCCATTTTCTGTTGCAGATTGTGGTTATTTTCCTTTTTCTGGGTTTACTTGGGCTCAGCCTATATGGAACTACCCGGGCAAGAGATGGACTGAATCTCACAGACATTGTACCACGAGAAACCCAGGAATATGACTTTATTGCAGCACAGTTCAAGTATTTCTCATTTTACAACATTTATATAGTGACACAGAAAGCAGACTATCCCAGTCCCTATGTCCAGCACTTACTTTATGAACTTCACAAAAGTTTCAGTAATGTGACATACATTTTGTTGGAAGAGGATAAGCAGCTTCCCAAAATGTGGTTGCACTACTTTCGAGACTGGCTGCAAGGTAAGAGAGAATTGCATTAACTTTTATTTTTAATTCTGCAGTAGCAAGCAATTATTCACTGCAGTAATGATCTTCTCTTCCAATACAGTCACAAATAGCCAGAGATCTGCCGGGATGAACCACGCTTCTCATAGAGATATGATGGAATTCTGTTTATTCTATTGTCAGTCCCATAGTTATACCCTAATTCCTCAAGCACGCGTAAGCAAGCTCCATACTATTGGGTTACAGCTACTGTTCACGCGGCCTTTAATAGCAAGTGATTGGTTACAGATTAATATGCACGCGACTAACTAACATAAGTTTTTCTCTTTCTATGGTCAGCATCCCCCTCCCCAACATCCTGTTGGCTTGCCACATCAGCATTGCTCTTCTCTTTTTTTCTCTAGTCAAGGACAGTTCACTAATATAGCTTGGATTGTGCACAAACACGTCCCTGTTCACTCAGCCATTTCTCTACAATTCCCCCTTTTTCTTCTTGCACAAGCCAAGCCCAATGAACAACTTTCTCTAAAGCTTTCCGTATGCACCCAAAAACACAACAAATTATTATTGCTACAATTACTAGTGTAGCTAGCAGACGTAATCCTTCTTGAACCAGGTTTCCTAACCACCCTGTCAGACCGAGCGAGGACAGCCACTCAGAGAAGCTGTCTGTATGGATCTGTATCTTTTGAAAAGCATCCTGCAGTTCTGAGAGCTGTCGATGGATACTCTGGGAATGGTCTGACAGGTTCATACAACACATACCTTCAAACTCTTTGCAACCATGTCTGTGAGCTAGCAATAAAAAAATCAATCGTGGCTCGATTTTGTAGTACAGCATGCCTAATGCTATCTACATCAGTTAAAAGCTCATTTAATATATGGGAAGTCCTATTAAATTCCTTTTCTGACCAACAGGCCAACTTCTTCAGATTGTTATAGCCATGAGCTGCAGCACCCCCTGGGTTAAAAATAGCCAATGGTATAAACGCACTCAAACTCATAATGTTTACCTTATCATTACAATCTTTATCAAACGTGGAAACACTATGCTGGTATCTATTTCGCATCCTATTTTTCCAACTTTCTGATGCCATAATGTTTTTCCATGCTCATATAGAAGGGGCAAACATAGTTAGCTTTCCCAGGTATCAAGGACCCCCAATCGGACTATGCGGAATCCCATTCCATGCTCTATCTCCGCATATCAAAAACACTCCAGGAGGTAAAACCTTTCCTCTGGTTGTGTCAATAGACTCAGCTTCTCCCAACGTGGCTGGCATGTTCCAGCCTCCAATGGAGTGTCCTGATACGTTCTGTTTCCATGGAAAGGAGGCCATGCCCTGTCATGCCTGGCAGTCCTCCCAAGGATCTCCAAAGAAGAAAACCCCAGACCCATTGGCATATTGCATTGGAGGCACCACATTGGAGCAGTTGGTCCATTGGGTTACATTAACAAGCGTACTGGGAAAAAGGGACCCATAAAGCTGTAGCTCTTGAAGAGGCAAGGTTGCATTTTTTGTTAAATTGGCAATAATACGGGTTTGCTGCAAGGAGTGCTGATAACTAGACCTAAGCACTCGCCCCGGTTTCTTTTGTTTTGCATTTGTTGCTCCACCTCCTCATTAATTTTCTCTATATCTGTCACCCATTTTTGAAACGTGTCCTCGAGTGAGATCCATGGCACGCCAATTAGACATGCGAAATGGATCTGCTGCCGACCCCATGGCCAGACAGAAATCTGTCTGGTTCGCCTGGTGAGCCCATGTTACCCACACGTTTCTCTCTCTGACACTGAAGTTATCACAGCTTTACTCAGGGTGAAAGTACTTGAGAGGAGGAGCCACATGTAGGGCACCATGCCTGGGTTACAGTGGTCTTTTTACTCACTTGCAGACGTCTGATGGCTTCTTTTCCTGCCCACACTTCTAAGCTTAGTAAAAACTTGTGTGGATCCCTAAATGAGCTAACTCTAATCTGTTGTGGTGGAATTCCGAGCACGATGGACGCACGCTGCCTAAAACTTCTTGTCTCAGGCACTTGATAACATTCTTGGCATAAACTACCTCGCTCGTCTACATTCCAACTTCCCCTAGTAAGCTCTTCCCCACAGCCCCCACAGCATAAGCGCAAGCGCAAGCGCAAGCACAAGCACAAGCTATTATAACAGCATAAACAATTTCTGCGGCGATTAGCATGCACACTCGGTGACTGTTCCCAGACTCCGAGTGGTCGTCCAAATGTGAGGTCGTCAGCCACCAAGCGAAGGTTCACTTCCCAAAGGTTGGGAACATCTGCTGTACATGCCACGTCCTGGCTCAAAGTCGGGAGGTGGAGCGGAGGGCTCGACTTGAGCCCATTCCTGTAGTTGCAGGGCCGTCTGGGCCACACCCTTTCAGGACTCAGTGGGACTCTGTTGTGGCTCCTGCTTCCGATTGAGCTTTTCTTCCATAGAAGACAGAGTACAATCAAAATGTTGTTTCATTTGATGCATTGCCTCTTCTACTTGATGAACCATCTTTCCAAGGCTTGTGGGTTCACGCAAGATCCTGGGGGATGAGCACGTAGCTCATTTGTCGCCTCTGTCATTGGTATGTCATCATCTGGCAGAGAAACAGTCTGTGGTTCGGGATGAATCTCTGCTGGCAGCGGAGGTGGAGGGGGCGGGCAAGCAGGGTAGAGGCGCTGCTGACAAGAAGGACCGCCCGTTGCTCTGCCCATTGACTGGTCGACTGTAACTTCCGCATTTGCCTTCAGTTTGCTCTGAGGCACGGTGGTGGTAACTTCCTCTTTTGGCTCTGATTGCAAGAGCTCTTTCTCCTGCTCCCGCAGGAGCTCACTGACAAAGTGTTTCTCTGCTTTCTGCCCTTTTATCGTGCTCGGGCTTTTAAACAGTCCACTCAGCCCCCCGCGCTGCGTAGTTCGGGCAGGAGCGACAGCCCCAGCCGGTGTTGCAATCGCCTCCACCGCAGCCGCAGCTACTTTCGATTCAGCTTGCATATTTTTCAAGGTATTTATAACAGTTCTCCAGGTGGGCCCTAAGTTTGTAATTTCTTTCCCTTTTCCCTGGATAGTACAGTCCCACAGGTGATCCCCTACTTCCCTCCACTCAGCTGCATCAAAGAGGAGGGGGGAGGCACCCGCAAATGTCCATGCTCCCGCGCCCATAAAATGAGCTTATTTAGATCCTTTTCCTTGACTTCCTCCCCTCGCTTAGCGAGGATACTGAGGAGCAATTTCTGTGCTGCCGCGAACTCTAAATCCATGCTAGCAGGGTATCACGGAGGGAAGGTAGCGACCCTTCTTACCGGCCTGACCGACGTCCTTTGACTCACGGTCGACACTCTCCGCCCGCAGTATCTCTGTCGCTCATCGTCATCACCCTCCTTTTGGTGATCAGCGAGCATATCTTCCTCTGAGGAACGGTCCCTGGTTGGGCGCCAGAAATAACCAGAGATCTGCCGGGATGAACCACGCTTCTCATAGAGATATGATGGAATTCTGTTTATTCTATTGTCAGTCCCATAGTTATACCCTAATTCCTCAAGCACGCATAAGCAAGCTCCATACTATTGGGTTACAGCTACTGTTCACGCGGCCTTTAATAGCAAGTGATTGGTTACAGATTAATATGCACGCGACTAACTAAGTCTTTCTCTTTCTATGGTCAGCATCCCCCTCCCCAACATCCCGTCGGCTTGCCGCATCAGCCTTGCTCCTCTCTTTTTTTCTCTAGTCAAGGACAGTTCACTAATATAGCTTGGATTGTGCACGTACACATGTCCCTGTTCACGCAGCCATTTCTCTACAGTCACATGCTTTAAAATATGCCGAGGTTCTGATCTGAACTCAGAAATCAATTCACTGTTTCTCCAACAGTTCACTTAAATTTTTTGTGGCTAACGTTACTCCCCAATAAAGCAGTTTTGGAGCTTTAAAAGATATCCATGAGGGAACATCTCATGTCATTAATTTCTAAATGGCTAATGAGGACTTCTGCTTTATACTTAATGGCCAAATATGGCCCAGTTTCTTGGGAAGATAAATGTTTGCTGAGTGTTTTGAGAACAGTAAATGAAAAGTCCTGGTCTAGCAATGTATTTTGGCACAGGCTTAACTTTCAGCACGAGTGATCCTGTTAGCTTCATCTGGGACTGCTGGCATGAAAAAAGTTCAGTGAGGTTTAGGCCTTTTATTGGATTGGGAGATTACTAAACGTTCTAGACTTCCAATCAAGTATCCTCATTTGTCTATGGTGCTGCTTTTTCTGTGCTGAACTGTAACTGAGAGGGGGGTGTTATAGGTAGCATGATGATAATTGTATTAAAGTGGGCTTATTAAAGGCATGATATTATAAGTATTTATGTTGAAGAAAATAATTTGTTTGTATTTAAAATATATAGTAATGTTACATCTCAGAAAATGTAACAGTTCTCTCTTGTGAGCAAACACATCCTGCACGGAAATACTTCTGGCCTACCTCTGTATTGGTGTCTTGGGGTGATCTTATGATGTGTATCCCATATCGCTGCTTATGCCCAGAAATTAATTTTTGTGCTTTTCTATGCCTCTAAACTGAGCCTGAGAGGGGGAAGGAAAAAACTGAGCAAAACCTTTTCAAAGCAGTTTGCAGCTTGTTCAAGGTCAAGTAGAGATAGTGACTTTTTCCCCCCCCCAGCTGCGGCAGGGGAGCGAGGAAGCACCCAGCTTGCTGCTTTCCAGTCAGCTTTTGGCCAGTTGTTTTCAGTTTCTTGTTCTCTGGAGAGAGACTGAGAGTTGGATTTTGCTTTTCCTTCTCTGGAATTCCGGATTTTCTCCCTTTTCTACTGGACTGCTTTCAACCTCAGAGCACATCGGGAGGACTTTCCATCGGGCACAGAGGGCCTGGCCCTGGCCCAAGCCCCAGCTCCGAGGAGACCAAAAGGAGGACTCTAACACTTTCCCAGGTTTTTCCTCCACAGCGAAACATTTTATTATTTAGCCTTATTTTCCTTTTCCCGTGTGTTTGGTAAATAAATAGTTTTATCTCCTTCACTTTCCTTCGAGGAAAATTTATTTTTTTCCCGAACCTGGGGGGGGAAGGGGTGGTTGTGCCTTCTCTCAGAGGATATATTTCTAAATTTGGCCAAACCGGAACAATTGGAAGAATCTTCAGGAAGCTTCTACAAACAGAAAAATAAAGTGCGCTGACCTACTGAGACTGTAAATTTGGCACTTAACTGTTTACAGATGGCCAATGCAGCCAATCATTCTTAGAAAACATGCACATAACTGCTAGTATTTGGAGTGCCTTTAGCTTAATGCACCTCTTTTTTCAGAGGCTCACTTGTATTTTGCTTCCTAGTTTTAAATCACATTAACATTTTCTATTATCTGAAAATGCAACAGAAGATAGTTAACATTAATTGTTCGTTTAAACTGGAAATGTTAATATTATTTTTGTGACTGAATGTAAATATGGTAGCTTAACTTCCCTGATGGCTCTTATTTAGGCTTGTTTTTACAAAGGGCAGCTTTGCCCACTGTTCACATGAGTTAGTAGGAATTCCTTCCTCACCCCCATTCCAGCATCAAACATATTTTTTGAGGATTTTATATTCTTCTATATAACATTTAAACAATTGCCTTAGCTTGTATAATTTCTTTCCAGAAAGGGGTCCACGAGTTACTTTTATCTTTCTGCCCAGACACATTTCATTAATTGCATCTATATTTAAAACAGACTGAAGACCTTTTAAAATCATTAGTATGAACAATTTATAATAAAATATTGTTGCTCTGCTATTAATTTCAAAGTGTTATATGGAATTTTTATTAGTGAAATTTTGAAATCCTTCTGAAAGTAATCAAAACTGATAGTGGTTTCTTGGTATTCTTTCTGCAGACTTTCATCATCTACAAGGCCAGTAATAAAATGAAGCAAAGTTGTTCCAGTTTGGGCAAATTTAGAAATATATATATATCCTCTGAGAGAAGGCACAACCACCCCTCCCCCACCAGGTTCGGGAAAAAATAAATTTTCCTCGAAGGAAAGTGAAGAAGATAAAACTATTTATTTAACAAACACATGGGAAGGAAAATAATGTTAGATGGTAAAATCTTTCGCGGTAGAGGAAAAAACCTGGGAAAGTGTTCGAGTCCTCCCTTTGGTCTCCTCGGAGCTGGGGCTTGGGCTGGGGCCAGGCCCTCTGTGCCCGGTGGAAAGTCCTCCCGATGTGCTCTGATGTTACAGCAATCAAGCAGTCCAGTAGAAAAGGGGAAAAAATCCGGAATTCCAGAGAAGGAAATCCAAAGTCCAACTCTCAGTCTCTCTCCGGAGAACAAGAAGAAGAAAAACTGGCCAAAAACTGACTGGAAAAAAAACAAGCCGGGTGCTTCCTCCCTCCCCTGCCCCAGCTAGGGAAAAAAAAAAACCTGCTATCTTTTTGTAACCTTGAACGAGCTGCAAACTGCTTTGAGAAAGTTTTGCTCAGTTTTTTCCTTCCCCCTTTCAGGCTCAGTTTAGAGGCATAGAAAGGCACAAAAATTAATTTCTGGGCATAGGCAGCGATATGGGATACACATCATAAGGTCACCCCAAGACATTCCACCCCTTATCCCATATTGTTGGCTCAATGCCCAAACTAAGATATTCCAATTTTACACACACATTAATACATATATATATATATATACACAGCTATATAGGAACAGTGACAGTGATAATCAGCAAGCAGGGGTATACTGGCATTTCACACTACAGGTGGTTTTCACACAACAATCAGATCTCCCTGTGGTACACAACGTGTTGTTCCATCTTTCTGCATTACCCACCATGTGCAACCAGGTCCCTGAGCAAAAACAACCCCACGGATGGGTTTGTCTGTACTCGAGGCAGAATTTATCCACACAGTCTTTCCTAACAGACCTCTGACATGCACTACTGGGACCTTATCTCCATCTGTTGTATGCAGGGATTCAGATTGGGCTGGACCAGCTCTATTGGTGGAACCTCGGGTGTTAACTAACCAGGTGGCTTTTGCTAGATTCTGTTCCCAATTTTTGAAAGTTCCCCCACCCAGTGCCTTCAAAGTGGTTTTCAACAATCCATTGCACCGTTCCACTTTGCCTGCAGCTGGTGCATGGTAAGGGATATGGTACACCCACTCAATGCCATGTTCTCTAGCCCAGGTGTTAATAAGGCTATTCTTAAAATGAGTCCCATTGTCAGCTTCAATTCTCTCAGGGGTACCATGCCTCCAAAGGACTTGCTTTTCCAGGCCCAGGATGGTGTTATGGGCTGTAGCATGAGGCACAGGATAGGTCTCCGGCCATCCTGCGGTGGCTTCTACCATTGTGAGCACACAGCGCTTGCCTTGGCGGGTTTGAGGCAGTGTGATGTAATCAATCTGCCAGGCCTCCCCATACTTGTATTTGGACCATCGCCCACCGTACCACAGGGCTTCACCCGCTTGGCCTGCTTGATCGCAGCGCATGTCTCACAATCATGGATCACCTGGGAGATACTGTCCATGGTCAGATCCACCCCTCGGTCTCGTGCCCACTTATAAGTGGCATCTCTGCCCTGATGGCTTGAGGCATCATGGGCCCATTGAGCTAGAAACAACTCTCCCTTGTGTTTCCAGTCCAAGTCTACCTGTGACACTTCTATCTTTGCAGCCTGATCTACCTGCTTGTTGTTTTGGTGTTCTTCATTAGCCCTACTCTTGGGGACATGGGCATCTATGTGGCGGACTTTCACAACCAGCTTTCTTACTCGGGCAGCGATGTCTTTCCACTCTTCAGCAGCCCAGATTGGTTTTCCCCTACGCTGCCAATTAGCTTTTTCCCACTTTTCTAACCATCCCCACAGAGCGTTGGCTACAATCCATGAATCAGTGTAGAGGTAGAGCTTTGGCCACTTCTCCCTTTCAGCAATGTCCAGGGCTAGTTGAACAGCTTTGAATTCAGAGAGTTGGCTTGATCCACCTTCTCCTTCAGTAGCTTCTGCAACCCGTCGTGTGGGACTCCATACGGCTGCTTTCCACTTTCGTTTCATCCCTACGATGCGACAAGAACCGTCGGTGAAAAGAGCGTAGCGTGTGTCGTCTGATGGCAGTTGGTTGTACGGTGGAGCTTCTTCAGCGCGTGTCACTTGTTCTTCTTCATCAGTGAGACCAAAGTTTTCACCTTCAGGCCAGTTTGTAATTATTTCCAAAATCCCAGGGCGATTCAGTTTTCCGATACGGGCGCGCTGTGTGATGAGAGCAATCCATTTGCTCCATGTGGCATTGGTGGCATGGTGGGTAGAGGGAACCTCTGCTTTGAACATCCACCCTAGCACTGGTAGTCGGGGTGCCAGGAGGAGTTGTGCCTCAGTGCCGATTACCTCTGAGACGGCTTGGATTCCTTCATAGGCTGCCAAGATTTCCTTCTCTGTTGGGGTGTAGTTGGCCTCAGACCCTCTTTAGCTTTGACTCCAGAATCGTAGTGGTTGACCTCGAGTTGCACCAGGCACCTTCTGCCAAAGGCTCCAGGACAGGCCATGGCTCCCGGCTGCAGAGTAGAGCACGTTCTTCACTTCGGGTCCTGTCCTAACTGGGCCAAGGGCTACCGCATGAGCGATTTCCTGCTTGATCTGGGCAAAAGCTTGTTGCTGTTCAGGGCCCCAGTGGAAATTGTTCTTCTTGCGGGTAACCAGGTAAAGAGGACTCACAATCTGGCTGTACTCGGGAATGTGCATCCTCCAGAAACCTATAGCGCCTAGGAAAGCTTGTGTTTCCTTCTTGTTGGTTGGTGGAGACATTGCTGTGATCTTATTGATGACCTCAGTGGGAATCTGACGCCGTCCATCTTGCCATTTCACTCCCAGGAACTGGATCTCTCGGGCAGGTCCCTTGACTTTGCTCTTCTTGATGGCGAAACCAGCTTCCAGGAGAATCCGGATAACTTTGTCTCCTTTCTCAAACACTTCTGTTGCAGTGTTCCCCCACACAATGATGTCATCAATGTACTGCAAATGTTCTGGGGCCTCACCTTTTTCTAGTGCAGTCTGGATCAGTCCATGGCAGATGGTGGGGCTATGCTTCCACCCCTGGGGCAGTCGGTTCCAGGTGTATTGCACAGCCCTCCAGGTGAAAGCAAACTGAGGCCTGCACTCTGCTGCCAGTGGAATGGAGAAAAATGCATTAGCAATGTCAATAGTGGCGTACCACTTTGCTGCTTTGGACTCCAGCTTGTACTGGAGCTCCAACATGTCTGGCACGGCAGCGCTCAGCGGTGGAGTCACTTCATTCAGGGCACGATAGTCCACAGTCAATCTCCATTCTCCTTCCGATTTGCGCACAGGCCAGATGGGGCTGTTGAAGGGTGAGCGGGTCTTGCTGACCACCCCTTGGCTCTCCAGCTCACGGATCATCTTGTGGATGGGAATCACAGCATCTCGAGTTGTCCGGTACTGTCGGCGATGCACTGTCGAGGTAGCAATTGGTACTCTTTGTTCTTCCACCTTCAGAAGGCCGACTGCAGACGGGTTCTCTGATAGCCCAGGCAAAGTGTTCAATTGCTTAATGCCCTCTGTCTCCACAGCAGCTATTCCAAAAGCCCACCTGAGTCCCTTTGGGTCTCTAAAATACCCGTTCCGGACGAAGTCTATGCCCAAAATGCACAGGGCCTCTGGGCCAGTCACAATGAGATGTCTCTTCCACTCATTTCCAGTCAGGCTCACCTCGGCTTCCACCAAGGTCAAATCTTGTGATCCACCTGTTACACCAGCAATAGAAACAGATTCTACCCCCACATGCTGCGATGGAATTATTGTACACTGTGCACCAGTGTCAACCAAGGCATCATATTTTTGTGGTTCTGATGTACCAGGCCAACGAATCCACACCGTCCAAAAAACACGGTTTTCCCTCACCTCTACCTGGCTAGAGGCAGGGCCCCTCTATGCCTGGTTATCCTTCTTTCCCTGGGCCTGCACCTTAGAGGTTCCTTCATGGGAATTGGACATGCCATCGTCTTTTCCATCATTTCCGGCAGTTTGGCTACAGGCAACTGGAGCTACTTCCTTTTTGGTAGATCCTCCTTTCTGAGACTTGCGCTCCTTCAATTCACTCACTCGTGCTGCCAGAGCAGAAGTGGGTTGTCCACCCCACTTCCTCATGTTTTCCCCACTGTCACACAGGAAATTCCACAGCTCACTTCGTGGGATGTACCTTCTCTCTGGGGAACGTCCGCGGAGAAGGCACTCTTTAATCTCCTGGTGATTCTTCTTCATTTCATCTTCAATTTTCTGCATACGTGTTTCCACAGCTGCAATTCTTGCATGTGTTGGGCCATGCACAGAGTCTGCATATGCTCTGAGCTTCACTGCCATATCCTGCACGGTCTCATTCGCACCGTAGTCCGGTTTCATTATTGCTAAAGCAGAAGCATATTCTGGTGGCCCAAGCTGTATGAGTTTTCACCACATGTATGGAATAACTCTGGCCCGGTCTGGACTTCTCAATCCTGGGTCATTTGTGAAGACAACCTCTACCACCCCTAGTTCTCTCAGGCGCTGGATCCCTTGTTCTATGGTCTTCCACTGGGTTTGCTGCATGTAGAGATCATCTCCACACATATATCTTTCAGCCACACCTGTCAAAATCCGTCTCCAGAGACTGGTAGAGTTAGCCTCCCTTTTCATCTCTTGGTCGATCACTGGATCATGTGACAGGGATCCCAAATGCCTCGCTTCAGCACCGTCCAGCATCACATCATCACCTGCAGCATCCCAAATACAGACCATCCAACTTATTATGAATTCATCGGACCGTTGGGTGTAATCCTTTCTTAGGCTGTGAAGGTCCTTTATGGACATGGACTCAGTAATGGTTTCTGTGCCTGAGTCCGTTGGTGGTTTTGAGGTTCCTTCCTCTGCATCATCATCATCTTTCACTGGGCGATCAGTTTTGGTTGTGTGCTTTTTCCTTGTGACAGGAGCCACTGTCAATGGCTTAGACTCTCCATCTGGTTTGGGCTTGCTGTCTGGTTTATCTGCAGCCTGAGTGACTGGGGTATCTGCAGGCTTTGCTGATTGATCTTCCTGCCTCTCTACCTTTACCTGCTGCAGTGTGCGATAGGCATATGCCAAAGCCCAGCATATTGCAAGGAGCTTGTTCTCATTAGAATTGTTATTGTATTTCTCTCTCAGATATTTTCCCACCTCAGCTGGTTTCTGAATTTGTTCAGATGGGAAATCCCAAACTATCGGGTCAGAGAATTTCTTTAGGGTTTGGCCGATGTCCTCCCATTCCCCACACCACTCAAGATGTTCCGCCTCTGGGTCAGGTGTCTCAGCAGTCACCCTGGAAATCTGAGCTCTTATTCTAGACAAGCTGTGAATTACATGGAGGAAGATTACCAGATTAAATACCAGGAGGGTGGTCTCTTTAACATCCAGGGGATACTGAACATTCTCAAAAGATAACCTATCAAATTTAACGGGAAGGGAAACCCCATCTCCTCCTCCTCTAACAATCTGGGTACAATTACTAATAAATTCCCAAAACAGGCTACTGAAGCTAGGACTGGGGTTAGGACGGAGAAACCACTTATCATACACACCTCGAACAGCTGCTTGTACCTCTATCAACTTCTTATAAATCATTATCACCGAGCACAGCAAAATAGAAATCCTGATTTGTCTCCCTTCTCTGTAAAATTTACATATCAAGGACAAGATTGGAGCAAGTTGTGGATAGGCAAGCAACCCTAGGGACCAAAAAAGCACTAGTACCTCAATGAAGCCTAAGGACCAGAAAGACGTGAGTATATCGAGCCAGAGAGACATTATGAACTCAACCAGCATGGTGACTACTTTACCCCAACACAGAATAAGTAAATTCAAACCAAAATGTAATTAGCACAGGTTGTTTTTTTTTTTCACTTTCCTTCGAGCCACACAGTTGGGCGCCACTAAATTTGTTCCAGTTTGGGCAAATTTAGAAATATATATATATCCTCTGAGAGAAGGTACAACCACCCCTCCCCCACCAGGTTCGGGAAAAAATAAATTTTCCTCGAAGGAAAGTGAAGAAGATAAAACTATTTATTTAACAAACACATGGGAAGGAAAATAATGTTAGATGGTAAAATCTTTCGCGGTAGAGGAAAAAACCTGGGAAAGTGTTCGAGTCCTCCCTTTGGTCTCCTCGGAGCTGGGGCTTGGGCCGGGGCCAGGCCCTCTGTGCCCGGTGGAAAGTCCTCCCGATGTGCTCTGATGTTACAGCAATCAAGCAGTCCAGTAGAAAAGGGGAAAAAATCTGGAATTCCAGAGAAGGAAATCCAAAGTCCAACTCTCAGTCTCTCTCCGGAGAACAAGAAGAAGAAAAACTGGCCAAAAACTGACTGGAAAAAAAACAAGCCGGGTGCTTCCTCCCTCCCCTGCCCCAGCTAGGGAAAAAAAAAACCTGCTATCTTTTTGTAACCTTGAACGAGCTGCAAACTGCTTTGAGAAAGTTTTGCTCAGTTTTTTCCTTCCCCCTTTCAGGCTCAGTTTAGAGGCATAGAAAGGCACAAAAATTAATTTCTGGGCATAGGCAGCGATATGGGATACACATCATAAGGTCACCCCAAGACAAAAGTGTAAAGTGATTAAGCCAGCTGAGAAATAAAGATATAAAAAGAGAGCTGGATTTAAGTGATGATCAAACTTGTAAGAACTGTAGCATACATTGGAGGGGAAAAAAAAGAAGCGAAAGAGCTAAGTTTCCACACAGTGTAGCAATGTAAAATGTAACTTGCAACCACAAATTGGTAATGTTGCATGCAAATGCATATATTTAATATTCTGTCTGCTTAGCTCTGTGTCAGAAGTTTGATATTAGTCTGAAAGTTCTGCCTCCATATATTGTCTAGCATAGTGTCTTGGTTTTGAAAGACAGGTGTCTGCTAAGGAAGGCAGAAGCCTCCCTTGGAATGGCATATGTAACCCCTTTCCCTCCGAGTTATTATAATTTTGAAATCGAGAGCTTTTAGGCAAGGATGTGGGAAATAGGAATAACAGTTCTTTACTATTATATATCTATATGTGTATAACCAGTCAAACAAACAACAATAACTATGGCAGTAACAGCAAAACAATCACCAACCCAGTCCCAGCCTTCTCAGCTGTCGGGCCTTTTTCCCCTTGGGTGCAGTTCTGCTTGCAGCCGGCAGGGGCGCTGGCGGCTCCCGGTGAGCAGGGCAGGTGCGATGGTTTCCCCGCTGCTGCAGGGGGTGCTCCGGAGCGAGCTCGGGAAACACGCGGCACCCGTGCCCTGGGATCCCGGGAGGGATGGAACAAAGGCTTCACAAACCCCTGGCCGGACCCTCGGGAACAGCGGGCTGGAACGGCAGGCTGGAACGGCAGGGACGAACACAAATCCCGGGTGGCAGACGTGATGTATCCAAGCGGGGAACCCCCCAGAGGTCAGGGGAGGCAGGGCGAGCACAGCTACAACGTAGCGAAAGGCTCGAAGCAGCGGCAGGGCAGGGCGGCCACAGCCCGGCCTCCAGCGGGGCAGGGAAGGCAGCTTTTGGATCCCGGTGTTGTTTCCAGCAGAAAGAAAAGTAGCCGAAGCAAGCAGACTCCTCTCTCTCTCGAACGCAGAGAGCAACTGACTCCACACCCAGGTGAAACAAAAGAATAGCCAGGCGCACCCCACCGCCAGTGGGTAGCTCTTTGTCTTTCCTTAAGTACAGAGCGATTTCTATCTTAGTAACAGTATGGGGGAAAATTCCTTTAACAGAAAAAAAAAACTAGAACTCTTAAAACCCTAACATTATCCACCCTGAATTTTTTCCCATACTAACATGTTACATGAAACTTAACCCTTTTAACCATATAAAGACATTCATCACCCGGATTATATACATATATACATGCTGATACTGATACAAGTACAGAGCCATGGGTAGTTCACCCTAAAACAAGATCCCCTTGAGGTATGCATCGGGTCTCTCCATCCCTTTGCATCACCCACCAGGTGCAACCTGGTCCCTGAGCAAAAACAACCCCACGGATGGGTTTGTCTTTGCTCAAGGCAGACTTTACCCAAACAGTTTTTCCAAGCATACCTCTCACATGCACCACTGGAACCTTATCCCCGTCTGTTGTTTGTAGGGGTTCGGATTGGGCAGGGCCTGCTTGGCTGGCGGGACCTAACCAGGTGGCTCTTGCTAAATGCACCTCCCAGTTTTTGAAAGTCCCCCCACCCAGTGCCTTCAAGGTGGTTTTAAGCAGTCCATTATACCGCTCAACCTTCCCAGCTGCTGGTGCATGGTAAGGGATGTGGTACACCCACTCTATGCCATGTTCTCTAGCCCAGGTGTTTATAAGGCTGTTCTTGAAATGAGTCCCATTGTCAGACTCGATTCTCTCAGGGGTACCATGCCTCCAAAGGACTTGCTTTTCAAGGCCCAGGATGGTGCTCCGGGCCGTAGCGTGAGGCACAGGGTAGGTCTCCAGCCACCCAGTGGTGGCTTCTACCATTGTGAGCACATAGCGCTTGCCTTGGCACGTTTGAGGCAGTGTGATGTAATCAATCTGCCAGGCCTCCCCATACTTGTATTTGGACCATCGCCCACCATACCACAGGGGCTTCACCCGCTTGGCCTGCTTGATCGCAGTGCATGTCTCACAGTCATGGATCACTTGGGAGATACTGTCCATGGTTAGATCCACCCCTCGATCTCGTGCCCACTTATAGGTGGCATCTCTGCCCTGATGGCCTGAGGCATCATGGGCCCATCGAGCTAGGAACAGCTCTCCTTTATGTTGCCAGTCCAAGTCTATCTGTGACGCCGCTATTTTTGCAGCCTGATCTACCTGTTTGTTGTTACGATGTTCTTCGTTAGCCCGGCTCTTGGGGATGTGAGCATCTACATGACGGACCTTCACGGATAGCTTTTCTACCCGAGTGGCAATGCCTTTCCACACCTCAGCAGCCCAGATTGGTTTTCCTCTGCACTGCCAGTTTTGCCTTCTTCCACCTTTCCAGCCAACCCCACAGAGCATTGGCCACCATCCATGAATCAGTGTAGAGGTAGAGCTTTGGCCACTTCTCTCTTTCAGCTATGTACAGATCTAATTGAACAGCTTTGAGTTCAGCAAATTGGCTCGATCCACCTTCTCCTTCAGTAGCCTGTGCAACTTGTTGTGTGGGGCTCCATACAGCAGCTTTCCATTTCTGGCTAGCGCCTACAATGCAGCAGGAACCATCAGTGAAGAGGGCGTATTGTCTTTCACTCTCCGGTAGCTTGTTATATGGTGGGGCTTCTTCGGCACGTGTCACCTGCTCCTCTTCTTCTTCAGAAGATAACCCAAAAGTCTCACCTTCCGGCCAGTTCGTAATTATTTCGAAGATCCCAGGGTGACTTGGGTTTCTAATTTGGGCACGCTGGGTGATGAGGGCGATCCATTTGCTCCAAGTAGCGTTGGTGGCGTGATGCATGGAAGGAACCTTTCCTTTGAACATCCACCCCAGCACCAGTAGTCAGGGTGCCAGGAGGAGTTGTGCCTCTGTGCCGATTACTTCTGAGGCAGCTTGGACTCCTTCATAAGCTGCCAAGATTTCTTTTTCTGTGGGAGTGTAGTTGGCTTCAGATCCTCTGTAGCTTCGGCTCCAGAATCCCAGTGGTCGGCCCTGAGTCTCACCAGGTACCTTCTGCCAGATGCTCCAGGACAGACCATTGTTCCTGGCTGCAGAGTAAAGCACGTTCTTCACCTCTGGTCCTGTCCTGACTGGGCCAAGGGCTACGGCGTAAGCGATTTCCTGCTTGACCTGGGCCAAGGCTTGCTGCTGTTCAGGGCCCCAGTGGAAATCATTCTTCTTGCGGGTAACCAGGTAAAGAGGGCTCACAATCTGGCTGTACTCGGGAATGTGCATTCTCCAGAAACCTATGGCGCCTAGGAAAGCTTGTGTTTCCTTCTTGTTGGTCGGCGGAGACATTGCTGTGATCTTATTGATGACCTCAGTGGGAATCTGATGTCGTCCATCTTGCCACTTTACTCCCAGGAACTGGATCTCTTGGGCAGGTCCCTTGACCTTGCTCTTCTTGATCGAGAAACCAGCTTCCAGGAGAATTTGAATTATTCTCTCTCCTTTCTCCAACACTTCTGTTGCAGTGTTCCCCCACACAATGATGTCATCAATGTACTGCAGATGTTCTGGGGCCTCACCCTTTTCTAGTGCAGTCTGGATCAGTCCATGGCAGATGGTGGGACTGTGCTTCCACCCCTGGGGCAGTCGGTTTCAGATGTACTGCACACCCCTCCAGGTGAAAGCAAACTGAGGCCTGCACTCCGCTGCTGGAGGAATGGAGAAAAATGCATTAGCAATGTCAATAGTGGCGTACCACTTCACTGCTTTGGACTCCAGCTTGTACTGGAGCTCCAACATGTCCGGCACAGCAGCGCTCAATGGTGGAGTCACTTCATTCAAGCCACGATAGTCCACAGTCAATCTCCATTCCCCGTCAGACTTGCGCACAGGCCAGATGGGGCTGTTGAAGGGTGAGTGGGTCTTGCTGACCACCCCTTGGCTCTCCAGCTCACGGATCATCTTGTGGATGGGGATCACAGCATCTCGATTTGTCCGATACTGCCGGCGGTGCACTGTCGAGGTGGCAATTGGCACTCGTTGCTCTTCCACTTTCAGGAGGTCAACTGCAGAAGGATTCTCTGATAGTCCAGGCAGGGTGTTCAATTGCCTAATGCCCTCTGCCTCCACAGCAGCAATCCCAAATGCCCACCTGAGTCCTTTTGGGTCTTTGTAATAGCCGTTCCAGAGGAAGTCTATGCCCAGAATCCACGGGGCCTCTGGGCCGGTCACAATCGGATGCTTTTGCCACTCCTTCCCAGTCAGGCTCACTTCAGCTTCCAAGATGGTCAACTGCTGTGATCCCCTGGTCACCCCAGCGATGGATACAGGTTCTGCCCCCACATGTCCCGATGGCATTAAAGTACACTGTGCCCCAGTATCAACCAATGCATCATATTTTTGTGGCTCTGATGTGCCAGGCCATCGGATCCACACCGTCCAGAAAACCCAGTTCTCCCGTGCCTCTTCCTGGCTAGAGGCAGGGCCCCTCTAGCCCTGGTTATCATTCTTTCCCTGGGCGTACATGCTCGAGGTACCTTCAAGGGGATCCGACATATCATCCTCCCTTTTTTAATGCCTGGCAACTCGGTCACGGGAGGCTGAGGCTACTTTCACCTTAGCGGAACCCCTTTGGTTAGTGCCTCCCTCCTTGAGTTCACGCACCCGCGCTGCCAGGACAGAGGTGGGTTTCCCATCGCACCTTTTCATGTCTTCCCCATGCTCACACAGGAAAAACCACAGCTCAGCTCATGGGGTGTACCTTCTCTTTCTAGCAGGGGGATGACGGGCTCTGACTTGGGGGCCTGTGACTTGCACTGGTGCCACACTGATCTTCCTCATCTCCTCCCTCATCTCCTCCCTCATTTCCTTCCTCATCTCCTTCATCTCCTCTTTGAGGTCCTGGACCACAGCAGAGACATGAGCTTTCAGCGGGCCATTGACCATACTGTCATAATACCTGAGCCTGTTGGCAACAGAGCCCACTGTTTCTCGGTTATTATCAGCATCAATCGTTGCAATGAAGGTGGTGTATTGCTGTGGCCCTAGCTTTGCCAGGTTCCACATCATCTGTCCTGTGCACCTGACCTTATCGGGGTCATTATCATGCTGTTCATCCCTCCCAAAGAGTACCTCTAATACTGCCACCTCTCTTAGCTGCTGGATCCCTTCCTCAAGTGTCCACTGCATTCTATGATGGTACTCCTGCATTCTTTCTTTGTGAATGAACCTTTCTCTCACACTCATTAAGAGCCGCTCCCAGAGAGAAAGGGGCCCTGGCTCCCTCACAAATATCTGGTCCACACCTGGGTCCTGGGTCAACGATCCCAGATACCTTGCATCACCACTATCCAGTTGCACACCTGTGCCCATAAGGTCCCAAACCCAAAGCAGACAGGTTGTATAAGGCTCACGCCCCCTTCACACAATGTCTTTTCGCATACCAGGGAGACTGTCATACGACAGGGACTCAGTGATAATTTCTGGCTCTGGCTCTCCTGCTGGTTGTGAGGGCCCTGGTTCCCCATCATCATTAACTGGTTGTACTGATTTGGTCTTATACTTCCTCCTTTGCACAGGGGTGACTGCTGCTGGCTGTGGTTGACCTTGTGGTTTGGCTGAAACCTGGACGGTTGTAACATCTGTGGGTTCCACTGCTGCACCATCGGACTCATCCTCTTTGGGGCAGGGAGAGGGTTTTTCACTAGCTGAGGAGGTGTATTCCCTTAGCAATTGGCATATCCCCTGGCACACCTGGCCCATCTCCTGGCCCATCTCCTGGTGCACCTGACCCATCTCCTGGCACATCTCCTGCATCCCTTTCACCAGTACCCTCACCCAGTTCGGGTAGTCCATTTCTGAGGTGGGCTGTTGGGCAGTATCAGGCTGTGGGGCAGGGTCAGGCTGTGGGGCAGGATCTCTAGTGTCTGGGGCTGTGTCAGGCTCTGGGGCTGAATCAGGCTCTGGGGTAGGATCTCTAGTGTCTGGGGCCGTGTCAGGTTCTGGGGCAGGATCAGGCTCTGGGGCAGGATCTCTAGTCTCTGGGGCTGGCGTCTGGGTAGTTATCCAAGCCAATCTCAACTTATCCCTGAGTGCTAAATAGAGTAGGCCTACCAGCACCAGTTGGTTAGTACTCAGAGGGAATCTAAACCCTTTGAAAATTGGTAGGGTGGGCCCAAAGAACTGGTTGAGGGGTTTGGAGAAAACTTCCCCGGTGTCATTTCCTCAAAGAAGGTACCATTTTTAACATAACCCCTAAAACATGCACTCAGGGTGTGATAGCCCTTTATCCATGTACCCACATTCCAGAGGAAGTTAAAAACCCATGAATTCCTCACCTTCTCGACCCATAGCGCAAGCTGGATAACAGCAATGGTAGCCTTAGTCAGAGGACCCATGTTTAGGTAAGGAGCTGCAAAGGGGAAGAATATAGCCACGACCACCTGCCACCCAAACCAGGGTAAACTAGACCACATAGTGCTGCCTAACAAGGTTCCTATATCCAGCACACAAAATTAAGTTATCCAGGAACGGTTATTCCTTTTTCACCTCTCTCTCTTAATGCCCTCAGGCCCCACGGTTGGGCGCCAAGATCTGTCTTGGTTTTGAAAGACAGGTGTCTGCTAAGGAAGGCAGAAGCCTCCCTTGGAGTGGCAGATGTAAACCCTTTCCCTCCGAGTTACTATCATTTTGAAATCAAGGGCTTTTAGGCAAAGATGTGGGAAATAGGAATAACAGTTCTTTACTATTATATATATAACCAGTCAAACAAACAACAATAACTATGGCAGTAACAGCAAAACAATCACCAACCCAGTCCCAGCCTTCTCAGCTGTCGGGCCTTTTTCCCCTTGGGTGCAGTTCTGCTTGCAGCCGGCAGGGGCGCTGGCGGCTCCCGGTGAGCAGGGCAGGTGCGATGGTTTCCCCGCGGCTGCAGGGGGCGCTCCGGAGCGAGCTTGGGGAGCACGTGGCGCCGGTGGTCTGGGGTCCCGGGGAAGGATGCAACAAAGGCTTCACAAACCCCTGGCCGGACCCTCGGGAACAGCGGGCTGGAACGGCAGGCTGGAGCGGCAGGGACGAACACAAATCCCGGGTGGCAGACGTGATGTATCCAAGCGGGGAACCTCCTGGAGGTCGGGGAGGCAGGGCGAGCACAGCTACAACGTAGCGAAAGGCTCAAAGCAGCGATGGGGCAGGGCGGCCACAGCCCGGCCTCCAGCGGGGCAGGGAAGGCGGCTTTTGGATCCCGGTGTTGTTTCCAGCAGAAAGAAAAGTAGCCGAAGCAAGCAGACTCCTTTCTCTCTCGAACGCAGAGAGCGACTGACTCCACACCCAGGTGAAACAAAAGAATAGCCAGGCGCACCCCACCGCCAGTGGGTAGCTCTTTGTCTTTCCTTAAGTACAGAGCGATTTCTATCTTAGTAACAGTATGGGGGAAAATTCCTTTAACAGAAAAAAAAACTAGAACTCTTAAACATAGCAACTTGTCTGTTCCTCTTAAACTGTCCTTTGAAGGTCTCTCCTTTTTTCCTACATTCTTCAACAGCCTCCTGTTAACTCCCAATTATCTTTTACATGATTATCATGATAGCACAAATGCTTTCACATAACCACTTTCTAAGTGGCTGAAATGGAGTTAGAGATGTATTCAGGAAGGATGGATTTGTATTTATGCACTGCACAGAATCCCAGAATGGTTTAGATTGGAAATGACCTCTGGAAGTCATCTGGTCCAACCCCCGTGCTCAACCTCAAACCAGTTTCCCAGGACTATGTTCAAATGGCTTTTGAATATCTCCCAAGGAGGGAGACTCCACAACCTCCCTGGGCAACCTGTTCCAGTAGTCAGTCACCCTCACATTGAAAAAGGGTTTTCTTATGTTCAAATGGCACTCCCACATTTCAGTTTGTGCCCATTGCCTCTGATCCTGTCCCTGGGCACCACTGAAAAGACCCCGACTGTGTTTTTTGCATTCCCACTTGAGGTATTTATATACATTGATGAGATTCCCCCCTGAGCCTTCTCTTCTCCAGGCTAAACAGTCCCATTTTTCTCGGCCTTTCCTCATATGTGAGATGCTCCAGTCCCTTAAACACCTTTGTGTTCCTGTGCTGTATTCTTTCCAAATAGCTCCATGTTTTTCTTGTACTGGGGGGCCCAGAACTGTACAAGGCATTCCAGGTGTGGTCTCACCAGGGCTGAGTAGAGGGGAAAGATCACCTCCCTCAACCTGCTGGCAATACTTTGTCTAATACAGCCCAGGATATCATTAGACATCTTTGTTGCAAGGGCACACTGCTGGCTCATGTTCAACTTTGTGTCTTCCAGGACCTCCAGGGCCTTTTCTGCCAAGATGCTTTCCAGCATGTTGGCCCACAGCATGTACTGGTGCATGGGGTTGTTCCTTCCCAGGGGCAGGACTTTGCACTTCTTGTTGAATTGCATGAGGTTCCTGTGAGCCCATTTCTGCAGCCTGTCCAGGTCCCTCTGGATGGCAGCACAACTCTGGCGTGTCAGCCAGTCCTCCCAGTTTTGTGTAATCTGCAGAGTTGCTGAGTGTACACTCTGCCCCATCTTCCAGATCATTAATGAAGATGTTGAACAGGACTGGACTCAATAATTACTCAGGGAGTACACTGCTAGTTACTGGCCTCCAACTAGACTTCATGCCACTGATCACCACCATCTGGGCCCAGCCATTTGGCCAGTTTCCAACCCACTTTACTGTCTACTCATCCAGCCCATACTTCATCAGCTTCTCTATGATGATCTTATGGGAGACAGTGTCAAAAGCCTTTCTCAAGTCAAGGTAGACAAGATCTCCCCTTGTCTAAGCTGGTAATTTCATTGTGGAAGGTTATCATGTTGATCAAGCATGACTTCCCCTTGGTCATGCTGACTGCTCCCAATTACCTTCTTGTCCTTCACATGCCTGGAATGGTTCCCAGGATTAGCTGTTCTATCACCTTCCCAGGGAACAAGGTGAGGCTGGCTGGTCTATAGTTTCCTGGGTCCTCCTTCTTGCCTTGAAGATAGGACTGACATTTGCTTTCCTCCAGTCCTCAGACACTACTCCAAATCTCCATGAGCATTCAATCAGGATAATAGAGAGTGGCCTAAATAATATTTTCCACACTCCTAGGGCAGCGACAAACAGCATTTTCTTAAAGGGGACTGTTACGAATGAGAGGGGAGATCTTAGACAAGTCCCTGCCTTTGCCCAGGTTTCTGTCAGTAGACAGCAGCTTTATTGAGGTGGCCAACACCCCAAAACCCACTCTTGCTCACAAGTTCTTAATAATGACCGATCAGGTCTATTACAACACGGATTATTTATTGAATAGACACAAGGAAAAGACAGACATGAGACTTTAATGGGCTTACTACACAGGATAAACAAAAACAGTACTAGTAGGTTCATAAGACGGTGCATGATAATAAAGGTACCTATATTACAGCTAGCAAAGAAATAGTATAAATTAGGAACCAATGTCACTTATCAACGAATGATAGTGGTGTGCAGAAGTCTCCTAATTTCTCTCAATCTTAGGGAAGTATCTCGATACCAACATCTCAGCATTGAGGAGAACTCTCCACACACTCAGAGAGTGTATAAGAGATTTCTGATTTTATGAAAATCATAGTGGTCTTTTATAGTTTGTAAAAGTGCTTGTCTGTCAGTCAGAATTTTTGCTTATCCTTTCCCATGCATTCAAGGCAGGATGTTTATTGCTGGCTAAGGGTGTTTTCAGCCAAGATATTCATCACAAGACAAACCATCCCACTGACTTAGCCATGGAGGACATAGATAAGTCTCAGGGGTGAAAGGTCCTGTCACAGGGACTTTGAAGTCCCTTCAAGGATGTCAGAATATCTACTGTTAAATCATGCTCTTTCTGGGCTGGTGCTGAAGGGCTGCATATAGCAAGTTTGGCAGGCTTATTTCATCCCTTTGTTCTCAACTTGTTAGCTTTACAAGTGGGTATGATTTTGTAGGATGACCTGGGAGGCAGCTTTCCAAGTGAGGAAGAAAGAATTTATAAATGGGAATGAATACTTAGGCCCTGAGGTGGTGTCAGTAAGGTTGTTTTCTCTTCCACTCTTATCTCCTTACAGCTGTGGCTAGCCTATCTTATCTGTAATTATGATGTTCATTACAGCTCCTCAGTGCAGCTGTGAGGTGGGTTGGTGATTTCCACCATCACCCCATCCCCAGCCTTTTCCTTTCCTTCTTTGAACATGAAGTTTGTGATCTGTTCTCACAGAACTTCCTTTTACTGGACTGTGGCTTTCTGTTCTAAATCATCCAAATTTGTGCTGTGAGGTATTCCCTCCCCTTTGAAGAGTGGCAAAGAGGAAAATAACAGTTGAGAGTGAATAGCTGTTGGCTGTGATCTTTACATGTGCCGGTAGCAGATCCTATGACTTGTATTTGGTACACAATTTGAACAGATGGAACAAATTGAGCACTCACACTGTGCTCAAGAAGCAGCTGAGTGTCTGTTTGAAGCTAAAAGTTTGAGTATGGTGGGCTTTTTTCCCTTGTAGTAGAATTTCTGGTTGTATCATAGAAATTATTGTCTCAGTGCTCTGCAGTAATCCCAGACAGTTAATCAGTGGGGTGTGTCTCCTTCTGTGGTTTAATGTGCTTTTGGTGAGAGAGGAGGGAGTATGGAGAGTGTATTTCTCTTCTGGATAATGGACTAAATCCCTGCCTGGTTTTAACTCCACAGTAGCCAGTGAGGTTAAATCAGGGCTGAACTCAGCCCCTTCTGTTTTGGTACCATCTATGTCAGGGTGACATTTCAGCTTTGTTTTGAGGAGGGTGTAAATAAAAGAGTAATTAACATGGTTTAACCCCAGCTGGAAAATAAGCACCACACACCCACTCACTCTCCCCACCTCCACCATCCTGGTGGGATGGAGGAGAGAATCAGATGAGTAAAAGTGAGGAAACTCTTGGTTCGAGATTAAGACAGTTTAATAACTGAGTTTTGATCAGTCTATGGCAGATGGTCGGGCTGTGTTTCCACCCCTGAGACAGTTGATTCCAGGTATACTGGACACTTCTCCAAGTGAAAGCAAACTGTGGCCTGCAGTCTGCTGCCAGAGGGATTGAGAAAAATGGATTAGCAATATAAATTTTGGTACTATTTGGCTGCCTTTGACTCCAGTTCATATTGAAGTTCCAACATATCCTGTACAGCAGCACTCAGAGGTGGCATGACTTCATTCAGGCCATGATAATCTCCTGTCAGCCTCCATTCTCCATTAGGCTTTGGCACTGGCCATGTGGTGCTGTTAAAGGGTGAATGGGTCCTGCTGATCACTCCTTGGCTCTTCAGTCAACAAATTCGTTCATGGATGAGAATCAGGGAGTCTCGGCTGGTGTAGTATTGCCACTGCTGTGGTAGCAATTGGTACCTGTTGTTCTTCAACCCTCAGCAACCCCAGAAATAGAACAGTCCTCCAAGAGACAAGGCAAGGTAGACAACTGTTTAATTTCCTCCATCTCCAGGACAGCTGTACTGAAAGCCCACTGGTACTCTTTGGGGTCCTTGAAATCCCCTCTCCTGAGATAGTCTATGCCAAGGATGCACGGAGCCTCTGGCCAGTCACAATGGGGTGCTTTTGCCACTCATTCCCAGTCAGGCTAATCCAGCTTCCAATACAGTCAGCTGTTTGGATCCTCCTGTCACTCCAGAAGTACAAATGGATTCTGTCCCTACATAGCTTGATAGCATTCAGGTACACTGTGCACCAGTGTCTACTAGAGATTTGTACTCCTGTGGGTCTGACGTGCCAGGCCATTGGATTCACACCACACAGTAAACCCAGTTGTCCCTCTCTTCCACCTGGCTGGAGGCAGGGCCCCTCTAGTCCTGGTCATAGGATTCTCCATTTACTTTATTTGTTTTATTTTATTTTATTTTATTTTTATTTTATTTATTGTAGAAATGGATTAGAATTCCTTTCCATAGGATCAGAAGTAAGATCAGTCCTTCCACTCTGCCTGGGGAACTGCCCAATTGTGACTTGAGCAGCAACTTTCCTGGAAGAACCCCCATTTGGGACTGTTTATCTTTGCAATTCACATACCTGTGCCTCTAGGGTCGAGGTAGATTTTCCATTCCACTTCCTCATGTCCTCTCCATGGTCCTGCAGGTGAAACCACAGGGTACCCCAAGGTGTGTACCCAGTATATTCTCCCTCTTATGCAAAAGTACACTTAACTGAGATGTGGGTCCATACAGGTAGGGAGTAGAACATATTCTCTTTGAATTTCTGTAACTCCTGGGACAGTTTTTTCACAGCCTAGACAAGGGAGGAAGAGTGATTTTCTTTGTACTCCTGGAGTTGGTGAGCAACTTCATCCACTGTTGGTGCCTCTTCGTCTCTTCAGGTCATTACTGCCAGTGAGTTGGCATGTGACAATGGTGCACTCTGTACAAATTTCTGCCACATGGGTTGTGTGCACTCGACTTTGGATCTGTGGGTGACTGCACATTGTTTGAGTCAAATCATCTCTAGCATGACTAATTCCCCCAGGTCCTGGATACCTTTCTCCACTACAGTCTATTTGCCTGCGCAACATATAACATCTTCCTTGAAGGGTTACCTTTCCTTCACACTTGACAGGAGTCACCTCCAGAGGCCAAGGACTTGTGTCCCTTTTCCAATCACCTTCTGTAGAAAGTGATCCCAGCTGCTTGGCTTCCTTACCTTCTAATTCCAAACTGCTAGCCCCATTGTCCCAGCATTGGAGCAGCCAGGTGATAACATGCTCAGCTGGACAAGATCTGAAATCTTTTTTCATATCCTGCAGCTCACTTGGGGATAGGGATTGAGTGGTTACCTCTTGTTCTGCCTCTTCCTCCTGTTCCTGTGATGGCTCTGCTTTGTCCTCCTTTATTAAATGAGATGCCTTTTGTGTCCATTTCTTCTTGTGTATAGGGGCAAACGATACCAACATGGGTTGGTTCTCTGCTTCAGCTTCATCATTCATTGCCAGGGTCTGAGTAGCTGCAATGCTTGTTGCAGGGTTTGGAGTAGTCACAGTGCCTGTTGTGGGGATTGGTATAGCCACAGATAGTTGCTTAACCCTAAACAAGATCTGAAGCACATTCAGCATTCCTAGAAATAGGACCAGGACCAGAAATAGCCTAGTTTCAACATCCCAGGGATTTAAAAAAATTTCAAAATTCTCAGACAGTTCTGTAATTAGCCTGGAGGAGAAAGGGAAAATGTAGGAAGATGTCTCCCCCATAGGTCGGTTCTCTGAGGAGAAAAGGCAAAAGGTGTAGTTATTAATCATTCCCAATAGATGATTCCCAAAGTACAGAGGTGATGGCAATGCTGAGTAGACATACCAGCAATTCTATCATATCACAAGCCAGTATTACCAACTACAACAAAACAAGAAACTTAGCCCAGGCCCCAGAGATGACAAATACCAAAAGAGCAAACACATGCTGCAAGTAAGTAGGTCCATAATGTAACTCTGAGAACAAGCACAACAACTCTTTGAGAAAATAAATCAACATTGTGACCAGTGACTATTAAACCAATACAATAAAAGCTTATAACAAATTTGTTTTAACATGCTCTGGTCAAATCTGTCATTATCTCAACCCTTTGTGCCCCACATCAGGCACCAAAAAGGCCTGTCAATTCCAGCCGGCAACTAAGTACCACAAATACGATCGCTTACTCCCCCCCACCTCTCCGGGGAGGAGAATCGGGAAAAAAGTTAAAAACTCATGTGTTGAGATAAGAACAGTTTAATAATTGAAACAAAGTAAAATATAATAATAATAATAATAATAATAGTACTGAAAATGAGAAAGGGAGAGGAATAAAACCCAAGGAAAACAAATGATGAACGATACAGGTGTTCACCACCCGCTAACTGATGCCCAGCCTGTCCCTGAGCAGCAAACCCACCTTCTGGATAATTCCCCTCAGTTTATATACTGGACATGACGTTCTGTGGTGTGGAATATCCCTTTGGCCAGTTCAGGTCAGCTGTCCCAGCCATGCTCCTTCCTGGCTTCTTGTGCAGCTCCTCTCTGGCATAGCCTGAGACACTGAAAAGCCCTTGACTCAGGGTAAGCAATGCTCAGCAACAACAAAAACATCAGTGTGTTATCAGCATTAATCTGTACTGAATCCAAACCACAGCACTGTCAGCTACTAGGAAGAAAATTAACTCTATTCCAGTTTAAACCAGGACACTGCTTCAGCCATAGTCATACTTTATATTAAAAAAATTAATTATTATTGTTTCTTCCTACTGAAATTTGTTTCAAAGACCATTTTCTCATTTGATTGTTCTATCTTCCTCACACCTTCCTGAACTCTTTAGGACTTCAGCATGCATTTGACAGTGACTGGGAAGCTGGGAAAATCACTTACGACAATTATAAAAACGGATCTGATGATGCTGTTCTGGCTTACAAACTCTTGGTGCAAACAGGCAACCGAGCAAAGCCCATTGACATCAGCCAGGTACTGTATCAGAGTCCATAGTGGTTTATACAGGAATGCACAATCCCATCAGGAGTTGGGGAGATGCAAGAAAAATGCCATAGCGCCTTTTTTCATCTTGATGAATTGAAATTTCTGAGTTGTACCTAATTGCGTAGCCTCACTGACTTTGCTTGGGCTGCATGCGCTAGCATGCAGAATCTTGCCTGTGTTGAGAAATATTTAAAATCAATACCAGGAATGCCTGTCCTTTGTGATTATTGGCTGGCATGGGTTAAATGCTGTTCCTGTCTCATACACACATGCACACAGTTTCCTCTGCAATTGGTGTGGAAGATGCTACTCTGCATCCTTAGGTAGGTGGAGACTGGTCCTATGCAAGACATAAAGCCAATTTAGCCTTGTTGTCCTAAGTGGCATCATTCCTGATTTGAATCAGATTATTTTATAGGGATGACTTTTGCTCAGCCTTCTGCTGCGGCTTTGAATCTAGCATTCACAATTATTTGGTTAGTTCCTACCAATTTATTCAAAATACACATTTTAAAGAAAGATGTTTACAAATGATAGTGAATGGAAGGGGACTGAAATAACTATATGCTGTACAATATTATTGTACTGTCATTACTAAATATACTGTAGTAGAACTGAGAATGGCAGTTGGTTGAGCTGCCTAAATAAAATGCATCTTAGATTCTTTCACAAGGTTATCACAGCATATAACTGCTTTTTCTGCTTTTTAGTATCACATAGGTAGGTGAAATATGCTGGGTTTGACTCCTTATGCCAAAATTTTATTTTAATCCTCTTAAGAAAAAATTGTGCAGTAACCTAGTTTCTTCTCTCCTAGAATCATTGACTCAGTCCTTTCAGGCAGAAAATAGTCTCTCTAGTGAGTTTCTCGGTAGATCTGCTTATTTTCATTTTTTACTGACATTAAAGGTGACAAATTTAGGGATTACACTGTTCAGTTACTATGGTGTGTAAAACACATTGCTATATGGCAGCATGCAGCATGCTGTCAGGTTTGAATGATGCTTTAGCTATGAATTCAGCAAAGGTGAGGAGCCAAAGGGAAAACCTTTAATGAGATTTTGTTTAGCAGTGTCTGCCACATACTCTGAAGAACAAATGTGATTATACTACAGCTGTTGATACAATTTCCTGTGCCTGGGAGGAAAAAAGTGTGGTGCACCCACAAGGGCTGAGTACTGTACCATCCAATTCCAAAGACAGCTTGAAGACATACAGTTGTTGCATATCCTGTGTATTAATTGAATCCAGATCCTTGGAATCTAGGTGTGGGGTTTTTTTGGGGGGGGGAAAGGTTGACTTTTTTTTAACTGCTGTCACTGCTGTTCTTCATTTCATTAAAAGGATCTGAAACTGGAGCCAAGTCAGTGTTTTAAATAAACAAATCAATCAAAGAAACCCCACAGTAATACTTTTAATCCAGAGTTCTCTGTCAGAGCTCTAGCTGTGCAGTATTTGGCTGAAGAACCCTAGAAGAATACCACTGCTTTTTACCCCATAGATAAATTTGCCAACAGTGACCCAAATAACACAGTGCACTTGTCTGGGGTTTTTTTGCACTGGGCATTTTCTGAAATACATAGATCATGGGAGACAAGTGTTAGAAAAGTTTATACAGATGTTGTTTTAATTTTTATAGCTCTCCATTTACTGGGTGGCATTTTCTTCAATGTTAGCAACAGAGGTTAATTGCACAAGGGCATGTATAGGCACTCTTGCCAAGTTTTTTTCCCTTTGCTTTAAAATACATTTCTTCAATTCTGCTGTTTTTCACCCTCGGTTACAGACAGTTTTTTTGAATTTGTATTTAAATTGTTCAGTTTGTTCTGGAACCATCTGCTGATTTAGTGGGTATTATAAAAATTATATAAATATTAGTTTATAAATAACCACTTTCCACTGTTGCTGTAGTTGTTTAGATTTTTCTTCATTCTCACACAATAGTTTTCTGGTAAGTCACTTCAAGTGAAAGTTAATGCTATTTGTCTTTTTCTTTCCCCCTTCCTATATGTGTGTTGCATCTCCAGGCTTTTTGTATTAAGCTTTGCAGCAAGAGCCCTGAAAGCAAAACTCATTCTGAATGGCTTCTAATTTTTGCATTTTGCAGTTGACTAAACAACGTTTGGTGGATGCAGATGGAATCATTAACCCAAATGCTTTTTACATCTACCTGACAGCCTGGGTTAGTAATGACCCTGTGGCCTATGCTGCCTCACAAGCCAACATCCGGCCTCCCCACCCAGAATGGGTCCATGACAAAGCAGACTATATGCCAGAAACAAGGCTGAGAAGTAAGTAACATTTTATCTTAATGTCTTACAGTTTATATAGGTGGTCTCACCCTTCCTTTAAGACCTAGTAACTACAGTTGGGTGATGCTGTATAGGGCTCAGAAGCATAAACAGAACAATATATTGTGTTACTCTGTAGACTCAGGACACAAGTGCAGTTGTTGAATCTAGTGTAATGTGGCACCACTGAAGGGTTTTATCATGTTGAAAAATGAGTTTATAACAGTTTCTAGCAAAGTTCTACGAACTTATAAGCATTGCTCCTAATGTCACTTGATAGTTCTGTATGTGAGAGAAACCTGGAGATTGCATTAAATTCCTGAATTTCATCATGTTTATCCTCAATTTTTGATATGTAAGGAAATTTCATCTAGTTAGCTCATATGTATAAGATACCAACACCAATATGGTACAAGAGCTATTTTGGGGAGGAGTCTGAGTGGGTGCTCTCCTTATGTCCCTCCCACTCTGTGCTGTTCACTGTTTTGCATCCTGAGCAGAAATGTTGGTTCGCCTTACTTCACTTCAGTAATTTATTGGGAGGATTGTTAGTTGGACACCAGTGGGGAATGGGAGAGTACATGTGGGGGAGGACTGGTGCTCTTGAAAATGTGATTTCGTAACAAGCTAGCTGTGCTTCAATGTATCCAAACCCTAGGACAGGTATTCAGTACAAAGCTGGTGAAGATTGCATACATATATTGAAATCTGTAGTTGTTAAATGATATAGAATTGTTTGGGGACTTGATAAAGGCTGTGTTTATCACAAATATAGTAATTTCCTTTATTTAGAGTGTTTTAAGTGTCAGTTGTTCCAAAGATGCAAACATTTAAATTCAACACCTTTAAGCATTCTGCTATAGAGAACAAGTGTCTTGTTAACAATGCTGTCTGTGTATCTCCTTCCCAAACATGTTAAAACATTGCTATACTTTTCCTAGTTCCAGCAGCTGAGCCCATAGAATATGCTCAGTTTCCTTTCTACCTCAATGGATTGCGTGAAACTTCTGACTTTGTGGAAGCTATCAAGAAAGTGAGAGCTATCTGTAATAACTATGCTGGTATGGGGATTGCCAGCTACCCAAATGGTTATCCATTTATATTTTGGGAGCAGTATATTGGACTTCGTCACTGGCTCCTTTTATCCATTAGTGTGGTTTTGGTTTGCACGTTTCTGGTGTGTGCCCTCTTCCTCCTGAACCCTTGGACGTCTGGCATCATTGTAAGTTTATTATAAGGGTCGTTGTTGAAGTCAAATTACTTTCAGCATAGCTCTTTCTATAATCAGGAAGGTTTTGTTTATGTCTGGGCATCTAATAGAGTATGTATATGGCATCATTAATTATATATTTATTCAGCTTTAGGGGGTAGAGTTCATGCTAAAGATACAAACCTTTATAACCTTTGTCCACCTTAACCTTTGTCCTTTGTCCACCTTTTTGCAACTTTAAAGGTTTTGTTATAAGGATACATGAATTTTTACCTTTGTTCAGATGCCCATTAACATGAAAAATAAAGACACTTAGGAAAATTTAGAATGTTATTAAATATTAATGTTATTTCTATTTAGTTTTTCCTTCCTTCTGTTTATCAATGTTATTTTTCAAGGCAGTTGCTTGTGACTAACTTGCCTGTAAATTTTCCCACTGGTTTCTGAATGCAGTCTTTCTGGAAAGACTGAAATGGTTAGGTTGTACAGTACACACTGAGAAAAGAGTGTAACTGGGCTATTGAGGAAAAACAGTTATAAAATTATAAATTGAAGAGAATACTCCTCCAAGCTTTCTGCAAGGTACCATAAGCCTCATATTAAACATTCAAGTTAAATTGGATTATGATGTTCCTATGTTTAAATTCCATAAACTGTTATATGGTTTTTGTGTATGGTTTCATAAATGTTGTGTGGCTTAGAAAAATGTAAAACAGTTGCTAGTTTTTGTATTATACATTTATATAGCAAGTATGTTAAAAGTTAAATGTTTAGTCTAGAATATTTTTCATAGCACTGAATCAAGCAATTTATGTTATTTTTCTTGATTCATTAGCTTATGAAATAATTTATTATAGTGCATACTTTTATCCCTTGGAAAGGTGGTTTATTTTCAGTCTGACATTGCTTTTTAAGTTTGTCTCTTTTTCCTGCTTTGCTTTAGAAACTTTGAAGTTGATTCCATGGATTTCCTCCCTTCCCTTATTATTTTTTACAAGGTAGATGAAAGAAAAATAAAAGCTTTCCCTTGTATTTATCTATTTGCATTGTCCATATAAATCCCTTCAAGTATCTTTAATGCTCAAAGGCCCCCTGTAACCTAAGACTCATCAGCTAATTATGACATTCACCCTCTTCTGGGCTTTAAACCTATTCTGGAGTCATCCTCACTTACATTTGGAGTACTACAAAAAGAATTCCAATGCAGTTATTTGAAAGTTAGTTTTTCTAAAAGGTTTTTCAGAGAAACAGGTGAAAAAGAGAAAAAATATGTTCCAGTGAATATCCATGAGAAGGAAGAAAAAAATTATTTTTCAAATCACACTGATAAATTGTTACCAATAGAAAAATGATGCTTGATTTCTTAAATGGTTCTTGGAATAATAATTTAAACTGACTCTTTAGAGGGTCATTGCCATTGAGCACAATGAAACAAAGAAAAATGGCTTGTCTTTGGGGATAGGAGAAGGAATGATATGAGGGATATATTTTATAGTCCCCATGTTGTTTTGTAATATCCTTCTTCATTTGTCTAGAGTATGAGAAGTTACTAATGGCTGTTTGAAATCATCTAGGTGGTGGTGCTGGCTCTGATGACTGTGGAGCTGTTTGGCATGATGGGTCTAATTGGAATAAAGCTGAGTGCAGTGCCTGTGGTTATCCTGGTTGCTTCTGTTGGCATTGGTGTGGAATTCACTGTTCATATTGCTTTGGTATGTAAAACTAGAAAACATTTTCAAAGTATTTTAAAATAAAATGGTAACTGTTATTATTCCAAATCCTTACTTAAACTCCTAAGTCAATGGCATGATTTTCAGAAAAGTATCAGTCATAAACTTTGCACAAAGTTTTTTGTGCCATTTGGATTGTCATAGTAGAGTACATCTGATCTGAAGAAATTGTTCCTAACTGTTGAGTCAGTCTCCTAGAAGATAAGAAGGACCAGATAACAATATTTTAATATTAATAATGCTTTTTGAAGACTGTGATTAATTAAGATCATGGGTAAATGTATCTGGTTGTGTGAGACATACATAAAGCAGAGCTCTTAAAATTTATTATTTAAGCCACACTCATTCATCATCTGCAGCCTTGCTGTTGTTCACTCTCAGTGCTATGTAGTTTTTTATGCCCATTTTGTGTGTAGATTGTGTATCTTGTGGTAAAGAAACCTTCAAAGGGAGATATTCAAAATGATATGTCATTTAATCTCTGGAACACTAAAATTTGAATGATTTTAATTTTTCATTGGAAAAATCACCTTCTTTTCAAAACCCAGCAGCTATTAATAATGAGCTCAAATGTGCAATCTGTAGGGAAAGAGTATTCCAATGTAATAAAGAGAAGCAGAGAGGAATAAATGTTTGAATGTTTTATAGAAACATTTTCAACAGTTTCAAAGTTAGGTGTTCAAATCTAGAGCGTACCTAATCATCCAACTTAGTCAACCTGATGTACAGAAGTGCAGAAAAATGACAGTTTTCTTGCAAGGGAGCCATTTTGGATGTTCGTTATGAAAAACTCATCCTGCTTTATTTGGTGACCAAGACTGGATGGAATAAAAGGCTATTTTTCTGTATTCACATTTGACACTGGAAGTGCTGATCTATGCAATGTTAAGGATAAGTTTAGACCAAGGCCTGATTCCTATTTTCTGCCAATTAAGCAATTTTTATACTAAATTGGAGTTTTTAGATATTTTCTTAGAAATTAGGGAATTTCAGAATTTAAATATTAATATACTACAAATGAAAAGCTTCCCATGTTTTAAAACATTTTCCATTTATCTGTTCTTAGTGGTGTTATATCTCAGAATTCTCAACATTAAATAGGGAAAGGTCTCTTCACACACTCAACATAAATCATTTTTCTATAAGACTATTCTAATCCATTTTTCAGAAGAATGCTATTTTAAGAATATCATTGTCTTCATTGATTTGAATCTTACCATATTAAAAAGCAAGAATGGGTGAGTCTAGTCAATATAATATCATCTCAAGAAAAAGATGTTTGGAGCCTACTATAATCTCTGGTATATTAGTATCAGCAATCAAAAAAGAAATGAAAGGAGGGGAATGGAAAATGGGGTGAGAGATGGAGAGATTGGATGGAGATTTAATAGAACTTTTAGACTCAGCAGGAGGATGGGTAGACTATTGAGAGGATCTGGTAACAGTGAAAAGGAGCTGATAAAAGGAATCCAAGCACACTGGTGATGGCCAAATATTTGGAACATAGCAGGGGAGGGACTTGAACCCACCCCAATACTGAGTGAGACTCGAACTCACTACAGTATTTACACCAAATCTGCTCAGGGAGTTTTAACACTTACCCTTTGATGCCTCCTACCTGAAAGATGCCAGCTGAAATCACTTCCTGCTGGCAGTTGGATGTTTGAAGATGAGAGGATCCAAAAGTGGTAGCCTAGGGTCCAATCTGGGTCTCCAAACTGTTAATACTTTTCTACCCTAGGTATCTTATAGCAGTCTCAGGCTTTAAATCTGGAAAGGTAGTTTATTTGAGGGGTACAGCAGTAGAAACAGCTCAAGCTGGGTGCCTCCAGAGAGAGACCCTGAACAAAGAAATACCTGGGCTATTATACCCTTACGGTCTAAGTTTCCCAGCCCTCACATGACAGTTTGGTCCAATAATATAATATTTAGGTCTGGGGTCTTCTTGTTCTTCATTGGTTCTCTTAATTGTCTCTAGGCAGGCTATTTCTTCTCTTATCTGTGAGGTTGCAGCTTCTGCTGAAGGGGGAGTGGCCTTCCTTGCTTCCTTATCTTTCATCGTGAACTGGCTCTGTGGCCTCCTTTTACTAAACTAAAAAGTTCAGGGTATCTAGGCTTGCAGCCTAAGGCTTCAGAAAATTTATCTATTAATGCTAAGCAAGTTATACTAAAAAAATCCTCTAAAGATCATTAAGTCCAACTTCCCTTCCATGGACAGAGACTTCTTTCACTAGATTAGGTTGCTAAAAGTCCATTCCAACCTGACCTTGAAAACTTCCCATGATGGGGCATCGACAACTTCTCTGAGCAACCTGTTCCAGTGTCTCATCACCCTCATCATAAAGCATTTTTCCTTATATATAATCCAGATCTACCCTCTTTCAGTTTGAAACGCTTGCCCCTTGTCCTGTCACAACAGACCTTGGTAGAAAGTCTCTCTTCATCTTGCTTATAAGCCCCCTTTATATACTGAAAGGCCACAATAAGACCTCCCTGGAACCTTCTGTTTTCCAGGCTGAACAACCCCAACTCTCAGCCTGTCTTCATCAGAAAGGCATTCCAACCCTCGGACCATATTTGTGGTCCCCTTCTGGACCTACTTTAACAGGTCCATGACTTTCCTGTGCTGGACACCCTAGAGCTGGATGCAGTACTCCAGGTGGGGTCTATCAAGAACAGAGTAGAGAGGCAAAATCACCACCCTCGACCTGCTGGCCATGCCTCTTGATACAGCCCAGGATATGATTTGGTTTCTGGGCTGCAAGTGCACATTGCCAGTACATATCTAATTTTTCACCTACCAGTGTCCCTAAGTCCTTCTCTGCAGAACTGTTCTCAATCCATTCATCCTCTGGGCTGTATCAGTATTGGGGATTGCCCTAACCCAGGTGAAACACCATGCATTAATATTTAGAGGGTTTGTAGAATTTCTTTTCAAGGTTAACTGAGAACCACTCTAGATCACAAATGGTAACTAAAACACAGTCCAGAATTGTATGAATAGTCACACCCTCTTTCTCTCTTAATGCTGTTTCACACTTTCTTTTCTGCCATGGGGCATTCAAGGAAAAGTATGCACTATAATTACATTTCAGCAGTGTTCTAAAACATAATGCTATCATCATTGCATATAAATTCTTTAAAAATATACTTCTGTCAAAAGACTGATTGAATTCTATGTGCACTACAAAAATAAATTTTCACATAAATTATATGGCATAATTTTATCTTTGTAACCGGTGACACAAACCTACCAAAATAGACAGTTGATGAGACCCAGCTTGAATATTTTTTTCTTTTAACTCCTTATGCTAAAAGGCATGATGAGCCTTTAATGTGTTATATACTCTTTCCTGTTTAACATTAGTAAGCGTTCTATACAAATAAAAATGCCTTTAAAAGGAAAAACATAGCTGTCATAGTGTTTCCAATAGAAATAAGGTCCCTGCATTTTGTTTGGTATAAACTGCCATGACAAATACTGTAAGAAAACATTCTTATGATACAAAAATATAAATATCATTCACAATTAAAAAGGTTTTTAAAATCCCCAAAGCAAACCAAAATAAATGTTGTCAGCCACCAAGTTCTCTCTTTGTCAATGTGACTATTGAAGTGTGAAGCAGCAGACAGGTCACTTGCACATGATATGCAGGATAAGGAATCGGGCAGGGCAGAAAAATGAAGAGAGATGAGAATGAGAACTTTTGTTCTAGTATTTTAAGTTAAGGTTCTCCATCCTTATGGTTTGGTTTCAAACAGAACACAGAGACTGAAGCAATTTTTCAGGCCCTTCACTTGCAGCAATCCATCTTTGGACTAAAACATAACCCAAAAAAAGCTAAATTATTTTCACAAAGAGATCCCAATGTAGCTGTTTTAATTAAAAGTGCCAATGCAGCATGGGAAAACCAATCAAAACAACAGAGGAAAAGTGTCACTCATTAGTCCTGGATACAACAGAAAGTAATTTATATTTAATAAGTAAAAATAGAGGGGTTATTTTAAATTCTTCCATTTGATTTTTCTCACTTCCTATTAACTTCTTTCCTGCCATTAAAATAAGGTGACAAAGGTTAATGCTTTGAATGCTATAAGGAGACAGCTGAGCTGTGGCTTACCAAGAAAAAAATAGATTATTTAGCTTCTAATGCCACTCAGTTAACAGTATCAATATCAAAATAAGGCATACGCTCTTTGAATTTCTAAAACCACCAGCACCTCTCAATGTTCAGCACATTTTGAAGTGAAAAAAGAATTATTATAGTGTTTGCATACACTTGGCACCTTTTAGGAAAAATGTCAAAACACTTTTGCAAACAGTAATTAAGCCTTGCAATTCTCCTGGGAAGTAGATAAGTACAATTATGCCCATTTTATTGACTGAGAAACTAAGGCACAGGGCAGTTGCATGACTTGACCAAAATCACGTGTACCAAGTCATTAATCAAGTGGGGAACTGAACCACACTCCCAAACTCAGACTTCCTGTCTTCTATTTTATCTTGGCCCTTTGATAATGGTAGTCTATGGTACATGTTAGTTAACACCAGTGCAGTTTTCACTAGTGCCTATTAACAGGGAAAGGCAGACTCACACCAGCATCAGTGGGTTCATAAGCCCATTAAGGGTTACCATACAGTAAAAGAGAAACTACAGTACACTGGGAACATACACACACTGACAGGTACACTTTGAGATGCACACATCAATACACACAGCAAAACAAAACCTGCACACAGCTAAAATTATTTAAATCTCTAAGACTGACATATTTACTTCATATCTGCTTATTTTTTAAAAATATTGTGCATAACGCATTTTAAAATTAACAGTAACATTTCATACTACCACAGTTTGTGATATGCAAATTTAAAATATTCTAAACAAAGATGTACCTTTACAGAAAAAAATCCTATTACATAAGCAATATTTGCATTGAATTATACAAGTAAATCAAACAATATTTAAGCAGCAGAAACTTAAGCTGAAATTTAGAACTAGATAAAATTGTGGCAAAGAGATGAAAGTACAATAAGTACAGAGCAAACCCAATATTGTCCTCACTCTATTAAGTGGAGGCAAATGAGTCCAGATTATACTGCTTTACAGTGTTCTTTTGTATATTGCATATGCATACCTCTTTAAACATTTATAGAAATATTTTACAAAATAATACAATAGGTTGCAGTAACACTGAATTGTTGTCCTGATGCAGCATGTCCTTTCTCACAACTTTGAGCAGTACTTCTCTTCAAGCAGTTCTGGAAATACAGCTTTCCATCTTTGGCCTCTACTTTGCTTCAGTTATTACCCTTTACAAATACAGAGGAAAAAATCAAAACATTAATTAAAGTTCAAGAAAATGAAAGAAATCAAGCTAACCCAACACTCATTTTGTGATTCTTGTGGTCACAGTTAGCAGTGAGGCATGATGTTTCTCTTTTTCCAGTCACTGGGGACTTTGCCTGACTGCCATGGCTTTTCAAATATGTGTGGCTTGACAACTACATCGGTTAATTCCCTAAGGACCCTGGGATGCATCTCACCGGGTCCCATGGACTCGTATATGTTCAGGTTCCTCAGGTGGTCTCGAACCTGATCCTCTCCTGCAATGGGTAGGATGCAATGGGTAGGACTTCCTTCCTTCAGTCGCTGCCTTGAGATTCAGAGACTTGAGAGATCTGGGAAGAGAGATTGCCATTGAAAACGGAAGCAAAAAAGTTGTTGAGGACCTCAGCCTCCTCCATGTAGATTGTCACCAGATCCCCTATTTATCAGGGAGGATACAATATATTTTTCCTTCCTTTTCTGACTAACATACCTGTAGAAGCCCTTATTATTATTCTTCACATCCCTTGCCAAATTTAGCTCCAGCTGTGCTGCATTCCTGATCCCATCCCTACACATCTGGGCAGCGTCCCTATATTCTTCCTGGGATGTGTGCCCCTGCTTCCACTGCCCGTGCATTTTCCTCTTGTGTTTCAGTTTGACAAGGAGGTCCTTACTCAGACATGCCTTGCTCCTGCCTCCCTTGCCTGATTTCTTGCACATGGGAAATGATAGTTCTTGTGTCTTTAAATAGCTTCCAGCTCTGTTCAGCTCTTTTATCCCTGAGAACAGTTTCCCAGGGGGTCCCATCCACCAGTCCCTTGAACAACTGAAAAAAATCCAAACATTAATTAAAGTTCAAGAAAAAGAAACAAATCAAGCTAATCCAACAGTCATTTCATGATTCTTGTGGTTACAGTTAGCAGTCAGGCCATGTGGACTCTTCTTCCATCAGTCATGGACTTCTTGGTAACGAAATCCTGATGCCAATCAAAAAAGATTTAGATGCCTTGATTTCCAAATGCCACAAATTCAGTCAAAACCAATGGAAACTTCAAAGAGGAAAAAGCTGTACCTGATACTGGACACAGTTAAGATTGTCTGTTGTAGTGCTAGGTTTCGTTTAGCAAGCTGCAGCTTTCCCTGAGAGCTCAGCGGAGCTGCTTGAGGCAGGACAGCCATTCTGTCCTCCTGTAGTCATTTTCGGATGGCTCCACACTCTTGTTCTGGCAGCTATCAGCTCTACAACACAGTGACGGCGAAGGAGGCGAGAAGGGTCTCTCCATAAGGGTTTCGGAGGACCTTTAATGGTTACATCTTGTCCTGGCGACCCCCAGAGGCAGAGAGACCCCATGATCTGGGCGCAGGGGGGTTTTGTCAGATCGCAGGGGCAGTACATGAGCGGATTTGGGGTACAGGAACCAATAGGGAGGACCCGAGGGAGCGGCCAGGACTAGGGGCAGGGGAAAGTGGGGGGGGAACAATATGGGATCAGAAAAGCAGTGGGTAAACAGATCACCACATCTCCCCCTTTCATATCAAATTGAAAAGAGAAGGGCATAATTTTTATACAACAGAAAAAATGGCAAAACAATGCAAAATAGTTAAATTTAAAATGATGAGGCAGCTGGTTGTTGTTGACTTTGGAGATCGGTGCTGGTTGAGTTCTCACACAGCAGATGCTTTTGTAGCTTATCGTGTTCTTTCTTCTGCTGAGTCTGCTAGGATGGCATCTTTTTGGTTGCTACTCCCTCGCTTTCGGTCTAGGCGGCATGATTCATAAATTCTTTGGAGTTTCTATGTATCATCCCATCAGCCTTATCTTCCTCCTTGGCTCCATTCCGTCTCTGCTCCCTCCATAAATTCTTCTCTCTGGTTTCTGGTTTTCTTCTTCTCTGATAAGATACTCCAGGAATGTGAAGACTTTCTATAGGAGAAAGTTTCACGAAGGATGTCTGGACTTCAGGCGGCTCTCTTGAAAGCTGTTTATTACATCGGCGAAGTTACAGCATTTCAGGGAGTGGGTATCCAGAGCCAGCCCTACAGCTGCCAGCTCCAGCTTGTAGGCATACCTGAAGCCACTTTCTGTTCAAGTTACAAAGCATTATATACTTTTCTTTGCAGAGTATCTTAACACATAACAACCAATAAGCACCATACACAATACCTTTACATTTGCCTATAGCCTATCATAACTACTACCATCACCATATTATAGGCATTATTATCCAATCACAAGAGTAAGTAAGTTACAATTTAAGCTTACAATGGAAAATTCTCAGACCTCTCTTTTTCTTCCTACATCAACATTTCTTGTTTGCCTGCCATATCTCTCTTTTTGGTAAAGACATGTTTTCTATTTACTTATGCTCTTCTTAAGACTTATTTACTTGGTGAAAAACATGTCTTTGTTTGTAGTCACATACCTTTGTCCTACTCCTAAAAATCTCCTTCCAACTCATCTCCAACCTTTGCCTTCTCAGTTACTCATCGATCAGTGTTTCAGCAAAACATCTTTTACTCTATATCAAAACTTGCTTCCATTTCTACCTCATCCCCAGTTTCTACATTCACAGACCTTTCTGCCAAGCCTACATACCTGTGAAACTTTCTTACCAAACTTTCATCCTCCCCAACAACTTTCTCTGCCTATCTTTTCTAAATTGACTACATAAACAATAGACATTCTATATCATGTATTACATTATGGAACCTAGGTAAAGTTTTTCTAACATTAAGTAACATGCGAAAAGCCAACATCACTATACATTCATAACAGGGGTAAGGGTTTAGGGGGAGCTCCCAGGCCGGGGTGATCAGCCCTAGCTCGGTGAGGGGACAGGGGAGACACGGAATGGTCAGAACATTTTCCAATCTCTCCTGAGGGTCAGAGGGAGAGGACCGGAGGTTTCTGTTTCCAGATGACTGAGTGGAACAAAACAAAGGTTAGTTCTTTTTATCTCTCGCGCGCAAGGGCCTCCCACGCACCGCTAATCTTAAAAACTCCCAAACTGGGGGCACAGAACTTGCATCTTCTCTTGTTAGGGATGGGCTTTTTCTTGCCGGGGCTTCACACGAGATGCGACCTCCTTCACCTTGACAAGAACCCACCCCTAACCCTCCACCCAAACCGAGGCAAAAGGATTAAACTAAAAAGAAAAACAACCCTCCGAACCAGGCCATTCCCAGCTCCCTTTTGAGGCTTACCAGCACAAAGGGTCTCCCACTCTCTTACCAGGCCCGCCAGGCTCCTCTTCAGGGCTTTCCAGAACGGGGAATCAACTTAAAGCACTCAGTGTGGTCCGTCACTGTCCAGCCGACCCCTTTTTAAAAGCGCTACTTTTCTCAAGAGGCTCCCGGCTGTCCCGTTGGTTGTCTTGCCGAAACGCCAGCTTCGCATCAGGGAAATGGCTTCCCAAAGGCAGCTACGCTCTCCAGGGCACCTCTTCTCAGATGCCTCACTTGGGACACCATCTGTTGTAGTGCTAGGTTTAGTTTAGCAAGCTGCAGCTTTCCCTGAGAGCTCAGCGGAGCTGCTTGGGGCAGGACAGCCATTCTGTCCTCCTGTAGTCCTTTTCAGATGGCTCCACACTCTTGTTCTGGCAGCTATCAGTGACAGCAAAGGAGGCAAGAAGGGTCTCTCCATAAGAGTTTCGGAGGATCTTTAATGGTTACATCTTGTCCTGGCGACCCCCAGAGGCAGAGAGACATTGTGATCCGGGAGCGGGGGGGTTTTGTCAGATCGCAGGGGCGGTACATGGGCGGAGTTGGGGTACAGGAACCAATAGGGAGGACCTGAGGGAGCGGCCAGGACTAGGGGCAGGGGAAAGTGGGGGGGGAACAATATGGGATCAGAAAAGCAGTGGGTAAACAGATCACCATAAATGTCATATTAGCCTGCTCTTCAGCTTGGAAAATCTGAGCCCAAGCATTTCCTTATTCTGAGGATACTATCACTTACTGTATTCCTAGACTTTGAGTATAAATGCATTCAGGTTTATTTGCTCTTTGAGTTGTTTGGAGAGAAGTTTTATAAATCAGAAGGTGGTTTTATCAGGAATCATCAAAAAATTTCCATCAAAGTTCTGCACGTATATGCGTGTGTATCTGCATATGTGTGAGTAAAATATGTCCGCAATCAAAATAAAATGCCTTGCTTTGGTCAAACTACTGTCCACCACTGAAAAGTTATGAAAATCAGAGCAAGAAAATAGGGACCAAGAGCTAAGTAAGGATTCGACACTTCTGGTTTTTCCCCCCAAATGAGGAAGAAAAAAGAAGTTAATTAAATCAGTTTTCAAACACAAGCCCCAGAAAGCTTTAGGGATAAAAAAGTTAATTTATGCCTCCCCTTCAAAGCATTCCCCATAAATTGATTTATTTTCAAAGAAAATAAACAAACAGCTTTAGTCTTCCCCAAACATCTAAAATCATAGAATCAGAACAGTTTGGGTAGGAAGGGACCATAAAGGTCATCTAGTTCCAATGCCCCTGACATGGGCAGGGACACCTTACACTAGACCGGCTTGCTCAGGACTCTATCCAACATGGCCTTGAACACTTCCAGGGATGGGGCAGCCACAACATCTCTGGGCACCCTGTGCCAGTGCCTCGCCACCCTCTGAGCAAGGAATTTCTGCCTAACATCCAATCTAAACCTACTCTCGGTTTAAAGCCATTCCCCCTTGTCCTGTCACTACATGCCCTTGTAAAAAGTCCCTCTCCATCTTTCTTGTAGGCTCCCTTGGGTTACCCAGAGCCTTCTCAAGGCTAAACAATACCAGTGCTCTCAGCCGTTCCTCATAGAAGAGGCTCTCCATCCCTCTAATCATCTTCGTGGCCCTCCTGTGCTGGGGACCTCGGAGCTGGATGCAGTATTGCAGGTGGAGTCTCACCAGAGTGGAGCAGAGGGGAGGAATCCCCTCCCTCGCCCTGCTGCCCACACTGCTTTTGATGCAGCCCAGGATACGATTGGCTTTCTGAGCTGCGAGCGCACGTTGCCAGCTCATGTCCAGCCTCTCGTCCACCAGCACTCCCAAGCCCTTCTCGCCAGGGTGCCTCTCAATCGGTTCATCCCCCAAGCCTGGATTGATACTGGGGATTGCTCTGACCTAGGTGCAGCATCTTGCACTTGGATTTGTTAAATCTCATGAGATTCCCATGGGCAACTTCTTCTCGAGCTTGTCCAGGTCCCTCTGGATGGCATCCCATCCTTCAGGCAGGTCAACTTCACCACTGAGCTTGGTGTCATCTGCAAATTTGCTGAGGGTGTCCTCAATCCCTCTCTCTATGTCATTAATGAAGATATTAAATAACACTGGTCCCAGTATGGACCTGTCGTGGTTTGACACTGGCCAAACACCAGGCACCCACAACAGCCGCTCACTCACCCTCCCATGCTACAATCTGGACAGAGGAGAGGAAAAAAAAATTAAATGAAGGGTTCATGAGTTGAGATAAGGACCGGGAGAAAACACTCCAAGGGCAAAACAGGCTCAACTTAGAAGTACAAAGTGGATTTATTACTAACAAAGTCAGAGGAGGATAATGAGAAGTAAAATAAGCAGTTAAAAACACCTTTTTTCCCCCAACCCCTCCCTCCTTCTACCCTGACAGCGCAAGGAGACAGGGCATGGGGGTTTTGGTCAATTCGTCACCCGAGATCTTCTTTCACTGCTCAGGGAGAGAAGTCCTTCCCCTGTGAGACCGTGGGGTCCCTCCCATGGGAGGCAGTTCTCCGTGAACTTTTCCGATGTGGTTCCAATCTCACAAGCATCAGTCCTCCCAAAACTGCTGTGGCGTGGGTCACTCTTCCACGGGGTGCAGTCCTACAAGGACAGTCTGTTGGGGTCTCCTCTCCCCGCTGTGTAGCCCTGGGAGAGGGGCCCTGCAGGCACAGACACGGGGTTTCCCTGCCCCTTCTCAGCCTCGTTCCCCATTGGTTGGTTTGTGCTCCCCTGCGCGGGCAGAAGGACCCTCGGATCCGGTGACTGTAACAGTTCCTCAGCAGAGCCCCGGCCATGCGGCTGGAGAAATAAACATCTCTGAAACATCTAGCAAGAATCCGTCCATATATATTTCCTTTCCACGGGACTCCTGGTTTGGTATATGTATGTTGCAGTATCCCCACTGCAACAACAGTCTGCTCCAGCTTGGAAGCAGGGCCCCCCTCTCTCCACCAGGTCTTCCACTGGATCACCCGCTTTGGTGTGGGCACCTCCCCCATGGGCTGCAGGTGGATCTCTGTATCCCCTGTGGATCCCCATGGGCTGCAGGGGGACAGCCTGCTTCACCATGGTCATCACCATGGCCTGCAGAGGAATCTCGGCTCCGGTGCTTGGAGCACCTCCTCCCCCTCCTTCTTCACTGACCTTGGTGTCTCCATGTTGTTTCCCTCACATGTTCTCACCTCCTCCTCTTCTCTGGCTAGAAAAAACTGTGCTCCCACTTTGTTTTGATTTTCTTTTTAAATATGTTATCACAGAGACATTGCCATCATGTCTAATTGGCCCAGCCTTGGCCAGCATCACATCCATCTTTGGAGCCATCAGGGATTGGCTCTGCCGGACATGGTGGAAGCTTCTAGCAGCTTCTCACAGAAGCCACCTCTGTGGCCCCCCCCACTACCAAAAACCAGGCTGTGCAAAACCAACACAGGACCCCTGAGGGACACCACTGGTCACTGATGTCCATTGGAACTCTGAGCCGTTGACCACTACCCTCTGGATGCGACTGTTCAACCAATTCCTTATCCACTGAACAGTCCACTCCTCAACTCCATCTCCCTCCAATTTCTATTGCTAGCCTAAGGAGAGATAATGATTTAAGTTTCAAAACATACAAATTCTTGGATGAACCAGCAGAATATTTTTTCACAGGATCATATTAAATGCCTTGTTAAGTCAGCTTTGATCTCTATGAATCTGCGATAGCCACTGCAACTGCCCCTGGCAAAACAGAGTGCTTGACCCAGGGACTCCTCCAGCCTGGCAGCTTGCTGGGCAGATCTCCGAATACAGCATCGCATCCCAAAAGCACAGGGGACACCCCACAGTGCAACATCACACTAGGCAAGGTGGAGCTTTCCCATCTTTCTCACTCAGCCCATCTCCCAGAGGGATTTACTCCTCGCTATGGACTTCAAGTTCTTTTGATGAATTTTATTCAAAAAAGGACAATTCTTGAAGTAACTGGCAATTTTACACTTTCACTGTCATTGCTGTGTGATGTTTTAGAAGATAGTCATCAGTGATCAGAGCACAGGGAAACAACTGAAAGTTCGCTTTCCTAAGGTTTAGGGTCTTGACTATACTATTCACCTGGCCCACATCCCTCAAGATCATGAATTCCACCAGGGCATGTTCACTGCAGCCCAGGCTACCTACCGATCTTGACCTCTCCTCTGCATTGGTGAGCAAAAGGCCCAGTAATGCATCTCTGGTTGGGCTTTCTATCACAGAATCACAGAACAGTTAGGGTTGGAAAGGACCTCTGGAGATCATTCAGTCCAACCCCCCTACCAAGGCAGGGTCACCCAGAGCAGGTGACACAGGAACACGTCCAGGTGGGTTTTGAATGTCTCCAGAGAGGGAGACTCCACAACCTCCCTGGGCAGCTGGTTCCAGTGCTCTGCTACCCTCTGCTATCCTCATGTTGAAGAGCCATATCCACATGTTTCTTTAACACTTCCAGGGATGGTGACTCTACTACTTCCCTGGGCAGTCTGTTCCAATGCTTCACAACCCTTTCCATGAAGAATTTAGTATTGATCCCTGGGGAATGCCACTGACTACAGGCCTCCAACTGGATTCTACTCCTCTGATCGCGACCCTCTGAGCTCTGCCATTCAGACAGTTCTTGATTCACCTCACTGTCCATTCATCTAACCCACATTTCCTGAGCTTGCCTACGAGGATGTTATGGGAGACAGTGTCAAAAGCTTTGCTGAAGTCAAGGTAGGCAACATGCCATCCGGCCTGCCATGTCATCACCCGGATTAGGAAGTTATCCTCAGTGCACTCCAAGATGCTCCTAGACTGCTTGCATCTTGCTGTGATGCTTTTCCAGTGGATGTCAGCGTGGTTGAAGTCCCCCAGCAGGATCAGAGCCTGCAATCGTGATGCTTGCTACAGTTGAAGCAAGAATGCTTCATCAACATCTTCCCCTTGATAATGCAGCCTGTAGTAAACACCAGCCACAAGGTTTCGTTTGTTGGCTTGGCCTCTAATTTTCACGCATAAGCTCTCAACCTGTGTACTGCTGGTTGTCAAAAAACGCTCTGTGCAATTAATCAACTTTTTTCACATAGAGGGCAACCCCTCCCCCCCACCCCTCCTTCCTGAACGTGAGCCAGCGTGTGGCCAGGGGTCCAAGAAGGCCAATGGCATCCCGGCTTGTATCAGAAATAGTGTGGCCAGCAGAACTAGGGAAGCGATCATTCTCCTGTACTCAGCACTGGTGAGAGCCACACCTCAAATACTCTGTTCAGTTCTGGGCCCCTCACTACAAGAAAGACATTGAGGTTCTGGAGCAAGTCCAGAGAAGGGCAACAAAGCTGGTGAAAGGTCTGGAGCAAAAGTCTTATGAGGAGTGGCTAAGGGAACTAGGGGTGTTTAGTCTGGAGAAAAGGAGGCTCATTGAGATCTTATTGCTCTCTACAAATACCCAAAAGGAGGTTGTAATGAGATGGGAGTCAGTCTCCTCTCCCAGGTAACAAGTGACAGGACAAGAGGAAATGGCTTCAAGTTGTGCCAGGGGAGGTTTAGATTGGATATTAGGAAAAATTTCTTCATGAAAAGGGCTGTAAAGCATTGGAACAGAGTGCCCAGGGAAGTGGTAGAGTCACCATCCCTGGAAGTGTTAAAAAAATATGTGGATATGGCACTTGAGGACATGGCTTAGTGGTGCACGTGGTGGTGGTTCTAGGTTAGTGGTTGGACTTGATGATCTTAGAGGTCTTTTCCGACCTTAACGAGTCTATGATTCTATGATTCCTTGCCTGGCCATCCTGAGCAGCTTATAGCCATCGATTGCCGTGCTCTAATCATGTGATTCATCCCACCAAGTTTCAGTGATAGCCATCAGATCATAGCTTTCCAGCTGCACAGTGTCTTCCAGCTCCTCCTGTTTGTTACCCATGCTGTGTGCATTGCTATAGCAACACTTCAGTTGGATTGTCGACTGTCTTGTCTTTTTGGAGGGTTGGGGAGCATTCCTCACTACTCTGGTAGGTGTGCTCATCCACCCTGTTGCTTGTGAGTACATGTATTTTACAGCTTTGAACACCCCCCCACACCCCCCCAAGTTCCTTAGTTTAAAGCATGATTTACTAAGTCAACCAATCTGTCAACAAAGATTCTCCTGCCTCTTCTATATAGGTGGATCCCATCTCTCCCCAGTAGACTGCATTCATTGAAGAACATCCCATGATTATAGAAGCCAAAACCCTGGCTACAACACTGGCCACCAAGCCAGGTGTTGATCTGCATGATGCGTCGACTTCTGCCCACACCCTTATCCCTGACTGGCAAGACAGAGAAGATCACTTGGGCCCCTGTCCCCTTCGCTTGCACCCCCAGGGCTTTGAAGTCCTGTTTGATCTTGCCCAGTGTACCAGTTTGAAAACAAACCAGTGGGAGATCGCAAGTCAGAATTATAATTTAATAGGAAAATTAAAATAAATGCAATAGTACAAGAACACTGACAGAGTCAGGATACAACCTGACACCCTGTTAGTCAGGGTGGTGGTAGCAGTCCAAATGAAGCGGTCCTGTTGAAGCGGTGATCCTGTGGAAGGGTCTGGCCTTCACCTGAAGGTCCAATGGTAGCTCTTGTCCTCTGGGAATCCAGTAGGTAAGGGCTGAGCGTGGTGTTCCAAACCTCAGATTATATCCAGGTAGGAATGCTTGGTTCCTTCCCCTGGGCGGAGCATCTCACAATGGGATGATGTAATTTTATGAGTCATGCAGTGAAGCTTGATAGCCCATTAACAGAAGATATCTTCCGGAGGGAGTTATCAGGGGTGGGTCATGGAAGAGATAAAGATCATTGTTCCACCTGGTTTTAACAGGTGGTGATAGAATACATACTTTTGGTTACATCTTACATTGTAACCTAAGACACCCAGACTATGCTTTACCATGTCATTGGTGCTCACATGGAAGAGAAATAGTGGATAGTAGTTTGTGCTTTTAGCCAGTTGTGGCAGCCTCTCTGTGACATCCTGTATCTTGGCTCCTGACAAGCAGCAAAATTCCCTTGACTGTATATCTGCTACAGTGGGGATTCTGTAACACGATGTATCAAACGAGGAGGGCCGTAGAAAGGAAATATATATGGACCGATTCTTGATAGATGTTTCAGAGATGTTTATTTCTCCAGCCGCATGGCCGGGATCTGCCGAGGAACTGTTGCAATCACGGGACCTGAGGGTCCTTGCCTGTGCAGGGGAACACAAAACAACCAATGGGGAAGGAGGTTGACCAGGGGCTAGGGAAACCCCGTGTCTCCCACCCCAGGGCCCCTCTCCCAAGACTACATGGCGGGGGGGGAGGGACCCCGACATTTCACCCGTTTATTTTTAACAAAAGAGATTTAAAACTTAACATTGAAAACAACTGGATAAACATAACAAGAACAGTTTCAAAACAAAACAAGCCACCCTCCTGAGTCTTTAAATGTACAAACAGATTCTCTGGAACATCTTAGGGCTGACAGAAGGGAGACAGGACTCTCCGGGCATGCTTTGTGGGGAAACTGAGGCAGGAGAGGGTTTAATTTCTTCCCTCCCCCTCTTCATCCCCCACTCAGCATTGGAAAGGGATTTTTGGGGAAACAATTGGCAAAAGCATGGTTTTGTGAGGGAAACCACGGGTGGAAAAACGGATTGGGAATACACTGGGGGTAATAGGATATAGGGTAAAGGGGAAAGGTGGGATTAGGAAAGGGAGACTGTAGGGGGGGCCTACAATGGAGATATTGTCTAACATGACTACGATTTTTTGCATATATACTGCCTTTTACAGAAACACCATCAGGCCCAGTGACCTCTGATGCTTGTAACCCTTTTCTACCTAGTACAATTTTGAATTCCACCACCTCTCCATCTCCCAAGCTTGGGATGTATTTTTCAGGGTTATTCTTTTTAATAGGAGTTCTATGAACGAATATGTCTTGCTGGTTGTCACATCTCATTATAAAACCATAATTTTGTTTAACATTATACCATTTTACTATTCCTAAAACCTTAGCTACGGTGATCTTTTCCTTTTTCCGAGTGGCTGCTGTTTTCTGTCTCACTGCGTTTTTGCTTTCTCTTTCGCTTTCGGTTGCTCCCGTGTTGGAATTGTCGGGGCTGCTGGTGCCTGCGCGCTCTTCCCGGGGTCGCATTCGGGGCCACGCAGGCTGGACCGGGCCGCGCCGCTCAGTTCTCTGTGCGTCGCTGCTTCTGGTCGCAGCTTCACTGCCGCTGCCAGGCGCTGCACCCACGTCTCTGCCAGGCCCCCGAGCGATGCTCCAGGGCACGTTTCCTCTGGGTGCGGCTCTGCTCCGCCGCCACCGCTGCCAGCCGCCACCTGCGCACCGCCCCTCTCGGTTGGGCGTTCACAGGGCTCACTCCACCACGTGCTGCGCGGGGCCGGGCGGGCTCCCGCTGCGCCTCGGTCTGCTGCCGACACTGCAGCTCGCATCGCTCCACCCGCCCGCAGGAATTGCCTCGCTGCTGCTCGCAGAGGGCTCGGTCCACGTGGCCTGGGTCGCACGGTCCCTGAGCCAGGCTTCCCTTCACCAGGACACAGCTGACATTGCTCAACAGTCTCAGTAATTAAATAATATTCACGAAAATATTCTTCCACTGGCATATATTTTGACTCAAAAATTAACTGTGTCCAAACGGTGTTCCAAAAGTCTTTGGTAAGAATTAAATCCGAAGAAACATAGAAAAAGTTCTTAAACAACCATGCCAGGAAGTTTTTTCAGTTCCTTTTGAGCTTGAATCAAGCTAAAATTTACAAATCGTTGTTCAAAATTATTTTTAAGTTTAAGATAAATGTCTATATGCAGCTCTGAGAGCCAAGAGTCTTCCCACCGTTCCTCCATAGTTTAGATATGGAATGGCAAAACAAAAACAAGAAGAGAAATCCACAGTTTCTAGAATTTACAAATCAGTCGCTGTAGGGATCGGGGATCATTCTGCTCGCAATTCACCACCATTTGCTACAGTGGGGATTCTGTAACACAATGTATCAAACAAGGAAGGCTGTAGAAAGGAAATATATATGGACCGATTCTTGCTAGATGTTTCAGAGATGTTTATTTTCTCCTGCCGCATGGCTGGGATCTGCCGAGGAACTGTTGCAATCACCGGACCCGAGGGTCCTTGCCCGCGCAGGGGAACACAAAACAACCAATGGGGAACGAGGTTGACCAGGGGCTAGGGAAACCCCATGTCTCCTGCCCCAGGGCCCCTCTCCCAGGACTACATGGTGGGGGGGGGGAGGGACCCCAACATAGGTCAGCTGAAGCATGTACCTCGGTGCCTCTCAGCAGAGATTCACCTGCTACTAGCACTCGCTGCTTTCTTTTGCAGCTTTTAGTGTGTGCAACTGGTGCAGTTTCTCCCTGTGAGAGTTGTCCATTGGCTCCACCCACTGCCAAGACTTCGTATCTGTTGCTGGTTGGTACATACAAGGAACTGGGGGGGAGTGATAGATATCCTGATGACACAAGTCACCAGAGACCATGGCACCTCCTTCTTCAAGGTGCTGTCAGCTTGCTGTTGATGCTCTTTGTCTGGTAGTCCTTGGAGGTCAGTGCCATGGGGCCCTAGTATTACTTCTTTCAAAGTCTCGAATAATTAGCTATTTCTTGTTCCCCCTCCCTAATACAGCGTAGCGTGCTGACTTCCTCCTTCAGCTCCTCCAACCGCTGCCTGAGTTACTCCACCTGAACACACTTTGCACAGGTGGAGCTTGCACCCTCCTCCACCCAGAAGTGTGGGGTACTATTACCGCTGTCCTGGGCCCTAGGGTATATCACCGTGTCCCAAAGCCATAGGGAGGAGGAGGAGAGAAGATCTAGCAGGCAGGAATTGTGCAGCAAGATTGATTTCTTTATTTATTTTACAAACTCTTTTATAGACTTTTTTCTTCATAGTCTAATTGGACAAAGGATCAGCCACCCCTTGGGGTGATTGGCTAAAAATCCTAAAACATCCATTGTCAAAATATTTTTCTATTATACCATAAACAAGACTTTTCAAGGTTGCAGGTGACTTGGTTGTTTACATACTCTGCTACCTCTTCTGTGAGAGAGAAAAGTCTCTCACGGACTTAGAAAATAGCAAGAAAATCCTCACTAGCAGCATTTTTGTACCTACAATTCCCCCTTTTTGTTTGATAACAACTCTACTATTAATCCTAAATAGAAATTTGCATCAGTTATTAATTCTAAATATGTCCTTAAGGCTTTGACTATCTGACTCCATAACAAGAAATTTAAAGTTCTGTCTCTGCTTGCGGAAGGACCATCCCAGTCTCTGCTTGCAGAAGGACCATCTGCCTGATGGTTGACATCTTGGTCATCATCAGAAGAGTCATTAGGCTGATGATCTACATTCTGGTCACCATTTGCATGGTTGGTGTTCTGGTCATCATTTGGAGGTTGCCTGTTCTGCCTCTGGTGCCGCAGGTCAGGGCGAACGCATTTTGCAGGTAGCCACCGTACCCCAGAATCTGTGGAAACGCAAGCATACCCACGACCCCAAACGATAAGCTCATGCGGGCCTTCCCACTAGTTAGTGAGTAAATTCCGTACCCAGACCTTTGCCCAGGGCAGTTGTGTCTTGCCTGCAGACTGCAATGAGAGAAAATGATTCACAATAACAGGATTATTTGAATTTTGTGGTACTGTAAGGTGATTAATTGAATACAAAGCTTTTGCTAGTCGGCTCTGTGGGGTTTCTCCATGCATTCCCCTTTTCTGTTTGTCCAAAACACCCTTCAAGGTACCATGAGCGCGTTCGACAATGGCTTGGCCAGTAGGAGAATGTGGGATACCAAAGGTATGGTCTACACCCCATAGGTGTAAAAACTGCCGTGTCTTCTCCAAGGCGTAGGCAGGACCATTATCGGTTTTCACAGAAGCTGGCAGGCCCAGGACTGAGAAAGCCAATTTCCAATGGGCAATGACATCACGGCCATTCTCTTCAGTGTGAGCAGCAGCCCACATAGCTGAGGAGAAAGTGTCAATAGACACGTGCACATATTTCAGCCGACCAAATTCTGGGATGTGAGTTACATCCGTTTGCCAAATCTGCAAGGCTTTTAGCCCTCTGGGGTTTACCCCCGCTGGCAAAGGCGCATCGAGTCCGTGACAGTCAGCACAAGCGCTGACAATGTCGCGTGCTTCGGTTGGCGTTAAATGAAACTGCTTCTGCAGGGTATGTGCACTTTGATGGAAGAAACCGTGCAATGCCTTGGCTTGTGCAATTTTGTCAGGCTGAGGCCCTACCCACGCAGGGTTGGCCAGCATGTCAGCCCTGGCATTGCCTTCTGTTAGAAACCCTGGTAAATTGGTGTGGCTTCGAATGTGCAGAATGTAATACGGATGCACTCGAGCCTGAATTGCAGACCACAAGGTTTGCAACAGTGGAAACAGAGCCGCACTGTTCACCTCCTTCAGAAATGAACAATCTAAGCCTTGGGTTATATCTGCTACATAAGCAGAGTCAGTAACCAAATTCAAAGGTTCCTGTGAGAATCGCTGAAAAGCCATGGTAACAGCCCTTAATTCAACTTACTGAGCAGAGCCTGACTCGTGATCCTTCAGCACCTGCCATTCCGATCCCTCCTTCCAAGTATCAACGGCTTTCCCAGTTTTCCCTGAACCATCCGTAAAGACGGTGGGTCCTTGCACTGGCACTCGACTATTTCTTGGCCGGAAGGAAAGTATGGTCGATTTTGCCAACTGCAGTAATTTATGACTGGGCAGATGGTAAGTGATCTGCCCTGAAAAGTTTTGCAGCGCGCTTTGCAAAGGAGCACTATGGATGAGGCTCCACTCAAAGTATTCCTTTGAGATCGGAATGACAATTACTGCAGGATCTGCAGTCATCAGTTGCAAACACCGTTGCCGGCATTTGATTATCAGAGAAGCGACCAATTCAAACACTGTGGTCACCGTCCTTTTTGGCTGGTGAGGCAAAAAGACCCATTCTAGGATATGCAAAGGATCAGGCCATTGTGCATTCCACTGGCCAATGATACTTGTAGGATGGAGGTCTGGAATAGTAATGAAAACAGTGATAGCAATGGAGGGATCCACTCGATAAACCTGACGAGCGGAAACAGCCCGTTGGACCTCTTGCAGCGCTCGTCGTGCTTCTGGAGTCAACTCCCGAGGTGAATTCAGATCAGGATCCCCTTTTAATGTATTAAAAAGTGGGGAAAGTTGCTTTGCAGTTAGACCTAAATAAGGTCATAACCAATTGATGACACCCAGCAGTTTCTGAGCATCATTCAAGCTTTTAATCGAATCCGGGAATCGCACCTCTTGGCGTTGGATAGTTTGGTCCAAAATTTTCATTCCTAAATATTTCCAAGGAGGATGCTGTTGAACTTTCTCCGGAGCTACCTCTAATCCATAGGCATGCAGAGCAGCGAGCAGCTGAGGCTGTATTCTCAGCAGCTCGTCCCGGGTGGACGCTGCCACCAGGATATCATCCATGTAATGGTAGCAGCGTGCATCAGGAAACTGCTTGCGAACTCCATCTAAAGCTTGGGCGACATACCACTGACAGGTAATTGGGCTGTTCCTCATCCCTTGAGGGAGGACCTTCCATTGGTATCTCTTAGCAGGTTCAGCATTGTTAATGGCAGGCACAGTAAAGGCAAATTTTGGTTTGTGATCAGGATGCAAAAGAATTGTGAAAAAACAATCCTTTAAATCAATTATCAGGATGTCCCACCCCATAGGAATCATGGTGGGAGAGGGCATGCCAGGCTGCAATGCCCCCGTACCTTCCATTACTGCATTAACTTTCCGGAGGTCCTGCAATAATCTCCATTTCCCTGATTTCTTCTTAATTACGAAAACAGGAGTATTCCAGGGGCTAGTAGAAGGTTCAAGGTGCCCCTGTTGTAACTGTTCCTGAACCAGCTGATGAAGGGCGTCTAACTTCTCTTTTGGTAGGGGCCACTGCGGCTCAAAGATTGGTGTGTTAGTCAACCACCGCAAAGGCAGTGTAGGATACTGTGCGCCCTTACGCACAGTGACCCCTGCTAAAAATTTGTCCCAATCTGTACGCCCCAAGCTGCCAACACGTCCCGTCCCCAAAGGTTAAGGGAAGTGGTAGCAACATAAGGCCTAATTGTAGCTGTGTGCCCCTCTGAGTCCTTCACCATCACAGGCTGTTCGCTTAAATAGCTCTGTGTGGTTCCTCCTACTCCTGCGATGGCCGATCCCACAGGGGCTAGAGGCCATGAGGGAGGCCACGCAGAGAAGGAGATGACAGTTACATCAGCACCCGTATCAATCAAACCTCGAAGCTGAGTCTGGGGTGGACGGGTGTTTGGCAGGATCAGGGTACATGTCATCTGTGGCCTTTGGTCAGAGATGTCTGCAGTCCAGAAGGCCTGTGGAAGTCCTGTAGATCCACTGCCGCTATATTTGTGAGTTGGTTGTTCTATCCTGGGGACACAAGACTTAAAAGGCACTAATTAAGTATGGCAGGTCTTTTCAGGAATAGTTACAGGGAGTTTTTGCGTGGAGACCATAGTGCAAATCTGACCTTTAAAGTCAGTGTCAATAACTCCTGAGTGCACTAAGATTCCTTGATGGGAAACGTCAGGTTTTCCCACCAGCATTGCACTGGATCCCTGGGCTAAGGGTCCATATGCATCCAAGGGAACCTTATAAATACCGCTAGAGTCTAAGACGACTGCGGCTGCGGTGTGGACGTCAAAGCCGTCTGATCCCTGGGTGCTGTCTCTAGGGTGGCTGGGTAGGCCTGTGCCTGTACCTGTGCCACTCTCTGGGGGAGCGACTGCATCGGAGAGCAATTCCCCCTCCTTGCACCCCGGCGGAAGTTTCCCGACAACGGCCAACCATCGGCATGAGTCAGGGATCTACAATAGTCTGAGCAATGCCCTGGCCTGCCACACCTCTTGTACTGGGGGATCGGTGTGTTCGCTTTTTGGCTCGGCTTAGGCCGCTTCAGTTTTCTCGCCTGTTTTGGTTGCTTTGGTTCACGACCAGAAGATGTGTGAACAGGCTGCAGGAACGCAGCCAAAGCAGACCTTTTCTGGTTCCCAGATCCCAGCTTAGCGCAGGCTTCGACCATGTCTGTTACCTCAGGATCCCCTGGCAAGGCATCTATGATTTTTCTGCACTCCTCGTTTGCATTATCTCTCACTAACTGCCTTAAGAACATCTGCCTTAACCCGTCATCCTCAACCTGCTTCTCAAGAGAAGCAGTGACTTTCTCTACAAAAGAGAGGAATGACTCTTATTTGCCTTGAACTATTTCAGTATAGGAACAGACAACTCTATGGTTTTCAACAGGGCAGCCATGCCGACCTGTTGAGCTTGCTGCAGGACGCTAGAGGACAAAGTACCCTGTAGGCTGGGATCAGAGAAGGGGCCAGTCCCCATCAAAGCATCCATTCCCGCTGTCCATCTAGGATCAGCAGCAGGGAGCTGCATATTCCCTAATGCAGCCTTGCCGGCCAGATTTCTCCAGGTTTTCTCAAAAACTGTAAATTGTACAGGTTGAAATAGGATTTGACCTAAGTGTCTGATATCAAATGGAGAAAGCAAATCTGTATTTATCACCCTTATTATCTGCATAACCTCAGCAGAACCTAGCCCATGTTGTGCCACCTTGGATTGCAGGTCCTGGGCAACTTTCCAAGCAATCACCTCATGCTTATCACGCTTGCCTGAATTTGGGAGAGCCTTATACACTGGGAAAGCTTGGATCTCCCCTTTTGGGGAGTCACTACCATCCTGAACTTCTGGCACAGCCTGTGGATGGAGTGTAACAGCTTCTCGGTTACCCCCAGAATCCTCAAATCTATTTGGCATTCCAAGTGTTTCCAATAACCTCCAGTCACCCTCCTCCAATGCTCGCATCTTAACTGACTCTAAGAAGCGACTGTAGTGGGTCGGACGCACTGTTACCGTGCAGTCCTGAAAGGTCCAGGGGCGAGACCGGCGCAGCCTTTTCCTTTGCCGCCCGGCTACAGTCACCTTGCACCCTGGGGCCAGAACCTCATCTGCCTCACTGCCTGACGATGAATCATCAGGCAAAGGCAACTCTGGGGTGCTGGGAGCGAACAGAGATGGACGGAGAGGGGCACTTTGGCTAAGTTCGCTAGAGGTAGAACAGACAGCACAGACTGCAGTTGGCTGTGCTGCAGTTTGAACAGCAGCTTCTTTACGGGATGCCATCTCGGCCAGTCCCGATCGAACCGGTACTGGAGCTGCTGCCGCCGTCTCTGGAGCAACAGCCGCGCCCGGTGCCGCACTTATCTCTTGCACTGCGGCATCGTTCGGCGCCGTCTCTGGCCCTTGCACTGCAGCCGCGCCCGGTGCTGAGCTCGTCACTTGCTCCACGCTGGCGCTCGGTGCTGCTGCCGAAACCGCTGCTGTTTCTCGCTCCCCGTCCGCGTTCGGCGCCGCCGCTGCTTCCGGGTTTTCCCGCGGCAGCGCTACTTCTGGGTTCGCCGCTGGCCGCTTCCTGGTTTGGAGCCGCCTCTCCCGCGGGCGGCGCGGGCGGTGCTGGCGGCTCGGGCCAGGCGCACCCTGCACGGCAGGGTGCCTCTGGCATCCTCAGCAGCTGCTCTTGCAAGCTGAGCAGGTCCTCCAGCTTTCGGGATATGTTCCGTAACTCTGTCAGCAAAGGCAGATGCTCTATTAAAAGATCGATGGCTCGGTTCTGCAGCGATGCAGAACAGTCCAGCGCCAAGGAGGGACGCGGACCACACCCAGGCAGTCTCAGTGCACTCACGCCCGGTGCTAAGCCGGCTAAGAAGTTAGATCCAGGCAATTTTGGCTCTCTTGGTGCATACGCAAACGGGCTAGGAGCCACTCTGGGGGTCCAAGTTGCTAAGCCGCTAATTTGTGGCCCTGGATAAACCGTGGCCGCCGCCGAGCTGAGCAGCAAGGAGGGCTGCGCGCCCTCCCGCTGCCCCGACACCCCCGCCTCTGCCGGCGCGGGGTCCCTGGGGGCCGCAGAGTCCTGCGATTGTGCAGGGTGAGGCGGCGTAGGCTCTGCCTGTGGAGCCGGGGGGGATTTTCCGGATCCACCATCATTTGCCCCGGAAGCCCGGTCAGCGGGGTCCTCCTCGGTCATTCCTCCGTCACTCATCAACGAAATAGGCGAGCCAGCTCTGCTGCTACAGTCAAGGTCTGTCAGCAGAATAAATAACGAACACCAGGTTTGATATAATTCTAATGCTGCTGGCTCCCCAGATGGGAGCTCGTGTCGGACAGCACAGCCAAGTTCCTGCCATAAGGCAAAGTCCAGGGCAGTATCTCTATCCATGGAAATCCCTTTTAAGGTAGCCCAATCTAATAATTCCCAAACTGAGTTCTCAGGAATGGAGGTGCGCAATATGCTAAACACACCTTTCCAGACCATTACCACAGCGTCGTTCTGTGAGCCGCTGTTTGCCATTTCTCAGTCCTGTCGGACCTCCCGGTCCCGGGGGGGAAGGGAAACAGCGTACCTCTAGAGAAATTCGGCTTGGCTCGCAGCAGCAGGACACGCCAGAGAGTGCAGATCATGTCGGGCAGCACCAAATATTACCGCAGGCCTAGGCCCTAGGGTATATCACCGTGTCCCGCAGCCATAGGGAGGAGGAGGAGAGAAGATCCAGCAGGCAGGAATTGTGCAGCAAGATTGATTTATTTAATTATTTTACAAACTCTTTTATAGACTTTTTTCTTCATAGTCTAATTGGACAAAGGATCAGCCACCCCTTGGGGGTGATTGGCTAAAAATCCTAAAACATCCATTGTCAAAATATTTTTCTACTATACCATAAACAAGACTTTCCAAGATTGCAGGTGGCTTGGTTGTTTACATTCTCTACTACCTCTTCTGTGAGAGAGAAAAGTCTCTCACGGACTTAGAAAATAGCAAGAAAATCCTTGCTAGCAGCATTTTTGCATCTACAGGGTACAGACTTTACAACCCTCCACCTGGATGGCAGCTTCCCTGACAGGAAGCTCTTTCTGAGTGGCCACTTCCATTCATCCCAGGCTAGCCTGAGTAGGCAAATGGTCCCTGGCTGCTGCTGAACACAGCCCTCACCAGGTCTCTGCCACCATGCTTCCGACGATCCCAAAGCGCTGCCTAATAAACCCTTCTAATTCCCTGGAGTCCTCAAACTGCCGGGTATGTTTGCATAGCCAACAGCTAGTTGGGGTGACCATCAGGGCCACAGCCTATACCTGTGGGTGAGCAGATCAGGCAGCAGCCCGACAACTGGTAGAGTGTGCTGCCTTTCTCAGGTGCTCTTCCACGCAAATTTCCACACTGCTTCTCTCAGATGACACTCTCTGTTTGCATGCCCTGCTTGCATCGCTCCTGGTTGCCAGAGCTCCCTAGGGGCTGGTTATATGTGGCTTCCCAAGGTTTGAACTGGCCATGGGGACAGCTGGCACCACCCAGCATCTACATGTTGTAGATGAGGTACAGAGTTGGGCATATATAGCACTGCTAGCTAGTATGCTATATAGTTGGGCACAGTATAGTGCTGCTAGGTTTGAAGTAGAAAACGTTGTAAAAGCATTCATCTTGAGTGAAATAGGAATGTAAAAAAGCAGCACATGGCTTAGCAGTGTTGCTTTATACTGGTCCTGTTGAACACACTGGCAACTTTCCATCAGTTGAGTGCCTACTGTGTATAATATCTGATAGTGCGGATCCTCAGACCTGTGAGGAGAAATGCACTGTATCACTGAACACTTCTGTGTAAGTGACAGAAAGACCTGATCCACTAGTAAATGCTACCATGGATGTGACCGTGTGTGTGAGCAAAAGTTGCAAGTCCTTGGCCTGTTCCAAATGTATTCAGGAAAACCTGAATCAGTGTTGGCTAGTTTTGCAACAAAGTTCTCATGGCAGTCATGGAAACTCTGCCCTCGTGAGAACGACAAGAAAAGCCCTATAATTTTTACACCTGAGGTACTTTTACTATGAAATGAATTCTTTGCATGTGGAAACAAGCAAACTGAGAAACAAATGAAAAGCCTGCTGATGCAGGCATGCATTGTTTCCAAAATTATTACTATGGCTCTGACTCTAATCAATGCTTACTCTGGTCATGTGACTTCAGCAGCAGCTATATGGTATGACTGCATGATCAGACCTTGTCTTGAAATCTAGCCTGCTATAGAGATACTTTAATGGACTGCAAATTGAAGTAATTAACTGGTGAAAAATGGCATACTAAGAGAGAGGCTGTTTGAAAGACTCTACGTGTCTCTCTAATGAAATGGATTTCATTGTTTTACAGGCATTTTTAACTGCTGTAGGAGACAAGAACCGCAGGGCTGTCCTTGCGTTGGAACATATGTTTGCACCAGTGTTGGATGGAGCTGTGTCCACTCTGTTTGGAGTGTTAATGCTTGCAGGATCGGAGTTTGATTTTATTGCCAGGTAAAGCATTTGTGTGTCTTGACTTTTTTTTTTTTTTTTTTTTTTTTTAATAAAAATACGCACGCTTTTAATATTTAGACATTTCAGTGTATCTGTCATTTTATTACCGTGTATGGTGTGTCAAGCATGCTTTTACATCATGGTCCTGTTTTCCCAAGGAATTCTATTAATTCCTTGTCACATGCTGGACATAGTAGTATTTTCATTGCTGGTATTAAAATCTGTTCCAGGAAAATCTGACTCCCAGCATGAAAGGAAACAAAAATGGCCCTCTTTAGCAAAGTTTTCTAATCCTGAAATTAAGTCAGTTTGAAGCAGCTAGTATTGTCCAATATTAGCTGGATCTTACCTTTAACCTTCCAGATATAGGTCAGGTCTTCCAGATTTTTCATATGCACAATGGTTTGCCTGGAAAGGACACATGAAGTCAGCCCTCTCTGGGCCTTCTCTTGCTATCTTTATATGAGGTTTACAGCAACTTCTAAATGGGTGAGAGGAAAAGCCCTGTTTGGGAGCTAGGGAACTATAAGTATGAACACAGAACTTCATGTTAAAATTCTGTAAAGCAAAGTCACAAAGGCTCTTCTGTTTATAACTACAGGCACAGTTTCTCGTGAATTTAATTAAGACTGTGGATTTGTCAATCATGAGAGGAGAGCAAATTTTTGAGAAGTACAATGAAACAGAACCTAAGCCATTCCAAACAACCAGTGGAGCTCTGCAAAATCACTAATCTTAGAAGTAACACAGATTCTTTGTGGCAAACTGCAGCACAAAAAAACCAATTAAATCATAGCCCTAAAACAGAACTGAGGTAGAACTGGGCCAAATTAAAATGCTTTGAAAGATGACTTAACTGCTTATGTAAACATCAACTGGATAGGGATTTAGACTTAGCTGACATCCATTTGACAACAACTACAACAAAACATCAGAGGCAGGAAACGAGAGAATGACTGCTAAATCTCATCAGGATTTTTTGTCTATGTATGCAAGAGATTTCACAGAATCATTTAGGTTGGAAAAGACCTCCAAGATCGAGTCCAACCTTTGACCGATCACCACCTTGTCAATCAGACCAGAACACTGAGTGCAATGTCCAGTCGTTCCTTGGACACCTCCAGGGATGGGGACTCCACCCCCTCCCTGGGAAGCCCGTTCCAATGCTTAACAACCCTTTCCATGAAGAAATTCTTCTTGATGTCCAACCTGAACCTCCCCCGGTGCAGCTTGAGGCTGTGTCCTCTTGTCCTGTCACTTGTTACCTGGGAGAAGAGACCACCCCCCACCTGGCTACAGCCTCCTGTCAGGGAGTTTTAGAGAGCAATAAGGTCTCCTCCGAGCCTCCTTTTCTCCAGGCTAAACACCCCCACTCCCTCAGCTGCTCAGATTTGCAGAAAGCAGGGCTTACACTTAGGTCTAAATACATTAAACTTACATGGGGATTATTGCTATACAGATATTGCATGCCCTGAAATAGAACTTGGGGTTTTTTTCAGATCAGTATATTTTATTTTATTTTATTTTATTTTATTTTATGTGAAGAAATAAGGTAGAATTATTATTTTAGGACCTGATCTTGTAAGGGATAAACACACTGACATATAGGTTGCTCTTAGACTTAGCCTAAATTTTCAGGGGTATATGTGCTGTGCTACTTTCCTACTTAACAGATAAAAGATTCGGCAAACATGTCTTTGTATCATGGCAAATGGGAAACTATAGCAGCCCTTCATTCAAAATTTGGAGTGGATATTCTCTTAGTATATAAAATGAGCATTTCAACTTTCCAGCTTCTTTTATTTTACTTTTTTGCCCATCAGGTTCTTGTTTTCTAACACAATCTGACTTTAGTTTGCATTGTTTAGAAAACAAAATAAAATATCAGAGACTGAGCATTGTTATACTGGGTGAGGATGACCCCAAACTTCCATAAGGGATAGATTAGTCCAACAGTATAGAATATTAAGTAAATTAACAGAAATTGTATATACCATCTGGTCAGAGCTATAATGTTCTTGGTTATTCTAATGTTAGATGTTTAGAGTAGCACCTTTTTGTGAGGTTGTCTGGAAGACAATTTCCCAGCACAAGTGGATTATTGGTATGTATGGGATAATTGGGCATTTGACCACTATAAAGATGATGGTCGAAAACAAGTACGAAAACCGAGGAAGAACTTTAACTGCAGCAATTGTGAGTAATTTAACCGAGACACTTGCAGAGTTGGTCTCTGCACCACCTTATACTTCTTCCTTTGTATCGCTTGTTGCTTGCCCCCCAATTGCCTTTGCTGTTCCCACTGCTTCTGCTGAGCTTTACCCCGTGGTTTCTAATATTATCCCTAATCCTCTTGCAACGGAGCCAGTGGTGGGAGTGGGGGTGTGTATGTATGTGTGAAATGTTCCTCCCCCACCTTCAGTGTTACATGTATACATACATCCATCACCCCTGGAACCCCGGGGATTTGGTTATGTGGGGAAATCAAATGTCCAGGTTAAGGGAAGGTACAGGTTGATGTGCATCATTATTTTCCGATATTTGTTCAGAATATGATCCATCCTGGGTCGATGTTGATTTGTTGTTGAGGGAGTTGTTCCATCCAGACGAGCAGGATAAGATAGTTGTAAACAATGTGGAATTAACCCTACAGGCAGGGGGAAGTCAGACTGCCTGCCCTCGGGTTGATCCTGATTTGGCTTGTAATAATCAAACAGATAATTGCCAAACAGTGGCTGCAGATCTGATAAATGTGATTAGAGCTTGTGAGGAGATAAGAGTAAATTGAACTAAAGTACAGGAATGTAGACAGAGGCCAGAGGAACACCCCAGTGACTACTGGGGAAGATTGCAACAGGCTTTGTTGACCTACAGGGGAATGACTCTCCAGAATTTTAATAATGAATTAGCAGCGTGTTTGTGGCCCAAGCCACCTCTGACATCTGCAGCTGTTTTAAGGATCACACGTTGGGGTGGCAAGGAAAAAATTTGAAAGATATTATATTTCCTGGAGATTCTAGACTTGTACAATGTGTAAATGATTTATTTCTTGACAGCAAGGCATACAAAAATTGTTTGAAAGATACTATTTGCCTATGTACTGCTTTAGCAGAAAAAATGACCACCGTGCATCTCTTTCTAAGCTTCAGTTGTGTCATCAGGAAGTAAAATATTTAGGATTTATATTAGCAAAAGGAGAAAGATTAGGAGACCCAGAATGGGTCCAGGCTATTGTAGAAATACCTAGACCGGTAACAAAGAAACAATTGTGAGGATTTTTTAGGCGCAGTAGGATATTGCAGACTCTACTTACTGGGGCTAAGGGAGTTGAGTAAACAATTGACAGAAGCTACCAAGGCAGAGGAAGTGGAGCCTATATGTTTTCTTCCAGAGGAAGAAAAGACCTTCCATGCTATAAAAGGAGCTTTAGTTTCTGCTCCGGCACTGGGATTGCTGGATTACTCCAAGCCCTTTGTGCATGAGAACAAAGGAGTAGCCAGCAGAGTCCTGTGAGAAACTGGAAAGATCGATGTCTCGAGACATTTTGGGGTGCACGTGTGTGGGGGAGGGGGCAGGTTGGGCCTTGCCCTGGCGAGGTGATGCACTGCCCTGCACATCCCCCATCCCCCTAGAGCCAGTATCCCAGCCTGGCAGTGGTGTCAATCATGGCACAGTGGAGGCAGTGCTCCCCTAACCCAGCTCCTGAGTGGCCAAATGACTGGAAGTCCCACCTGGGGGAAGGGCCCAGGAAGGCCAAGGGGTATTTAAGGCCAAACACAAGGCAAGCATACATCTTGACCCTACCTCCTCTTGGAATTTCTATCTGAACACCACTGGAACCCAGGAGTTGGTAGCTATATGTGTGCTTTTCTATATCTTTTCTGTCTTCCTCTCTTTCTTCTTCATCTAATTCCCTCTTCTTGGAATATTTTGAGTAACTTAACATTGAACCGGCCTAAAGTTTGCTAAGCTGAATGGGCCAACTTAATGCTTTGAGAAGTGTTTTATGTTGATTAAATGTTGTACTAAACCTTTTGCCAAAATTTCTTTGATTTTTTTAAAGTTGCCAGTAAAGTTCTTTTTGTTGTTTTGACCTCTTGAGAATATCTTGTCGGTATTTCTCCCATGCGTCTAACTGGGAGTACATGAACAACTGTAAGCCCTTTTAAGTGTCTTGTCGAGTGAGGTTGTTTGGGGCCTTACAAGTCCTTACTCAAAAGCTAGGTCCACACTGCTGCTCTGTGGCTTATTACTCAACTGAACTGGATCCTGTAGCAGCAGGGAATAATTCCCTTGTCAACATGACAGCAATAACAGCAACTATCACGAAAAGGAGCAAACCATTGGTTCTGGGTCACCCAACCACTGTGCGTCCCCCACATGAAATAGAACTGATTCTTAAAACACATGCTACACAAACATCGTCCCCACAAAGAGCACATCCTTATGAATCAACAGTTTTAAAAGCAGACAATATTACTTTGAAAAGATACGTTGTTTTGAATTCGGCAATTTTATTGTCTCTTCCCTCTGATGGTGAGTTGGATCATGATTATGCTGAGGTAGTGTTTCACTCCAGCCAGCTACGGGAAGATCTGTGAGATCACCCTCTAGAGAACTTGGATCTAACCTTGTTCACCAATGGATCTTCATACTAGAGGAACGAAAAATGACACACAGTGACATGCAGTGGTGAGAAACTTAGAGGTACTTGAAACAGAACCTCTACAATCCTTGGTGAGTGCCCAAGGAGTTGAATACACTGAATTAACAACATGTCCCTGATGGGGACATAATCAATGAGTGACTATTTATGCTGATTCTAAATACACTTTTGGAGAGCGTCATGCAGCATCCGTGCTATGGAAAGAATGAGAGTTCATTACCTCAGCAGAAAAGAATATTTCTAGTGGAACTGAAATCTGAATGCTATTGGAAGCTATTAAACTTCCAAGGGAAATCGCTTTGGTGCACTGTCCAGCTCATACCAAAGGCTCCAATGAAATTGAAAGAAATAATAAGATTACTCAAACTTGTAGTCAGATAGGTTTAAAAAGGCCTGAAGTTTAGGAACAGTACTATTCTTATTTTGTTGTAAAAGTTACGGGGAAAGACAGTTGGTTTCATCACTCACATGTTAAATGAATTTCTTAAGAATATCAGTTAAATGAATGGCTTACACTGATGCAGAACCCCATTAATCCTGCAGTATGGTCAGCTTCAGTTATTTAGTTACGATTGCATTTCATGTCATCCTAGAAGGTGTTCTAATAATTGTTTTAAGGTATTTGGGAATAATATTGACAGGGTTTGAGTAAGGGAAGTATAACTAGGGAAGCTGCCTCCAGACACATAAACTGGTGTGACAATGCAAAGTATTGATAATTTGAGAATAACATCCAGATGAAATACATTCGTTGTGCTCAGCCTGTTTAGCTCTAATTGTATAGCCTTTATATTGATTATATGTGGGAACTTGTGATATTGATACTCTTGACAATCCTTGGATCCTTTTTTAGTAATAGTTTGTATATCCAGAATGGGTGGCGACCCTAATAGGTCAATCTCAGAATAATATATTTCCTGGGTTTCTTCCATTGTTTGACACTTTTTGTTAATAGTATAGCAGCTAACTCTTATCTGGCTATTGCCTCCATACAAGCAATATCAGACCAACTAAAATGGTGTTTCAAAACTGAATGGCTTTAGATTTATTTTTAGCCAGTCAAGGGGGTGCTTGTGCAGCTATTAATCTTGATGTTTCTATTTCAATAACACAGGCAAAGTGTTAACGAATGCTAACTGTTCAATCATTAGTCCCCCATTTACAGCCAGGCACCCTAAAAGATTAGTGGGAAACACTGTTCAGCAATTGGGGGATTAATTCTTGGTTATCGAGCCTATTAGCCACTCCTATTAAGATTTTACTTCCTGTAGTTGCTATGCTGTTATTGTTCTGTTGTATTTTTCAACATGTTCAGACTTCTTGATGAAACATTATACTTAGAAGCATGCAAGACACACCCTTCTTGATGACCCCTTATAAAGCAGGTATGCTTATAAAAACAAGAGGGGACTGTTGTGCAATTTTGTATACTACTTATAAAGAACTTGTTAAACATAACTTGCTTAGCATTAATAGCTAAATTTTCTGAAGCCTTAGGCTGCAAGCCTAGATATCCTGAACTTTTACCTAGTTTAGTAAAAGGAGGCCACAGAGCCAGTTCACGATGAAAGATAAGGAAGCAAGGAAGGCCACTCCCCCTTCAGCAGAAGCTGCAACCTCACAGATAAGAGATGGCCTGCCTAGAGACAATTAAGAGAACCAATGAAGAAGACCCCAGACCTAAATATTATATTATTGGACCAATCATGTGAGAGTTGGGAAACTTAGACCGTAAGGGTATAATAGCCCAGGTATTTCTTTGTTCAGGGTCCCTCTCTGGAGGCACCCAGCTTGAGCTGTTTCTACTGCTGTACCATTCAAATAAATTACCTTTCCAGATTTAAAGCAAAATCTGCTACAGGATGCCTAGGGTAGAGAAGTGTCATTAACAACATCATTAACCAAGATAGGCAAATCTACTGGCTACAGGAGACAGATCTACCTTATTCTGAGTTGTTATCAGGTATACTTTCTTCACATTCGAGATCTTGCAGTTCTATAATTTGCACTTTAGAATTTCTTCTTTCATACCACACATCAAAAGGTACATGGGGGTCCTCAAATGGCCCAGGGTCAGATTCATAGTATCCCTTGTAGGGTGGAAAGCTCCCTCCCCAGGAGTTGTGGTTGTGGATGATAGAGTGGACAGCAACAGTCACTGAAGCTGAGGCAGTCACAGTAGTAATGGGGTGGCAGTAGACTGGTTCTGAGCCACTCATGGCACCAAACACTGGGCTTCTTATGTTATAAGAAAAAGCCTTGTGACCCAAGCAACCCCTATTGCTAGGTCCTGTATATCGTTCAGCAGAAATTTCAAAAGTGTCGCTGCAACGGCAGTAAGGAGGTGATTGCAGACCTTCCCTTGTTTCCCATTTCGGTTGTCTGCCCTGATGCTGTGAATGTTGAATGCCAGCCTCTGGATTCAACTGAATTCTGGGACTTGACTGATACATTGTCTCTGGCTGAACCACCTGAAAGGGAGACACATGGTTATGCCTCTGACAAAGCAAGGCAAACATATGCTACACTTCCAACATACTGCTTCATCTTTTCAAAGGGATGGATATCTTAACTCATTCAATAAGCAGAACTGCAGGCATTCGTAAAAGGCTCCACACAGCGTACATATACAGTAAGTTACTGGGGTACTTTGTACAGACTGTAGGAATCTGTTTCTGGATTTCTTTAAAAAGTGTGAAGCACAGGGGCCACATCAATCAATAAACTGTGTCCAACTTCAAATGTGACTGTGCTTGTACCTATTTTTAGGCCTCTGATGAACAAAAAGAAATTGACACTGCAATTCAACATACAACATCATGGGGAGCAGGAGATGGAACTTTTTACATTTTCTTTTGAAACCACAGTTATGCCAACTCATTAGCAAGATGGAACAGATACAAGATTTGACATAACCCTGAAACTGTTGGTTTTTTTCTTTCTGGGCTCTATAAGTCTTTCTCCCCAAGTGAGCTGTCCAGAGAAGAGGTATATGAGATGGTGACACACATGGGACTATGTGGAAGAGATTTGGATATTTTAAACTTCTTCCCACTTTCTTTCCTGGAGGTCACCCACAGCAGTCATTGAATAAACTAAAATTTCTTTTGTGGCTGATGCTAATATGATGCAACAGCAATTACATATGCTGAAGGCCTCAGCTTTGGTACCATAATTTTACCCCCAACTTGATTCTAAAGGAAAGCCTTCACATCCTGTCTACAAGTGCTCCATATTTTGACACAGTCACAAAGCATAATCAGCCAGCAACATGAAAGAAATATTATAGTCTTCCCTCAAAAATAGATTTAAATTAAAAAACCCCAACCAAACAAAAATATTCTTGCCCTCCCTCCAGTCAATATGTGAGCTACTTACAGTGGATCTTGCAAAGACAGGATTCTCAGTGGCTTCAATAATTACTTGATTGACTGGTGGCAGAGAGCCTTGAATAGCCTCATATTGATGGAGCTCTTTACTGATGCCTGCATTTTGAGAGCTGTACTCAGAACCAGAGGAATCTGACCCATTATTTGTGTGCCCAAGTGGCAGTGCAAACCTCACAAGGCTGGGAGGTGGCTCAGAAGATGGAGTAGATAATTTGTTTTGTCTACTGGCTGGAGAAACCTGATAATGACAGTGATAATTATAATTACAAGTATTCGATATCATTCAATTAGCATTACCCTTATTATTATTAGCACTTAATAGAAAAAATCTTTAGCCAAATACGCCTTTTCATACCATGAGAACATTAGCACTAGTTTTCTGATCAACACCTGTATTACAAGAAAAAAATGCATGAAAGAAAAAGAAACATGATCTCCATCTCAGGAGATGTATGCAAATAGGATTATACATATTTCTCTATGTATCATTGTCTCAGCAAGTGCATATCTATACACAAACATGCACACAAACTTATAAATATAGAAAGAATTCTTGGCCTTGCCTTCCTCTTCAGCATACATTAATCACAGAATCATTGAATGGTTTGGGTTGGAAGGGACCTAAAGATCATCTAGTTCAAACCCCCCTGCCATGCACAGGGACACCTTACACTAGACCAGGTTGCTCAGACCCCCATCCAACCTGTCCTTGAACACTTCCAGGGATGGGGCAGCCACAGCTTCTCTGGGCAACCTGTGCCAGTGCCTCACCACCCTCACAGTAACGAATTTCTTCCTAACATTTAATCTAAACCTACCTTCCTTTATCTTAAGACCATTCCCCCTTGTCCTATCACTACATGCCCTTGAAAATAGTCCCTCTCCAGCTCACTTGTAGGCCCTTTTAGGTACTGGAAGGGTCCTCTAAGATCCCCTCTGGAGCCTTCTCTTCTCCAGGCTAAACAGCCCCAACTCTCTCAGCCTGTCTTCATAGGAGAGGTACTCCAGCCTTCTGATCATCTTCATGGCCCTAAGCTGCATGATTTCATAAATGATCTCAAATGTGTATGTATAGTGTGGTTCAGTGTCTAGCTGCAAAGAGTAATGGATACACATACTTGAAATATATGCACATATATATGTATATATTGTTTGAATAAGGGACAGGCCATGTATACATCTAGGAATATAAGAAATTATGCACTTTTGTCAAAACTCTTTTATTAAAAAACTGTTTTATTTTACTTGACCACAGCAACCCTGAAACAATCGAGTTCAAAATCTCTATTGACAGGAGGAAAAGTGTTGGAGAATGGTTAGAGGATCAGGGACATGGATTATTGATAAAGGGTACAAATTAATAACAGAACTGTACAAGCAAAAGCCTGCACAAGAAAATGCCTCCATGAGAAAATGCCTGTGTGAGAAACAGGCCTGAGAACCAAAAGGGAGTTTTAAGGAGGCACAGTCCTGTGCTGATAAGATATACTGACCATGAGAAGGGAGGAAGATCTTTGATCTCTCAAGTCAAAACATAAATAATAGAAGCTTGCCAAATGTAGTCTTTTATCTAACCCAATTATGTAGAAGTAAGAATGTGCTTTTGTAAGCTTAAACCAATCAAGAACTGACAAGCATATATACTGATACTATATAAGTGCCTCTGTATTGCTAATAAACGAAGCTTGCATTATCAATCATATTGATTGTCTGCATGTCTTCCCCCGCCGAAAGTCAGCAGAAAAGTGCCAGCAAAACTTCAACCCTGGACATGAAAAGAGCAGACTTCAGGCTGCTCAGAGAATCAGTAAATAAGGTCCCCTGGGAAAATGCTTTTGCAGGTGCTGAGGTCCATCAGTGCTGGTCACTTTTTAATCTCCACATCCTAAGGGCACAAGAACAGGCAATTCCCAAATGTTGGAAGTCAAGCAGGCGAGGCAGAAGGCCAGCTTGGCTGAACAGGGATTGTCTCTTGGACATAAGGCAAAAAAGGAAGGTGTATGCTCAGTGGAAGCAAGGTCAGTTGACATGGGAGGAATACAGAGATGCTGCTGCCACTGCAGGAAGAAAATTCATGCAGCCAAAGCTCAACTGGAGTTGGAGGTGCCAGTAATGTGGGGGACAATAGAGCTTCTTTAAATACCTTAATAGCAAAAGGCAGTGCAGAAATTACATCGGTCCATTCCAGGATGAGGATGGTCACCTCACAAACAGGGACATGGACAAGGTAGAGATGTATAATGCTTTCTTTGCCTCTGTCTTCAACATGGATGATGGACTAAAGGGGGTCCCAGTGCCCTGAGCTGGAGGCCCATGGCTGTGAGAATGATCAACCCCCATTTGACCCTGAACTTGTGTGGGATCTGCTGCTTCAGCTCAATACCTATAAATCTCTAGGGACTGATGGGATTAATCCGAGAAGATTTAAAAGAGCTGGCTGATGTCATCGCGAGGCCTCTCTCAATGATTTTTGAACAGTCTTAGGAATTTGGAGAGTTCCTGGCTGACTGGAAGCTGGCGAACATTGTCCCGATTTTCACAAAGGGCAAAAAGGATGACCCTGGAAACTACAGGCCTGTCAGTCTCACTTCAGTGCCTGGTAAAGTCATGGAGAAGATTATCCTGGGAGGTATTGAAAAATACCTAAAGGACAATACAGTCATTGTTTACAACCAGCACTGCTTCATGAGGAGAAAGTTCTGATTGTCAAACCTTGTTGGGGTTCCCCCCCCCCTGTGGTGTGGGGTCCTGGGGGAGAGGACCCTGGGCTAGAAGGCACGGGGTTTCCCTACTCCTTGGTGAATCCCATTCCCCATTGGTTGTTTTGTGTTCCCCTGCGCGGGGGAACACAAAGAAAATAAAGCACAAGCCCAATGACTTCAACCAGTACCAGCAGGAATGCAAGTACATGATATCCAGTCTGGGGATACAGTAATTATAAAAGTCCACTCTCGCAAAACAAAGCTGGACCATAAATGGGGTAGTCCATATACTGTGTCACTAACTTCTTATTTTGTTGTAAAAGTTACGGAGAAAGACAATTTAATTTAATTGTTTTTCTTTCTTTTATCAACTTATATTTTGAGTTGTGTGATGTGCATTCTTTAATCCAAAAGGTAAAAAACCAAAGGAAGATAACCTATGTGTAAAGTGATATAATGTTTTAGTGCAATATTAGTAATATTTTATATTTAATTTAGTATATTCATTTTTTAATATATTTTGCAATAGTATGCAATCCCTTTATTCTTACAATATTTGTGCCTCTTCTCTTCTCTTCCCACTCCCACCCCCTTGAACCCTACTTCAGGTATTTTTTTGCTGTTTTGACAATCTTAACCATTTTGGGAGTTCTCAATGGATTGGTGCTGCTTCCTGTTCTTCTTTCACTCTTTGGACCATACCCTGAGGTTAGTAAAATTAATGGTGAACAGAAGAAATCATATTATCTCTCCCCCTGCAACCAACCCCCTTCTCTAGAAACCCCTTATTTTTAAAATTCTTTTGGGTTTTAAAAAATTTTACTTTAAGTTTCTTGCTTTAGTTTTAATTTAAATATTTTTAAAATGTTACGTTTGTTATTTATTTGGTATTCTTCTACTTTCTTATGCTTTTCAAGTATTTTTAATGATTATTGGTTTAGAGGCTGAAATTACCATGCTAAATAAAAATGTAGATATTAGGTAAGCTTTTAAAAGCAAAATGTTATATGCCAATATAAAACCAGGCTTTTCCCCAAGACATTGCAAAAGACAGTTAATTTTGTACACATATATTCTCTTTTCTTACCCACTGCCTTTGTTGCGTTCCTCAAAATATTCAACTCACTAGACAGCCAAGGAGCCTTGTGTGGACCAACATTACACAAGTGGTGGTCTATAGACCACACCCTGATAACCATGTCCAGAAGTTTGCCAAAAGGTGCCTCTCACCACCCTATGCCTCTCTGTGGTACCCTCTAGGCTCAAGCAAAGATTTTAGTTGGTTGAAGGCTCAACCTGGATGTTGAAGACTTTACAGTATAAAGCCCAAGTCCAGCCAAAAAGGATTCATAGCTATCAAATTTGTATTTGGTTATTCATTACCTTCAGATCAGTTAACACATTTGCGTTAGGTATAGATATATTTATCATGTATTATTATAATCAGTAATGCTACACTGCATGTTTTTATATATGTGTGTGCATCTGTATAAAAATAAAACACGAGGTACATATACAGGGCTAGTAATATTTTATAGAAATAGCATGCTCCACCCCGTCTTGGTTTGAAAGACAGGTGTCTGCTAAGGAAGGCAGAAGCCTCCCTTGGAATGGCAGATGCAACCCCCTTCCCTCCGAGTTACTATCATTTTGAAATCAAGGGGCTTTTAGGCAAAGATGTGGGAAATAGGAATAACAGTTCTTTACTATTATATAGATATAACCAGTCAAACAAGCAACAATAACTATGCCAGTAACAGCAAACAATCACAAACCCAGTGCCAGCCTTCTCGGCTGTCAGGCCCTTTCCCCTTGGGTGCAGTTCTGCTTGCAGCCGGCAGGGGCGCTGGCAGCTCCCGGTGAGCAGGGCAGGTGCGATGGTTTCCCCGCGGCTGCAGGGGGAGCTCCGGAGCGAGCTCAGGGAGCATGCGGCACTGGTGCCCTGGGATCTTGGGAAAGGGATGGAACAAAGGCTTCACAAACCCCTGGGCAGCTGGCCCCGGTGTCCGGCCGGACCCTTGGGAACGGCAGGCTGGAATGGCAGGCTGGAGCGACAGGGACAAGCACAAATCCCAGGTGGCAGACGCGATGTATCCAAACGGGGTACCCCCCGGAGGTCTCAGCAGGCAGGTCGAGCACGGCTACAACGTAGTGAAGGCTCGAAGCAGCGGCGGGGCAGGGCAGCCACGGCCCGGCTCCGAGCGGGACAGGGAAGGTGGGCTTGGGATCCCGGTGTTTTCTCCTGTTGCAATTATTAAAGGATCAGGGGCATGGATCATTGATAGAATTATGGGATCAATAAAAGAACTGTACAAGCAATAGGCCTGCAAGCAAAAGGCCTGTGTGTGAGAAAAACTCTGCATGAGAAAAATCTCTGTGAGAACCAAGCTGGGAACAAGAAGGGAGTTTTGAGACGGTACAGCTGTGTAGATAAGACCGAGGGAGAAGGGGAGGTGAACTTTGAATTCTTTTAATCATAACATAACTGTAGAAGCTTGCCAATGTAAGTCCAATTATGTAGAAGTAGAAATGTGCTTTGATAAGCTTTAAGCCACTTAGGAGTTAACAAGCTGGTATACTGTATAAGTGCCTTTGGATTGCTAATAGACGGAGTTTTGCGCTTATCAACCATATTGGCTGGTCTGCAAGTCTCTCCCCCCGCTGGAGCCGGGCCTCTCTTCTTTTTACAATTCCAACATTCTCCAGCAGAAAGAAAAGCAGCCGTAGGAAAAACAGCTTCCTCTCTCTCTGGATGCCGAGACTCAACTGACCCCATACCCAGGTGAAACAAAAGAGTAGCCAGGAGCACCCCACTGCTAGTGGGTAGCTCTTTGTTTTCCTTAAGTACCCAGTGATTTGTCGTCTTAGTAACAGTATGGGGAAAAAATTCCTTTAACAGAAAAAATACTAGAACTCCTAAAAAACCCCAACATTATCCACGCCGAATTTTTCCCATACTAACATGTTACATGAAACTTACCCCTTTTAACCATATAAATACATGCATCACCCAAATTATATACATATATGCATGCTGATACTGATACAAGTACAGAGCCATGGGTAGTTCACCCTAAAACAAGGTCCCCTTGAGGTATGCATCAGGTCTCTCCATCTCTTTGCATCACCCACCAGGTGCAACCTGGTCCCTGAGCGAAGACAACCCCACAGATGGGTTTGTCTTTGCTCAAGGCAGAATTAACCCAGACAGTTTTTCCAAGCATACCTCTCATGTGCACCACTGGAACCTTATCCCTGTCTCTTGTTTGTAGGGGTTCGGATTGGGAAGGGCCTGCTTGGCTGGTGGAGCCTCGGGTGTTAACTAACCAGGTGGTTCTTGTTAAATGCACCTCCCAGTTTTTGAAAGTCCCCCCACCCAGTGCCTTCAAGGTGGTTTTAAGCAGTCCATTACACCGCTCAACCTTCCCAGCTGCTGGTGCATGGTAAGGGATGTGGTACACCCACTCAATGCCATGTTCTCTAGCCCAGGTGTTTATAAGGCTGTTCTTGAAATGAGTCCCATTGTCAGACTCGATTCTCTCAGGGGTACCATGCCTCCAAAGGACTTGCTTTTCAAGGCCCAGGATGGTGCTCCGGGCCGTAGCGTGAGGCACAGGGTAGGTCTCCAGCCACCCAGTGGTGGCTTCTACCATTGTGAGCACATAGCGCTTGCCTTGGCACGTTTGAGGCAGTGTGATGTAATCAATCTGCCAGGCCTCCCCATACTTGTATTTGGACCATCGCCCACCATACCACAGGGGCTTCACCCGCTTGGCCTGCTTGATCGCAGCGCATGTCTCACAATCATGGATAACCTGGGACATACTGTCCATGGTTAGATCCACCCCTCGATCTCGTGCCCACTTAGAGGTGGCATCTCTGCCCTGATGGCCTGAGGCATCATGGGCCCATCGAGCTAGGAACAGCTCTCCTTTATGTTGCCAATCCAAGTCTATCTGGGACACCGCTATTTTTGCAGCCGGATCTACCTGTTTGCTGTTACGATGTTCTTCGTTAGCCCGGCTCTTGTGGACATGAGCATCTACATGACAGACCTTCACGGATAGCTTTTCTACCCGAGTGGCAATGCCTTTCCACTCCTCAGCAGCCCAGATTGGTTTTCTTCTGCGCTGCCAGTTTGCCTTATTCCACCTTTCCAGCCAACCCCACAGAGCATTGGCTACCATCCATGAATCAGTGTAGAGGTAGAGCTTTGGCCACTTCTCTCTTTCAGCTATGTCCAGATCTAATTGAACAGCTTTGAGTTCAGCAAATTGGCTCCATCCACCTTCTCCTTCAGTAGCCTGTGCAACTTGTTGTGTGGGGCTCCATACAGCGGCTTTCCATTTCTGGCTAGTGCCTACAATTCGGCAGGAACCATCAGTGAAGAGGGCATATTGTCTTTCACTCTCTGGTAGCTCGTTATATGGTGGGGCTTCTTCGGCACGCGTCACCTGCTCCTCTTCTTCTTCTTCAGATAACCCAAAAGTCTCACCTTCTGGCCAGTTCGCAATTATTACCAAGATCCCAGGGCGACTTGGGTTTCCAATTCGGGCGCGCTGCGTGATGAGGACGATCCATTTGCTCCAAGTAGCGTCGGTGGCGTGATGCATGGAGGGAACCTTTCCCTTGAACATCCAACCCAGCACCGGTAGTCAAGGTGCCAGAAGCAACTGTGCTTCAGTGCCGATTACCTCTGAGGCAGCTTGGACTCCTTCATAGGCTGCCAAGATTTCCTTCTCTGTGGGAGTGTAGTTGGCTTCAGATCCTCTGTAACTTCGGCTCCAGAATCCCAGTGGTCGGCCCCAAGTCTCACCAGGCACCTTCTGCCAGAGGCTCCAGGACAGACCATTGTTCCCGGCTGCAGAGTAAAGCACGTTCTTCACCTCTGGTCCCGTCCTGACTGGGCCAAGAGCTACGGCGTGAGCAATTTCCTGCTTGATCTGGGTGAAGGCTTGCTGCTGTTCAGGGCCCCAGTGGAAATTGTTCTTCTTGTGGGTAACCAGGTAGAGAGGGCTCACGATCTGGCTGTACTCGGGAATGTGCATTCTCCAGAAACTTATGGCGCCTTGTGTTTCCTTCTTGTTGGTCGGCGGAGACATTGCTGTGATCTTATTGATGACCTCAGTGGGAATCTGACGCCGTCCATCTTGCCATTTCACTCCCAGGAACTGGATCTCTCGAGCAGGTCCCTTGACTTTGCTCTTCTTGATGGCGAAACCAGCTTCCAGGAGAATTTGGATTATTCTCTCTCCTTTCTCAAACACTTCTGTTGTGGTGTTCCCCCACACAATGATGTCATCAATGTACTGCAGATGTTCTGGGGCCTCACCCTTTTCCAGTGCAGTCTGGATTAGTCCATGGCAGATGGTGGGACTGTGCTTCCACCCCTGGGGCAGTCGGTTCCAGGTGTACTGCACGCGCCTCCAGGTGAAAGCAAACTGAGGCCTGCACTCTGCTGCCAGAGGAATGGAGAAAAATACATTAGCAATGTCAATAGTGGCATACCACTTCGCTGCTTTGGACTCCAGCTCGTACTGGAGCTCCAACATGTCCGGCACAGTAGCGCTCAATAGTGGAGTCACTTCATTCAAGCCACGATAGTCCACAGTCAATCTCCATTCCCCGTCAGACTTGCGCACAGGCCAGATGGGGCTGTTGAAGGGTGAGTGGGTCTTGCTGACCACCCTTGGCTCTCCAGCTCACAGATCTTCTTGTGGATGGGGATCACAGCATCTCGATTTGTCCGATACTGCTGGCGGTGCACTGTCGAGGTGGCAATTGGCACTCGTTGCTCTTCCACTTTCAGGAGGTCAACTGCAGAAGGATTCTCTGATAGTCCAGGCAGGGTGTTCAATTGCCTAATGCCCTCTGCCTCCACAGCAGCAATCCCAAATGCCCACCTGAGTCCTTTTGGGTCTTTGTAATAGCCGTTCCAGAGGAAGTCTATGCCCAGAATCCACGGGGCCTCTGGGCCGGTCACAATCGGATGCTTTTGCCACTCCTTCCCAGTCAGGCTCACTTCAGCTTCCAAGATGGTCAACTGCTGTGATCCCCTGGTCACCCCAGCGATGGAGACAGGTTCTGCCCCCACATGTCCCGATGGCATTAAAGTACACTGTGCCCCAGTATCAACCAATGCATCATATTTTTGTGGCTCGGATTTGCCAGGCCATCGGATCCACACCGTCCAGAAAACCCGGTTCTCCCGTGCCTCTCCCTGGCTAGAGGCAGGGCCCCTCTAGCCCTGGTTATCCTTCTTTCCCTGGGTATACATGCTCGAGGTACTTTCAAGGAGATCCGACATATCATCCTCCCTTCTGTAATACCTGGCAGCTCGGTCACAGGAGGCTGAGGCTAATTCACCTTAGCGGAACCCCCTCGGTTAGTGCCTCCCTCCTTGAGTTCACGCACCCGCGCTGCCAGGACAGAGGTGGGTTTCCCATCCCACCTTCTCATGTCTTCCCCATGCTCACACAGGAAAAACCACAGCTCAGCTCGTGGGGTGTACCCTCTCTCTCTAGCTGGGGGATGACGGGCTCTGACTTGGGAGCCTGTGACTTGCACTGGTGCCACACTGATTTTCTTCATCTCCTCCCTCATCTCCTTCATCTCCACTTTGAGGTCCAGGACTGTGGGATATGCCCAGCCACTGCCCTGGAGGGATGTCTGCTGAGATAAAAGATTTCGCAATCTCCCAGCAGGACTCCCTGGAAAGGTGACTACTTTTGAGTCATGGTGAGGAAAAGTAGACCCGCAATCCTTTGGGAGACCCTATGCAGATCGTTCTGTAACCCATTGGTCTATCCCAGACCCTCTGTAATCCATTGGTCCCCTTGCTGATCCCCTGTATCCCTATAAAAGAAGACCAATTCACCTCTGTAGAGAGAGAGCTCGTCCCTGGCTTCCCTTCGCCGGAGGGGACCCACAATAAAGCTACCTTCGTGCGGAACCAGCCACACGGGCCTTCTCGTCTCTCTCTCTGGTCTGGTTTGGCCTAGAGGCTGCCCTGCAGAGCTGAGCTGGAATCACGAGCTGATATCACTAAAGAGCTGACAGCTTCTGCAAGGGCTCCTCTGCCAGCAGCTGAGAGGAAGACACCGGACCCCGGGAAGGCGATTCCTTTCGGGACCATCTCCCTGGACCGGTCATCTCTTCCTGGGTCACAGCCTCGGACCCCACCACCAGCTGTAAGAACTGGCGCTCGAACAGCCTTGGATCCCGGACCCCCAGACCTGGCCTGAGCTGCGTCTTGATCGCCAAGGCAGAACCAGCCGTTCGTGTGCTGATCCTCTGAAGATAGACCTACGTTTTAGCAGGCCTTTTGGACGGGGACAGTTCGAGACCCTCTCCTCCGACCTAGGACTAAGTCCCTGAGGATCGAACTGCCAGACCATCCCCCCAGAAGACCTTTCCAGGAGCCAGCCCCACCAGAAAATGGGATTTGTAAGTTTAAACTTGGGGTTCTGTCCTCCTCTTGCGCGCATTTTAAGTTATTTTGGTTTTTTTTCTCTTTTTCTGCTGAGGGAGAAACTAAGATGGGACATAGGCAAGCTAAATAAACCCAGCCTTTCCCAATCTGAGAGAGACCTATACCCCTTTCTTCTGACTCTTCTCTTAAAATCTGACTTTAAATTCCGTAAAGGTGTTCTTTCTAAGAAAAATCTTAAATCTTTCAGTAATTGGATATCTCTAAATTTCCCTGAAGCTACCACCGATTCTGTTCTTTCTGATTCGTTCTGGGACAGTGTGAGGAACAAACTGTATTCCTCTCAAGCCTCGGGAAACCTCTCAGTTTCAAAATTCATTCCTTTATTTCATTTACTGGTTAAAACGTGTCGTGCGAAAACCCCCCCTCAGCCAAACCCCTTCTCTGCCCTTTCCCCCTCCCATCCCCCCTCTCCGCCTCCGGCAATGGCCAGCCAGAGCGTGGACCCAGCCAGCTGCCCCGGCCCTGGCCCGGCAGGGGTGCCGGCCCCCCCACTTCCCTTCCCCGATCCCCTGTTCCTGACGGTCCTCCCCTGTCCGGCCCCCACTGCTCGCCCCCTCGGTTCCGCTGTCACCCCCCAGGCAGCGCACGCGGGATCCATCCCAGACCCATCCCCCCTCCCCGGGATGGATGCCTCTGAGCCGCCCCCAGCCCCGTCTCCCTGTGCCCCTGGTATCCCGCAACCCTCCCCACACGACACCACCCTTTCCCCTCTCGCACTGGCCCGCGGTGCCTCCGACCCCCCCCACCCCACCGCGTCCCACGCCCCTGCGTCCCAGTCTTCTTCTGCGTCCCTGCTCCACGCGGTCCTGCCCTCCCCACACCCCAACGCGGCGGCCCCGTCCCAGCAAGCCGCCCCGCCGCTGCCCCCCCCCCCCCGCACCCACGGAGCAAGCATGGTACAACACGGGACCGGTCCCGCAGAGCTCCGTGCACACATCGTGGGGCACGGAACAAGCGTCACGCCCCCCGCCAGCGTCTGCCCCTCACACCGCTGGCGGAACGCAGCTATCCGTAGCACCGCCTCAGGCTATCGCCCATAGAATGGAATCTCCCTCCCCCCTTCCCCCACCGCAAATGGCTCTGCCACCCTGGCAGGCGCCGGCACACCCGCTCACCCCCCTCCCAGCTGCATCTTGCGCAATCCCTGCTGATGTTCCCCCCTCCCTGCACCCCCCCCTCCCCCTACTACAGGTTCTTGCGCAATCCCCATTCCCCCCACTGCTGCGCTAGAGCCTACGGCCCCCCCCCCCCCTCCTTTTGCCCACCCCGACTCCACATGGAATTGCGAAACCGGCACTACCTGTAACCCGACCCCCCAAACGACCTGCTGCTGTACAACCTCTCCACCCACATGCTGCCATAACAGGACCCCTTCCCACCCCTCAAACCACCCCCAACCCCCCGCCATCCCTGCCCTGGGTAAAGCAGAGCCGGCATTTCAAAAATGCCGTGCTACGCCCCCTGTATCCCAGCCCCACTCTGCCACGGCCTATTCTTCCTGTTCAGATGACAGTAGCAGCAGCTCTGACTCTGAATCTGAAGACCGATGGGCACAGACACGCAGGGAAGCGAACCGGGAGGGGGATTGGGAGTTGGCTCAGAAAATTTCAGCTTTTCCAGTCATTATAGGGAGAGGGAGGAGGGGTGGTCCAACTACAAAAACATGGGAACCTATCCCATACAAAGAAATCAAAGAGCTTAGCAAGGCAGCAAAAGACCATGGGAGAGGGTCACATTTCTTTAGAAACTTATTGGAAGCCACTTTCTCTGCCTATACATTAGTACCACATGCTATTAAAAACATTATTAACTGCATCCTTTCCCCTGCCGAATATATGTTATGGGAAAGGCATTGGAAAAGACATTTAAAAACACTGTCTGACACTTATGCTAAAGATGCAAATCAGGCAGATTGGACAATAGAACAACTGGCTGGAGAAGGTGACCTCCAAAAGCCCTTAGATCAAGCTACAACCTTACCTGAAGTAGCATTACAAGACATAGCTATTGCAGCTAAGACATCGCTGTTTCTCACCCCTGATGATTCTGTTCCTACACAATATTTCTCTAACGTCAAACAGTCAGCAAATGAAAGCTTCATTCAGTTTGTTGATCGTTTGAAAGCTAGCTTAGAGAGACAGATAGAAAGTCCAGATGGACGAAAAGAACTTTTGGGCAAACTTGCCATGGTAAATGCTAATGAACAATGTAAGAATATCTTGAGGGCCCTACCCATGGACACAGAACCCACAGTAGAACAAATGATAGAGAGCTGTACTAGACACACATCCACAGAGAACACAATGACCCAAGCAGTTGTAAAGGGCATCACAGAGGGAGTTTCCGGTGCATTTGCTGCAGCAGTCTCTAAGGAGAATGCCCGCTGTTTCTATTGTGGCGAACATGGACACTTTATAAAGGACTGCCCACAAAGGTCACCCACCCAGGACCATCGTGCCGCCTACCAAAGGCACCAGAGACAGCAACAGCACCAGCAGCATCCAAAAAACTTCTATCGGAGCGCGGTGTCAAGGCCCCACGCTCAGACAACAAATCAAAGGCCATACTACCCCTCCCCGGCTGCAAACTCCACATCGGACCACCGAGAGCAGACAGCTGGACCTCGCCCGGCACCATCATCCCAGGCGATCCCAGAACACATGAGAAGGATCCAACACACGGAGCGCTACCGATCGGAACGAGACGCCAACTGGTAACATCACTGCCAATTAACTTTGTTGACAAGCGTTTTTATCGTATTCCCACAGGAAAGTATGGACCACATGACGGCCCGTGGGACATTCTTATCCTAAGCGATACCATCCATGGTCCAGAACAACTCTTTGTATTACCTGAGATACAAACAGTGCACCCTGGACAAGAGATTCTTGTCCAGCTTTGCTGCACGGACACACCTTTCTTTCTCCCACAGGGAACACCAACTGCTCAAGCTTTTTTACTTCCACTGAACTGCCCAGAACAGCTTCCCCTCAATCCTACAGCAATGTGGATAGAGATTGTGGGCTCAAACAAACCGACCATTGAGTGCAGCTTGTTCTGTAAAGGAGAGAGGGTCTACCGCCCAGGGATGCTGGACACCGGAGCAGACGTGACCATCATCGCCCGCTCCGAGTGGCCAGGGAATTGGGAACTGGAGCCAGTGGCAGGTATGATCTCCGGGATTGGTGGAGTTGCAGTATCCATGAGGAGCAAACAAAATGTTGTCATTGAGGACCTGAGGGCAAGATAGCGACCACCCGACCATTTGTGGTAAGAGCCCCCATCACCTTATGGGGCAGAGACCTTCTATCCCAGTGGGGTGCCACTCTTACCATTCCCAGCCAGGATTTCTGACTGGGGCCACTGAGAAACGCACGCTGCCATCTACCCCCCCGCTCACCTGGAAGACTGACAACCCAAAATGGACAAGGCAGTGGCCCCTTGATAAAGAAAAACTCAGCGCGCTGGAAGCCCTGGTGGAGGAGCAACTTGCCAAAGGTCATATCACTGAGACTACAAGTCCTTGGAATTCTCCTGTCTTTGTACTGAAAAAGCCCGGCACAAACAAATGGAGACTACTCCATGACCTACGAAAGATCAATGAGGTCATTGAAGACATGGGCCCCCTCCAACCCGGCCTGCCATCACCATCGATGCTGCCCCGAGACTGGCTGCTGGCCATCATAGACATTAAAGACTGTTTCTTTAACATCCCGCTCCATCCCCAGGACGCACCACGGTTCGCCTTCTCCATCCCCTCTCTTAACGATGAAGCCCCACTCAGAAGATACCATTGGCTCGTCCTCTCACAAGGCATGAAGAACAGCCCGACCATCTGCCAGTGATACGTCGCCCACATACTATCCCCCATCAGGAGCCTGTTTCCAGAAGCAATCATTTACCACTATATGGATGACATACTAATCTGTGCATCAGAAAAAACTTACTTGGACAGAACTCTTAAAAAGACAATTGAAACCATAGAAGAAGCAGGGTTCGAGATTCGTGAGGACAAAGTGCAGCACTCCAGCCCATGGACTTACCTCGGCCTCCAGATCCGTGAGAGAACCATCGTACCCCAGCAACTCTCCATCAAAAAGGACCCTAAAACCCTAAGGGACTTACACAGCCTGTGCGGATCCATAAATTGGATACGCCCCCTACTGGGAGTCACAAATGAAGACCTTGATCCCCTCTTCAACCTCCTCCACGGCAGCAAAGACTTGGACTCTCCATGCGTCCTCACACCTGAAGCCCGAGATACCATCACTAAAGTTCAAGAAGCCCTGTCTTCACGTCAAGCCCATCGCGTTGAACCCAGCCTGCCTCTCCAGTTTGCAGTTTTGGGTAAAGCTCCCCGTTTCCACGGACTGATCTTCCAATGGGACCCTAAACTCAGAGACCCTTTGCTGATACTTGAATGGGTCTTCACAAGCCATCAACCTACAAAGAGATTAACCACCTTCCAAGAAGTAATGGCACATTTAATAAAAAAGGCCAGAACTCGTCTCCGCTCTCTTGCAGGGTGTGAGTTCACATGCATATACTTGCCATTGACCACTGAAGATCTGAGGCTGTTGCTCCGGACCAATGAGAGCCTCCAGTTAGCCCTAGATAGCTACACAGGCCAAATTTCCGTTCACATGCCAAAGCATAGACTTTTCTACCGTGAAGCAGCTTTTAAATTGATTCCAAAATTAATCCAAAGTAGAAAACCTCTTAAAGCTCTGACCGTCTTTACTGATGGTTCATCACATTGGTCTGTCATGACATGGAGGCAACCCAATACCCAGAAATGGGAATCTGATATCTAAATAGTAGAGGGATCTCCACAGATTGCTGAATTAGCAGCTGTTGTCAGAGCCTTTGAGAAGTTTAAAGATGAACCTTTTAATCTGGTCACAGATTCGGCTTATGTCGCTGGTATAGCTATGAGGGCTGAACATGCTTTTCTAAAGGAGGTCTCCAACCAAAAACTATACCAATTGGTTTCTACATTAATCCATTTAATCTCGCACAGAAAACAGCCTTACTACATTATGCATGTGAGGTCACACACTGACCTCCCTGGTCCCATTGCTGAAGGGAACAGGAGAGCAGATGCACTGGCCATGCCAGCAGAGACTGCAAACGTCCCTGACATCTTTGCCCAGGCAAAGTTGTCACATGCATTTTTTCACCAAAACATTCCTGCACTCGTCAGAATGTTCAAGCTTTCAAAAGATCAAGCAAAAGCTATCATTGCAACGTGCCCGAACTGCCAGAACTACCAAATACCATCTATGGGTACTGGAGTCAACCCCCGTGGTCTGAACAGCTGCCAATTGTGGCAAACTGATGTAACCCACTTCCCATCCTTTGGGAGATCCAAATACGTGCACGTGTCAGTTGACACATTTTCTGGGGCAGTGTTTGCGTCAGCCCATGCAGGAGAAAGTGCCATCCACGTCATCAAGCATTTTCTCCTTGCCTTCGCCACCCTAGGAGTCCCTGAAGAAATCAAAACAGATAATGGGCCTGCCTACACCTCTCACAAGTTAAAAGATTTCTTCAACCAATGAGGAATAAAACACAAGACAGGCATACCTGGCAATCCCACAGGACAATCCATCGTAGAAAGGACCCACCAAACCCTCAAAAGAGTCCTCAACCAGCAACGGAGAGAAACAGAAATCTTGTCTCCTGTTGAAAGACTCTGTAAGGCTCTCTATGTCATTAACTTCCTAAATGGTACCTCATCAGAGCCTGACCCCCCAGTACTCCGCCACTTCACGGAGAAGCCACCAGTGCTGGTGAAGGACCCTGAAACACACCAGGTCTCTGGGCCTTTCCAACTGATTACCTGGGGGAGAGGCTACGCCTGTGTCCAGCTACCATCTGGCCCGAAGTGGTTCCCAGGAAAAAGCATTAAACCATACTTAGGCCCTACAAACACTGCTACCACAAACACCAAGAACTCTCCTGAGACAAATACAGGACCTCCACAAAACCAGACCAGCTCGGCATGGAGACGAAAACGTCGCCGGATGCCCACCAACCAGGAAAAAGATCGTCCCACCACACGGCAGCAGACGAAACAGAAAGCTGAACAAGAAGCTACAGCAAAAGTCAAGCCGTAGGCCAGACACAGCCTGAAAAACTGATCCCTAGTTTATATGTTATCACCCCTTGTTACCCCAGAATATCCCCTTCCCTCAACCCTTGTCAAACTTCCCTAAACCCCAAAACCTCCCCTCTCACCACAAAGCTAACAAATCTTGCTTGTATTCCCTCTCAGAAGCCCCATCCCTGCCCAAAGATGAAATGTGTCTACGTTGATGCTGTCCTCACCACAGCCTTGATGACCTAAAAGTAGACAATGACCTTTTTGGACGATGGGGAATAACAGGATGGATTGCATCTTTGATTAAGGGAGCTCTGTGGGTATTCATTGTAATTATTATTGTGTTACTTATGTTCTCTTGCCTCCTACGTTGCTGCAGAAAGGCTGCTGGGAATGCCTTTTTAATAAATACAGAAGGGGGAGTTGTGGGATATGCCCAGCCACTGCCCTGGAGGGATGTCTGCTGAGATAAAAGATTTTGCAATCGCCCAGCAGGACTGCCTGGAAAGGTGACTACTTTTGAGTCATGGTGAGGAAAAGTAGACCCACAATCCTTTGGGAGACCCTATGCAGATCGTTCTGTAACCCATTGGTCTATCCCAGACCCTCTGTAATCCATTGGTCCCCTTGCTGATCCCCTGTATCCCTATAAAAGAAGACCAATTCACCTCTGTAGAGAGAGAGCTCATCCCTGGCTTCCCTTCGCCGGAGGGGACCCACAATAAAGCTACCTTCGTGCGGAACCAGCCACACGGGCCTTCTCGTCTCTCTCTCTGGTCTGGTTTGGCCTAGAGGCTGCCCTGCAGAGCTGAGCTGGAATCACGAGCTGATATCACTAAAGAGCTGACAGCTTCTGCAAGGGCTCCTCTGCCAGCAGCTGAGAGGAAGACACCGGACCCCGGGAAGGCGATTCCTTTTGGGACCATCTCCCTGGGCCGGTCATCTCTTCCTGGGTCACAGCCTCGGACCCCACCACCAGCTGTAATACAGGACCACAGCAGAGACATGAGCTTTCAGCAGACCATTGGCCATACTATCATAATTCCTGAGCTTGTTGGCAACTGAGCCCACTGTTTCTCGGTTATTGTCAGCCTCAATCGTTGCAATGAAGGTGGTGTATTGCTGTGGCCCTAGCTTTGCCAGGTTCCACATCATCTGTCCTGTGCACCTGACCTTATTGGGGTCATTATCATGCTGTCCATCCCTCCCAAAGAGTACCTCTAATACTGCCACCTCTCTTAGCTGCTGGATCCCTTCCTCAAGTGTCTTCCACTGCATTCTATGATGGTACTCCTGCATTCTTTCTTTGTGAATGAACCTTTCTCTCACACTCATTAAGAGCCGCTCCCAGAGAGAAAGGGCCCTGGCTCCCTCACAAATATCTGGTCCACACCTGGGTCCTGGGTCAACGATCCCAGATACCTTGCCTCACCACTATCCAGTTGCACACCTGTGCCCATAAGGTCCCAAACCCAAAGCAGACAGGTTGTATAAGGCTCACGCCCCCTTCACACAATGTCTTTTCGCATACCACAGAGACTGTCATATGACAGGGACTCACTGATGATTTCTGGCTCTGGCTCTCCTGCTGGTTGTGAGGGCCCTGGTTCCCCATCATCATTAACTGGTTGTACTGATTTGGTCTTATACTTCCTCCTTTGCACAGGGGCGACTGCTGCTGGCTGTGGTTGTCTTTGTGGTTCAGCTGAAACCTGGACGGTTGTAACATCTGTGGGTTCTACTGCTGCACCATCGGACTCACCCTCTTTGGGGCAGGGAGAGGGTTTTTCACTAGCTGAGGAGGTGTATTCCCCTAGCAATTGGCATATCCCCTGGCCCATCTCCTGGCATATCTCCTGCATCCCTTTCACCAGTACCCCCACCCCGTTCGGGTAGTCCATTTCTGAGGTGGGCTGTTGGGCAGTATCAGGCTGTGCGGCAGGATCTCTAGTGTCTGGGGCCGTGTCAGGTTGTGGGGCAGGATCAGGCTCTGGGGTAGGATCTCTAGTCTCTGGGGCCAGTGTCTGGGTAGTTATCCAAGCCAATCTCAACTTATCCCTGAGTGCTAAATAGAGTAGGCCTACCAGCACCAGTTGGTTAGTACTCAGAGGGAATCTAAACCCTTTGAAAATTGGTGGGGTGGGCCCAAAGAACTGGTTGAGGGGTTGGGAGAAAACTTCCCCGGTGTCATTTCCTCAAAGAAGGTACCATTTTTAACATAACCCCTAAAACATGCACTCAGGGTGTGATAGCCCTTTATCCATGTACCCACATTCTGGAGGAAGTTAAAAATCCATGAATTCCTCACCTTCTCAACCCGTAGTGCAAACTGGATAACAGCAATGGTAACCTTAGTCAGAGGGCCCATGATTAGGTAAGGAGCTACAAAGGGGCAGAATATAGCCACGGCCACATGCCACCTGAACCAGGGTAAACTAGACCACATAGTGCTGCCTAACAAGGTTCCTATATCCAGCACACAAAATTAAGTTATCCAGGAACTGTTATTCCTTTTTCACCTCTCTCTCTTAATGCCCTCAGGCCCCACGGTTGGGCGCCAAGATCTGTCTTGGTTTGAAAGACAGGTGTCTGCTAAGGAAGGCAGAAGCCTCCCTTGGAATGGCAGATGCAACCCCCTTCCCTCCGAGTTACTATCATTTTGAAATCAAGGGGCTTTTAGGCAAAGATGTGGGAAATAGGAATAACAGTTCTTTACTATTATATATATATAACCAGTCAAACAAACAACAATAACTATGGCAGTAACAGCAAACAATCACAAACCCAGTGCCAGCCTTCTCGGCTGTCAGGCCCTTTCCCCTTGGGTGCAGTTCTGCTTGCAGCCGGCAGGGGCGCTGGTGGCTCCCGGTGAGCAGGGCAGGTGCGATGGTTTCCCCGCGGCTGCAGGGGGAGCTCCGGAGCGAGCTCAGGGAGCATGCGGCACTGGTGCCCTGGAATCTTGGGAAAGGGATGGAACAAAGGCTTCACAAACCCCTGGGCAGCTGGCCCCTGTGTCCGGCCAGACCCTCGGGAACGGCAGGCTGGAACGGCAGGCTGGGACGGCAGGGACGAGCACAAGTCCCGGGTGGCAGACGCGATGTATCTAAACGGGGTACCCCCCAGAGGTCTAGGCAGGCAGGGCGAGCACGGCTATAATGTAGCGAAGGCTCTAAGCAGCAGCAGGGCAGGGCGGCCACGGCCTGGCTCCAAGAGGGGCAGGGAAGGCGAGCTTGGGATCCCGGTGTTTTCTCCAGCAGAAAGAAAAGCGGCCGTAGGAAAAGCAGCTTCCTCTCTCTCTGGACTCCGAGACCCAACTGACCCCACACCCAGGTGAAACAAAAGAGTAGCCAGGAGCACCCCACTGCTAGTGGGTAGCTCTTTGTTTTCCTTAAGTACCCAGTGATTTGTCGTCTTAGTAACAGTATGGGGGAAAATTCCTTTAACAGAAAAAAAACTAGAACTCCTAAAAAACCCCAACAACCCATTGGATTAATTAATTACGAGAGATGGTACTACGCGACTAATCGGATTTATTGCTTAAAATAACAAAACGCATCAGTCTCGAAGCGTGAGATTTTACAATACCTCAGAATAATGGCGAAAGTCACAAGATTTAAAGTTACATCATAATTTATAACTTTCTAATCCAATAGGCACTTAAAGCGACACTTTGTTTTGACTTTATGACCTATCACCCGTGGCACTTCTCACTGCAATGCAGCTGTGTCTTGACCAATAAATTCTCATGTCATGTACACACAGATGTCTCTATTATACCATCTAAATTCTTAACTTAAACTATATAAAATCACATTATTATATTTAAAACTCTCCACCAACATCCATTTACTTATAACTATAGGAACACAGGCTTGTGATCCTTTTGCTTAAGATCTATAAATCTCTGTCAATTAAGCCAAACCTAGTCTCTTCCAGGGTTGTAAATCAAAACCTCCTTTAATTGCAGGAGTTTCTACTCCTCTGTCTCCTCTGTCTCCCCCTCCTTTCTGCACCAAAAAAACTCCTTTGATGGATTTATCAATCATTCGCTGCACACATTGAAACAAACAAGGTACCATTATGAGAACTATTACTATGACTTCCAAAATGTATAGGCCTGTTGTAAGACATTTCTTTATCCACGGTGCTAAGCCCCATCCACTAAACAAATCATGCAGCCATGTTCCATCATCGATTTTTATTTTTGACACACCTTCTTTAAGTTTTTGTATGCTCTTATGAATAGACTCTGAGTGGTCAAACAGATTCATGCAGCACATCCCCTCAAAGTCTTTGCATCCATGTCCATGGGTCAACAGGAGAAAATCAATGGCTGGTCTATTTTGTAAAGTTGCATGCCTCACATCTTTGACATCTGCTAAAAGGCCTCTTAGTGCAAGGGACGTGGCATTAGATTGTTTACTCAGCCAACATCCCAACTGATCCAACTGCTTTAACACAACTACTGAGGCAACTGGTGGCATAAGAAGAGATGCTGCAAGCCTTTTTCCATAACCCCATGGGGTAAAATCATCTTTGCATTCTGGTCCATATTGATGTGGAACAGATTTTTGTCTGTGTCTCGTTGGCAATTGTCTTCATATTAGGAGTAAATAGTGTAAGTTCTCCCAAAGTACACGGACCACCTTTAATGTTTGAAGGGATAGCTGGCCATGCTCTGTCTCCACATTCAAAAAACATTCCTCTTGGTAATTGCAAAGGAATAGAGCTAGGTGCAGATGAGACTATATAAGTACTATTACACCAAAAGGAATGGTTTTTATACACAGGGTGATGTGGAGAAACATCTCTCATCATTGATTGATTGGTGTTTGTAGAATGGAACTCAACACAGAATTTCACTTTTACAGAACCAAGGATTTCTAATTCTTGGTGTTCATCAGAGGTTTTAGGAAGATAGGGAGTCTACCATTCCCATGTATTTACCAGGGTATAGTGTTCCGAAACTTTTGATCTTGCAAAGGTACCTCGTAGGGCTCTGTCAATATTCTCTGGTATTGGTCAATTCTCTATTGGAACATTGGCTAAACAAGTTGAAAATGGATTTTCTGGAGTTGTGGTAGACAAACATAGAGCATCCAACCCCGAAGCATTAGCTAAAGTCACCCAAACATTGGTCTTAGGTTGATCAACTCGCAAAGCTACACTACTAGAAGCAAACAAAACAAACAAAGCAAAAAACAAACTTAACATTTGATTAAACTTCATGTTTCTTGAAAGTTCTCTTGGCAAAAGACTCCTCAAATTTCAATCTTTAAATGAATTTTTAAGAATATTTTTGTATTTTCCAAGTTTTGTTTACACCTCATTTAATGATGAGGCACAAAGATATTTTGTACCTTCTTTAATATAAGAAAGTGAGGATTATTTGCCAAAAGAGCTTTGCAATATTTTTGTTTATGCACTCTTATATTGACCTAAAATTTACAGCTTTAACAATAAAACAAGAGATTGCAGGTATGGGCTGTAGTCTCTGCGTAGTTCACGTCTGTGTACTCTCTTCTCTACTTGTGGAGTTGCCCACGTCTTTCTGTGCATGGTATGGTTTCACATTCTTTGCAGGAAGCCACCTAGGTCCCATACCTGTAGAAACACAAGCAAACCCTTTGCCCCAGGTTATTAATGGGAATGGACCTTCTATTTGTCCTGTTTCTGGATTTCTAATCAGAATTAAAGGATTTTCTTTTAATCTTGCATGTGTGCTATTAGAGAAATGCCTAAATATTGGAGGATCAGGCTCTGCAGAAGAGCTATTCAAAAAGTTATAAACATACAAGGCTTTACTTAATCACATCTATGGTGTTGTCTGTGCTACATCTCCTTTTTGCTGATCTAAAATACATTTTAAGGAATGATGTGTCCTTTCTACAATTGCCTGACTTGTGGGCGAATAAGGAATGCCAAAAGTATGGCGAATGCCCCAATTCATCAAAAATGTGGCTACCTTCTGGGCTGTATAAGCAGGACCATTATCTGGTTTTATTTCTTGAGGCACCCGCAAGGAAGCGAAAATTTGCAAAAAATGCTGACACACATGATTTGCCGTCTCTCCTGTGTGTACAGAAGCAAAAACTGCATTGGAAAATGTATCCACTGACAGATGGATATTTTTATATTTTCCAAAAGATGGGTATTTGGTAATATCTGTTTGCCACAATTGAAAACTCTGTAGTCCTCGAGGATTTACCACTCCTGTGGAAACAGGGGGCTGCACCAGTTGACAATCTGGGCAGGTATTTACAATTCCTCTAGCCTCATCTCTGCAAAGGTGAAACATTCGCACAAGAGCTTGTGCATTCTGATGAAAAAAGGCATGACTCAGCTTTGCCTGTTCAAAAATATTTGGTAAGGTGTTCAATATGGCTACTGTTAATTTATCAGCCCTGGAGTTACCTTCTGCCAGAAATCCTGGAAGCGAAGAATGAGCTCTAATATGGGAGACAAAATATTGATTAGTTCTATTTTGCACAAGTGTATAAAGACATGTAAGATAATGATACAGAGCATCATTGCTAACTATTACCGCAGGCCTGGGCCCTAGGGTATATCACCGTGTCCCGCAGCCATAGGGAGGAGGAGGAGAGAAGAATTGTGCCGCAAGATTGATTTATTTAATTATTTTACAAACTCTTTTATAGACTTTTTTCTTCATAGTCTAATTGGACAAAGGATCAGCCACCCCTTGGGGGTGATTGGCTAAAATCCTAAAACATCCATTGTCAAAATATTTTTCTACTATACCATAAACAAGACTTTCCAAGGTTGCAGGTGGCTTGGTTGTTTACATTCTCTGCTACCTCTTCTGTGAGAGAGAAAAGTCTCTCACGGACTTAGAAAATAGCAAGAAAATCCTTGCTAGCAGCATTTTTGTATCTACAGCTAACATCTTTCAAAACTGATCCTTCTATTCTCCTAACTATATTAGCAACATAAGCAGAATCCGTAATCAAATTAAAGGGCTCTTGGCGATGTGACGTCACAATCTCCTCTTAGCAAGTCAAAAACTGGAGCAAGTTCATCATTGGTTGTAGAGGAATTCCTTGTGGAATGGGGGCATGGGATACCCCAGGAGAGCTTGGGCATCCCAGGGCTGTTGCGGAAGTACCCCTGACGGGACCTCAGGCTGAAGATAGGCTGTTCAAGGCACCTGCTAGCCGGCAGCCTTGAACAGCCTTGGGAAAAGGTATACACTGGTCAGCTCCCCCGCTGCTTCGAGGCTTTCTCCTGGGAAAGGGGCGTGAACTTTGCAAAGTATAACTTGGTGGAGGTAAACAATAGAACTGGAGCACGATGCTCAAATCGTATCGGTATTCGTATCGTCACCCTGGCTGGATTCCCCTGCACCCGGGACCCCCCTCCTGCTAAAATTGGTGATCCCCAAAATTGGCGATCCCCAAAATTGGCCTGATCCAATTGATTTCTCCCAAGGGCTGCTGTAGATACTGTAGATTGTTGACACAGATTCTAAGTTGTATCTTCTGTGGCTTGATGTTGTTGTATCTTGTTGATGTTGCTCTATCTTCTTGGGTTTATCTGCCCAGTTGGTAAAGCTAGGCATCTCTTCTGAAGAATTATTTGGATTATTAAAATAAGGAGATCCCAAGCCACTCGCTATTACAGCTGGTGGTGGGGTCGGAGGCTGTGACCCAGGAAGAGATGACCGGCCCAGGGAGATGGTCCCAAAAGGAATCGCCTTCCCGGGGTCCGGTGTCTTCCTCTCAGCTGCTGGCAGAGGAGCCCTTGCAGAAGCTGTCAGCTCTTTAGTGATATCAGCTCGTGATTCCAGCTCAGCTCTGCAGGGCAGCCTCCAGGCCAAACCAGACCAGAGAGAGAGACGAGAGGCTCATGTGGCTGGTTCTGCACGAAGGTAGCTTTATTGTGGGTCCCCTCCGGCGAAGGGAAGCCAGGGACGAGCTCCCTCCCTACAGAGGCGAATTGGTCTTCTTTTATAGGGATACAGGGGATCAGCAAGGGGACCAATGGATTACAGAGGGTCTGGGATAGACCAATGGGTTACAGAATGATCTGCATAGGGTATCCCAAAGGATTGTGGGTCTACTTTTCCTCGCCATGACTCAAAAGTCGTTTCCTTTCCAGGGAGTCCTGCTGGGTGATTGTGAAATCTTTTATCTCAGCAGACATCCCTCCAGGGCAGTGGCTGGGCATATCTCACAACTCTCCTTTATAGCTCTCCTTAAATCCTTAATGTCATCATGTGCTAGGGCTTCCCATCTCGGGTTTGCTCCCGCTCTGCCATATTTCACCGGCAATGCTAACAACGATTTACAAGCTGGAATGAGATCATCCTCTTTAGATACCTCCCGATGTATAGCATTCCAATTTGTTAAAACAGGCTTTTCTCCCAGATTTATTTCCCTCTGCTTATCGGCAGAGAAAAGCCTATTTATCTCTTGAAGGCTTAAATCAAATTCGTCCTCTGATGGTAAACACTCATCCTGAACATGCACATCTGCTCTGCTACTAGCAACTCTCCAAGTTTTCATGGGAGCATCCATCTTTGTTTTCATCACTTCTGGAGTTGTCATTTCCAGGGATGTCACTTCCGGAGATGTAATTTCCGGGGCCTCCTGCCCTCCAGCACTATCCGTCACTTCCAAGGGCTCCCCCCTCCCTTCTTCACCACCCCCCCTTTCAGGTGCAATATCACAAGCGGCCGGAGGGGGCGAACAACGTGCAGCGCAGTTAGAATTCCAGAGACACCATTAATTACTGAGTTATTAAAGAGTTCAAGCCGCCGCCTTATCTTTTGCAGTAGCAAGATCGCAAAATTTAGTTGCAACGTGGTCCCAGACAGATTTATGGTGGAGAAGATTACAGTCCACGTCTGGGCAGTCACGGAAAACCCAAAGCAATAAATCATTAACTTCTTCACTCAGAAGAGGCTCAGAATGTAAATTGAGCAAAACGTCTAATTTATTATAAACATCTCTCTGTTATTGGAGGTACTTTTACCGACCTCCCGCCCTACGGTCCCTACCTTCACTCACTCAGAAGGCAGCGTCTTCCATCGATGTGCCAGGGAATCTATCGGCCAGCGACAATCCATTAAGCTTTCTTTCAGCTTTGGCTTTTTACATCAAATCACCCTTCCTTTCAGGGTACGAGTTTACGAGGCTCACGTCGACCGAGGGTCTCAAACCCCATCCGACGTTCCTGCAGTAAATCTGCCGCACACTGGGCACCACTTATAGAATATTCAGGTGTTCCACTCGTCGGAGGAAATAATTTCAAGAGATGGGACTATGTGATTACATGGATTTATTGTTTAAAATAACAAAACACATCAGTCTAGGTGTGATATTTTACAATACCTCAGAATAATGGCGAAAGTCACAAGATTTAAAGTTACATCATAATTTATAACTTTCTAATCCAATAGATACTTAAAACGACACTTTGTTTTAGATTAATGACCTATCACCTGTGGCACTTCTCACTGCAATGCAGCTATGTCTTGACCAATAACTTCTCATGTCATGTACACACAGATGTCTCTCTTATACCATCTACATTCTTAACTTAAACTATATAAAATCACACTATTATATTTTAAAACCCTTCACCAAAACACCCAGTGTACAATTTTACTTATAATGATAGGAACACAAGTTTGTAATCCTTTTGCTTAAAGTCCACAAATCTCTGTCAATTAAGCCAGACCTAATCTCTTCCAGGGTTGTAAATCAAAACCTCCTTTAATTGCAGGAGTTTCTACTCCTCTGTCTCCCACAATATTTGGGATGTATTTTTTTTTTGGGTCTTAGTATTTCTGGTGAGTTAACTTTGGGTAACAGCCAAATGCCCACTCAGCTGCTCATTCACTCCCCCTCCTCAGTGGGACAAGGGATAAAAAAGCTCATGGATTGATATAAAGACAGGGAGATTGCTTACCAATTACTCTTTTGGCCAAAAGAGACTCAATTTGGGGAAAATAATTTAATTTATTGCCAATTAAAAGATATTCAGGTAGTGAGAAACAAAAACAAACACTGAAACAAACTATGCCTTTCCTACCCCCTTCCCATGCCCAACTTCTCTCCTTCATTCCAGATTCCCCTATGCCCACTCAAGCAGCACAGAGGAAGACGGGAAATGGAGATTACTCTCAGGATATAGTGGTTTCTCTCTGCTCCTTCTCCCCTCTCGCACTTTTTCCCTGCTCTGGTGTGAGCTCTCCCACAGGCTACAGTCCTTCAGGAAAAAAATAACTGCTCCAGCATTGGTCTTCCATAGGCTGCAATGAATATCTGCTCCAGTACCATGAAGCAACTTCTCTTCCTTCTCTGACCTTAGTACCATGCCTAAACCACAATGTTTTCCTCTGTGTCTGATGATTTCTGCACTTTCTTGGATGTTTTCACAGAGGCACCACCAGATTCACTGATTGGCTTGGCTGTGGCCTGCAGTGGGGCTGTTGTGGAGCCAGCTGAAATTGGCTCTGTCAAACACATGGCAGCCCCTCACCTCTTCCCACAGAGGCCACCCCTGAAAACATCCTGTCCTGCTACGAAAACCTTGTCACATACACCGAATACAGTATTCACAGAATCACAGAATTTTTTGAGTTGGAAGAAGCCCACCGGGGTCATTGAGTCCAATTTATGGCCCTGCACAGCACCATCCCCAAGAGTCACACCATGTGCCTGAGAGTGTTGTCCAAACGCTTCTTGAACTCTGTCAGGCTTGATGCTGTGACCACTTCCCTGGGGATCCTGTTTCAGTGCCCAAACACACTATGGATAAAGAACCTTTTCTGAATATCCAAACGAAATCTCCCCTGACACAGCTTCAGGCCCTTCCCTCGGGTCCTGCCACTGATCGCCACAGTGCCTGCCCCTCCACTTCCCCTCACAAGGAAGTTGTAGACTGCAATGAGGTCTCCCCTCGGTCTCCTCTTCTCCAGGCTGAACAAGCCAAGTGACCTCAGCAGCTCCTTGTATGGCTTCCCCTCAAGGCCCTTCACCATCTTCATTGCCCTCCTTTGGACACTCCCTAATAGCTCAATATCCTTCTTGTATTGTGGTGACCAAAACTGCACCCAGTACTTGAGGTGAGGCCACACCAGTGCAGAGCAGAATGGGACAATCACCTCCCTTGACTGGCTGGCGATGCTTTGCCCGATGCACCACAGGACACAGCTGGCCCTCCTTGCTGCCAGGGCACTGCTGATTCATATTCAACTTGCCATCGACCAGGACCCCCAGGTCCCTTTCCATGGCACTGCTTTCCAGCATCTCCTTCCCCAGTCTTTCCATACATCCAGGGTTGCCCCATCCCAGGTGCAGAATCTGGCACTTCCCCTTATTGAACTTCATATGGTTGGCAATTGCCCAGCCCTCTAATTTATCAAGGGGTCTCTGCCTTTGAGCTAGTCAACAGCTCCTCCCAATTTTGTATCATCTGTAACCTTGCTTGGTATCCCTTCAAGTCTCGTGTCCAAGTCACTTATGAAGATGTCGAAGAGCACAGAGCTGAAGATGGAGCCTTGCAGAACCCCACTAGCTACCAGTCGCCAGTCTGATGTCACCCCATTCATTAGAACCCTTTGTGCCTGACCCATGAACCAGTTCCTCACCCATCTGTCTTGGTTTAACACAATCTAAGGGGAACACTCTAAAATGAGCTCTCCTCCTTTGTTTTAACCAATCCCTTTCCACCAATAAGGAGAAACAAAATATGAGTAAATATAAGTGAAAAAAATAACAGTTTACTAACAAGCAAAGCAGCAACAGGCAAAAAATAACAGTAAATAATCACTAGATACAAAATTGCTAAATCTCATTGCGTGGAAAAATCACACTGTGAAAAGCCAGTGTCCATAAAGAGGACAGAGGAGTCCTGCAACTTTGTTGAAATAAAGGGAGAGAGTCCACTGGGACATACGCCTGTGAGGTTTTCTCCCTTGAGGTTTTGGAGGACACAGCCTCCTTTTAAACTCCCGGCCAGATGTTCCCCTCTTCCCTTCCCCATTGGCTGAGGTACTAGGAAGGTACAGCCTTCCTGAACCGCCTACCACATATTCCCCCCTTAAACATGTCATTTTCCCAAAAGTTCAGAAACTCAGGCTTGTGTGGACCCATTTGTTTATTTCAGGAGTCAAATTGTCTGGGTTCTGTAAGAAACCTGCGGCTTTAAGTTAGTAGAGACACTAAGACCTATTTCAAAGGCATTAACACCCATACCCTCACCCATGGAATTGTTTGTGAAGACATTAGCACACATCTTTCCTATCATCACGAACTCCACGGAAACAAAGAGAAACTTTAAATGGCAGAATATTCCTCCCTTCCAAGATGGCAGCCCCCACAGATGCCTGCGTTGCTCAAAAGACAAAGGGAAAGGGGCCTCAGCTCTTCCCCGCCTCTTATCTCTCCGGTGACAGCAGCTCCATTGAGAAAGGCGGCTGGCACTCAGTCAAGGGTAGAACTCATGGAGGGAGTTTGCCTTTTTCTTGGCAGAAGCAGCAGGCTGGGGCCACTTGGTGCCTTCTCGCTTCAGCTGGGCGTTGCTGGCAGGTTGGGGACCTCATGGAGTGGGGCTGCTCCAATCTTTCCTGGTTTGGTGCCACAACTGCAGGCAGTCACTCCTGGAATTTGCCCCAAGGCAGTCCAAGACCACAGAACACACCTTCTCCAAAAAGGGGAAAATACCCAAAAGAGAACCCAAAACGAAAGCCTCCGCCTGCGCTTCCTCAGCTCTATGGCAAAAACCAAGAGAGAGACTCTGCCCGAGTCAAAGATCACAGGGCTAGAAAGAGGTCTGCTGTACTGCTCCGGCTTTTTAAAGGGACTATGGCATGCCATCCAGCCCCATTTCTGTCTGCAGTCTTAAAGAGACAGCAACCATTTTTGGGCATAGATAGATATGGAATACAATAACATTTAGGGTTACCCAGGACACCATCGCATGATGTGTTTATCCGGCTGTGTGCTGGACATTTTGTCCAGAAGGATCCTGGGAGAGACAGTATTGAAAGCTTTACTGAAATCCAAAAAGATGACATCACCTGGCTTCCCTTGATCAACCAGGTGGGTTACCTTGTCATAAAAAGTAATCAGGTTTTGTTGCAGCGGGGATTACTGCAACATGTATAAGACAGCGAGGCCCGTGGAAAAGAAATATGGACCGATTATTGGTAGATGTTTTAGAGATGTTTATTTTTCAGCCGCATGGCCAGTGACTGCAGAAGAACTGTAGCAATCATGGGACCAGAGGGTCCTTCCCCGCGCAGGGGAACACAAAACAACCAATGGGGAATGGGATTCACCAAGGAGTAGGGAAACCCCGTGCCTTCTAGCCCAGGGTCCTCTCCCCCAGGACCCCACACCACAGGGGGGGGGGAACCCCAACAAGGTTTGACAATCAGAACTTTCTCCTCATGAAGCAGTGCTGGTTGTAAACAATGACTGTATTGTCCTTTAGGTATTTTTCAATACCTCCCAGGATAATCTTCTCCATGACTTTACCAGGCACTGAAGTGAGACTGACAGGCCTGTAGTTTCCAGGGTCATCCTTTTTGCCCTTTGTGAAAATCGGGACAATGTTCGCCAGCTTCCAGTCAGCCAGGAACTCTCCAAATTCCTAAGACTGTTCAAAAATCATTGAGAGAGGCCTCGCGATGACATCAGCCAGCTCTTTTAAATCTTCTCGGATTAATCCCATCAGTCCCTAGAGATTTATAGGTATTGAGCTGAAGCAGCAGATCCCACACAAGTTCAGGGTCAAATGGGGGTTGATCATTCTCACAGCCATGGGCCTCCAGCTCAGGGCACTGGGACCCCCTTTAGTCCATCATCCATGTTGAAGACAGAGGCAAAGAAAGCATTATACATCTCTACCTTGTCCATGTCCCTGTTTGTGAGGTGACCATCCTCATCCTGGAATGGACCGATGTAATTTCTGCACTGCCTTTTGCTATTAAGGTATTTAAAGAAGCTCTATTGTCCCCCACATTACTGGCACCTCCAACTCCAGTTGAGCTTTGGCTGCATGAATTTTCTTCCTGCAGTGGCAGCAGCATCTCTGTATTCCTCCCATGTCAACTGACCTTGCTTCCACTGAGCATACACCTTCCTTTTTTGCCTTATGTCCAAGAGACAATCCCTGTTCAGCCAAGCTGGCCTTCTGCCTCGCCTGCTTGACTTCCAACATTTGGGAATTGCCTGTTCTTGTGCCCTTAGGATGTGGAGATTAAAAAGTGACCAGCACTGATGGACCTCAGCACCTGCAAAAGCATTTTCCCAGGGGACCTTATTTACTGATTCTCTGAGCAGCCTGAAGTCTGCTCTTTTCATGTCCAGGGTTGAAGTTTTGCTGGCACTTTTCTGCTGACTTTCGGCGGGGGAAGACATGCAGACAATCAATGTGATTGATAATGCAAGCTTCGTTCATTAGCAATACAGAGGCACTTATATAGTATCAGTATATATGCTTGTCAGTTCTTGATTGGTTTAAGCTTACAAAAGCACATTCTTACTTCTACATAATTGGGTTAGATAAAAGACTACATTTGGCAAGCTTCTATTATTTATGTTTTGACTTGAGAGATCAAAGATCTTCCTCCCTTCTCATGGTCAGTATATCTTATCAGCACAGGACTGTGCCTCCTTAAAACTCCCTTTTGGTTCTCAGGCCTGTTTCTCACACAGGCATTTTCTCATGGAGGCATTTTCTTGTGCAGGCTTTTGCTTGTACAGTTCTGTTATTAATTTGTACCCTTTATCAATAATCCATGTCCCTGATCCTCTAACCATTCTCCAACACTTTTCCTCCTGTCAATAGAGATTTTGAACTCGATTGTTTCAGGGTTGCTGTGGTCAAGTAAAATAAAACAGTTTTTTAATAAAAGAGTTTTGACAAAAGTGCATAATTTCTTATATTCCTAGATGTATACATGGCCTGTCCCTTATTCAAACAATATATACATATATATGTGCATATATTTCAAGTATGTGTATCCATTACTCTTTGCAGCTAGACACTGAACCACACTATACATACACATTTGAGATCATTTATGAAATCATGCAGCTTAGGGCCATGAAGATGATCAGAAGGCTGGAGTACCTCTCCTATGAAGACAGGCTGAGAGAGTTGGGGCTGTTTAGCCTGGAGAAGAGAAGGCTCCAGAGGGGATCTTAGAGGACCCTTCCAGTACCTAAAAGGGCCTACAAGTGAGCTGGAGAGGGACTATTTTCAAGGGCATGTAGTGATAGGACAAGGGGGAATGGTCTTAAGATAAAGGAAGGTAGGTTTAGATTAAATGTTAGGAAGAAATTCGTTACTGTGAGGGTGGTGAGGCACTGGCACAGGTTGCCCAGAGAAGCTGTGGCTGCCCCATCCCTGGAAGTGTTCAAGGACAGGTTGGATGGGGGTCTGAGCAACCTGGTCTAGTGTAAGGTGTCCCTGTGCATGGCAGGGGGGTTTGAACTAGATGATCTTTAGGTCCCTTCCAACCCAAACCATTCAATGATTCTGTGATTAATGTATGCTGAAGAGGAAGGCAAGGCCAAGAATTCTTTCTATATTTATAAGTTTGTGTGCATGTTTGTGTATAGATATGCACTTGCTGAGACAATGATACATAGAGAAATATGTATAATCCTATTTGCATACATCTCCTGAGATGGAGATCATGTTTCTTTTTCTTTCATGCATTTTTTTCTTGTAATACAGGTGTTGATCAGAAAACTAGTGCTAATGTTCTCATGGTATGAAAAGGCGTATTTGGCTAAAGATTTTTTCTATTAAGTGCTAATAATAATAAGGGTAATGCTAATTGAATGATATCGAATACTTGTAATTATAATTATCACTGTCATTATCAGGTTTCTCCAGCCAGTAGACAAAACAAATTATCTACTCCATCTTCTGAGCCACCTCCCAGCCTTGTGAGGTTTGCACTGCCACTTGGGCACACAAATAATGGGTCAGATTCCTCTGGTTCTGAGTACAGCTCTCAAAATGCAGGCATCAGTAAAGAGCTCCATCAATATGAGGCTATTCAAGGCTCTCTGCCACCAGTCAATCAAGTAATTATTGAAGCCACTGAGAATCCTGTCTTTGCAAGATCCACTGTAAGTAGCTCACATATTGACTGGAGGGAGGGCAAGAATATTTTTGTTTGGTTGGGGTTTTTTAATTTAAATCTATTTTTGAGGGAAGACTATAATATTTCTTTCATGTTGCTGGCTGATTATGCTTTGTGACTGTGTCAAAATATGGAGCACTTGTAGACAGGATGTGAAGGCTTTCCTTTAGAATCAAGTTGGGGGTAAAATTATGGTACCAAAGCTGAGGCCTTCAGCATATGTAATTGCTGTTGCATCATATTAGCATCAGCCACAAAAGAAATTTTAGTTTATTCAATGACTGCTGTGGGTGACCTCCAGGAAAGAAAGTGGGAAGAAGTTTAAAATATCCAAATCTCTTCCACATAGTCCCATGTGTGTCACCATCTCATATACCTCTTCTCTGGACAGCTCACTTGGGGAGAAAGACTTATAGAGCCCAGAAAGAAAAAAACCAACAGTTTCAGGGTTATGTCAAATCTTGTATCTGTTCCATCTTGCTAATGAGTTGGCATAACTGTGGTTTCAAAAGAAAATGTAAAAAGTTCCATCTCCTGCTCCCCATGATGTTGTATGTTGAATTGCAGTGTCAATTTCTTTTTGTTCATCAGAGGCCTAAAAATAGGTACAAGCACAGTCACATTTGAAGTTGGACACAGTTTATTGATTGATGTGGCCCCTGTGCTTCACACTTTTTAAAGAAATCCAGAAACAGATTCCTACAGTCTGTACAAAGTACCCCAGTAACTTACTGTATATGTACGCTGTGTGGAGCCTTTTACGAATGCCTGCAGTTCTGCTTATTGAATGAGTTAAGATATCCATCCCTTTGAAAAGATGAAGCAGTATGTTGGAAGTGTAGCATATGTTTGCCTTGCTTTGTCAGAGGCATAACCATGTGTCTCCCTTTCAGGTGGTTCAGCCAGAGACAATGTATCAGTCAAGTCCCAGAATTCAGTTGAATCCAGAGGCTGGCATTCAACATTCACAGCATCAGGGCAGACAACCGAAATGGGAAACAAGGGAAGGTCTGCAATCACCTCCTTACTGCCGTTGCAGCGACACTTTTGAAATTTCTGCTGAACGATATACAGGACCTAGCAATAGGGGTTGCTTGGGTCACAAGGCTTTTTCTTATAACATAAGAAGCCCAGTGTTTGGTGCCATGAGTGGCTCAGAACCAGTCTACTGCCACCCCATTACTACTGTGACTGCCTCAGCTTCAGTGACTGTTGCTGTCCACTCTATCATCCACAACCACAACTCCTGGGGAGGGAGCTTTCCACCCTACAAGGGATACTATGAATCTGACCCTGGGCCATTTGAGGACCCCCATGTACCTTTTGATGTGTGGTATGAAAGAAGAAATTCTAAAGTGCAAATTATAGAACTGCAAGATCTCGAATGTGAAGAAAGTATACCTGATAACAACTCAGAATAAGGTAGATCTGTCTCCTGTAGCCAGTAGATTTGCCTATCTTGGTTAATGATGTTGTTAATGACACTTCTCTACCCTAGGCATCCTGTAGCAGATTTTGCTTTAAATCTGGAAAGGTAATTTATTTGAATGGTACAGCAGTAGAAACAGCTCAAGCTGGGTGCCTCCAGAGAGGGACCCTGAACAAAGAAATACCTGGGCTATTATACCCTTACGGTCTAAGTTTCCCAACTCTCACATGATTGGTCCAATAATATAATATTTAGGTCTGGGGTCTTCTTCATTGGTTCTCTTAATTGTCTCTAGGCAGGCCATCTCTTATCTGTGAGGTTGCAGCTTCTGCTGAAGGGGGAGTGGCCTTCCTTGCTTCCTTATCTTTCATCGTGAACTGGCTCTGTGGCCTCCTTTTACTAAACTAGGTAAAAGTTCAGGATATCTAGGCTTGCAGCCTAAGGCTTCAGAAAATTTAGCTATTAATGCTAAGCAAGTTATGTTTAACAAGTTCTTTATAAGTAGTATACAAAATTGCACAACAGTCCCCTCTTGTTTTTATAAGCATACCTGCTTTATAAGGGGTCATCAAGAAGGGTGTGTCTTGCATGCTTCTAAGTATAATGTTTCATCAAGAAGTCTGAACATGTTGAAAAATACAACAGAACAATAACAGCATAGCAACTACAGGAAGTAAAATCTTAATAGGAGTGGCTAATAGGCTCGATAACCAAGAATTAATCCCCCAATTGCTGAACAGTGTTTCCCACTAATCTTTTAGGGTGCCTGGCTGTAAATGGGGGACTAATGATTGAACAGTTAGCATTCGTTAACACTTTGCCTGTGTTATTGAAATAGAAACATCAAGATTAATAGCTGCACAAGCACCCCCTTGACTGGCTAAAAATAAATCTAAAGCCATTCAGTTTTGAAACACCATTTTAGTTGGTCTGATATTGCTTGTATGGAGGCAATAGCCAGATAAGAGTTAGCTGCTATACTATTAACAAAAAGTGTCAAACAATGGAAGAAACCCAGGAAATATATTATTCTGAGATTGACCTATTAGGGTCGCCACCCATTCTGGATATACAAACTATTACTAAAAAAGGATCCAAGGATTGTCAAGAGTATCAATATCACAAGTTCCCACATATAATCAATATAAAGGCTATACAATTAGAGCTAAACAGGCTGAGCACAACGAATGTATTTCATCTGGATGTTATTCTCAAATTATCAATACTTTGCATTGTCACACCAGTTTATGTGTCTGGAGGCAGCTTCCCTAGTTATACTTCCCTTACTCAAACCCTGTCAATATTATTCCCAAATACCTTAAAACAATTATTAGAACACCTTCTAGGATGACATGAAATGCAATCGTAACTAAATAACTGAAGCTGACCATACTGCAGGATTAATGGGGTTCTGCATCAGTGTAAGCCATTCATTTAACTGATATTCTTAAGAAATTCATTTAACATGTGAGTGATGAAACCAACTGTCTTTCCCCGTAACTTTTACAACAAAATAAGAATAGTACTGTTCCTAAACTTCAGGCCTTTTTAAACCTATCTGACTACAAGTTTGAGTAATCTTATTATTTCTTTCAATTTCATTGGAGCCTTTGGTATGAGCTGGACAGTGCACCAAAGCGATTTCCCTTGGAAGTTTAATAGCTTCCAATAGCATTCAGATTTCAGTTCCACTAGAAATATTCTTTTCTGCTGAGGTAATGAACTCTCATTCTTTCCATAGCACGGATGCTGCATGACGCTCTCCAAAAGTGTATTTAGAATCAGCATAAATAGTCACTCATTGATTATGTCCCCATCAGGGACATGTTGTTAATTCAGTGTATTCAACTCCTTGGGCACTCACCAAGGATTGTAGAGGTTCTGTTTCAAGTACCTCTAAGTTTCTCACCACTGCATGTCACTGTGTGTCATTTTTCGTTCCTCTAGTATGAAGATCCATTGGTGAACAAGGTTAGATCCAAGTTCTCTAGAGGGTGATCTCACAGATCTTCCCGTAGCTGGCTGGAGTGAAACACTACCTCAGCATAATCATGATCCAACTCACCATCAGAGGGAAGAGACAATAAAATTGCCGAATTCAAAACAACGTATCTTTTCAAAGTAATATTGTCTGCTTTTAAAACTGTTGATTCATAAGGATGTGCTCTTTGTGGGGACGATGTTTGTGTAGCATGTGTTTTAAGAATCAGTTCTATTTCATGTGGGGGACGCACAGTGGTTGGGTGACCCAGAACCAATGGTTTGCTCCTTTTCGTGATAGTTGCTGTTATTGCTGTCATGTTGACAAGGGAATTATTCCCTGCTGCTACAGGATCCAGTTCAGTTGAGTAATAAGCCACAGAGCAGCAGTGTGGACCTAGCTTTTGAGTAAGGACTTGTAAGGCCCCAAACAACCTCACTCGACAAGACACTTAAAAGGGCTTACAGTTGTTCATGTACTCCCAGTTAGACGCATGGGAGAAATACCGACAAGATATTCTCAAGAGGTCAAAACAACAAAAAGAACTTTACTGGCAACTTTAAAAAAATCAAAGAAATTTTGGCAAAAGGTTTAGAGCAGCATTCAATAAACATGAAACACTTCTCAAAGCATTAACTTGGCCAATTTAACTTAGCAAACTCTAAGCCCGTTCAATTTTAAGTTACTCAAAAATTCCAAGAAGAGGGAATTAGAAGAAGAAGAAAAAGACAGAAAAGATATAGAAATCACACATATAGCTACCAACTCCTGGATTCCAGTGGTGTTCAGATAGAAATTCCAAGAGGAGGTAGGGTCAAGATGTATGCTTGCCTTGTGTTCAGCCTTAAATACCCCTTGGCCTTCCTGGGCCCTTCCCCCAGGTGGGACTTCTGGTCATTTGGCCACTCAGGAACTGGGTTAGGGGCTCCAGAGGCAGGTGTGGAGCATGGCCTCCACTGTGCCAGTGATTGGCAGCCACTGCCAGCCTGGGATACTGGCTCTAGGGGGGTGGGGGATGTGCAGGGCAGTGCATCACCTCGCCAGGGCAAGGCTCGACCTGCCCCTTCCCCCACACACGTGCACCCCAAAATGTCTCGAGACATCAATTTTCCAGTCTCTCACAGGACTCTGCTGGCTACTCCTTTGTTCTCATGCACAAAGGGCTTGGAGTAATCCAGCAATCCCAGTGCCGGAGCAGAAACTAAAGCTCCTTTTATAGCATGGAAGGTCTTTTCTTCCTCTGGAAGAAAACATATAGGCTCCACTTCCTCTGCCTTGGTAGCTTCTGTCAATTGTTTACTCAACTCCCTTAGCCCCAGTAAGTAGAGTCTGCAATATCCTACTGCGCCTAAAAAATCCTCACAATTGTTTCTTTGTTACCGGTCTAGGTATTTCTACAATAGCCTGGACCCATTCTGGGTCTCCTAATCTTTCTCCTTTTGCTAATATAAATCCTAAATATTTTACTTCCTGATGACACAACTGAAGCTTAGAAAGAGATGCACGGTGGTCATTTTTTCTGCTAAAGCAGTACATAGGCAAATAGTATCTTTCAAACAATTTTTGTATGCCTTGCTGTCAAGAAATAAATCATTTACACATTGTACAAGTCTAGAATCTCCAGGAAATATAATATCTTTCAAATTTTTTCCTTGCCACCCCAACGTGTGATCCTTAAAACAGCTGCAGATGTCAGAGGTGGCTTGGGCCACAAACACGCTGCTAATTCATTATTAAAATTCTGGAGAGTCATTCCCCTGTAGGTCAACAAAGCCTGTTGCAATCTTCCCCAGTAGTCACTGGGGTGTTCCTCTGGCCTCTGTCTACATTCCTGTACTTTAGTTCAATTTACTCTTATCTCCTCACAAGCTCTAATCACATTTATCAGATCTGCAGCCACTGTTTGGCAATTATCTGTTTGATTATTACAAGCCAAATCAGGATCAACCCGAGGGCAGGCAGTCTGACTTCCCCCTGCCTGTAGGGTTAATTCCACATTGTTTACAACTATCTTATCCTGCTCGTCTGGATGGAACAACTCCCTCAACAACAAATCAACATCGACCCAGGATGGATCATATTCTGAACAAATATCGGAAAATAATGATGCACATCAACCTGTACCTTCCCTTAACCTGGACATTTGATTTCCCCACATAACCAAATCCCCGGGGTTCCAGGGGTGATGGATGTATGTATACATGTAACACTGAAGGTGGGGGAGGAACATTTCACACATACATACACACCCCCACTCCCACCACTGGCTCCGTTGCAAGAGGATTAGGGATAATATTAGAAACCACGGGGTAAAGCTCAGCAGAAGCAGTGGGAACAGCAAAGGCAATTGGGGGGCAAGCAACAAGCGATACAAAGGAAGAAGTATAAGGTGGTGCAGAGACCAACTCTGCAAGTGTCTCGGTTAAATTACTCACAATTGCTGCAGTTAAAGTTCTTCCTCGGTTTTCGTACTTGTTTTCGACCATCATCTTTATAGTGGTCAAATGCCCAATTATCCCATACATACCAATAATCCACTTGTGCTGGGAAATTGTCTTCCAGACAACCTCACAAAAAGGTGCTACTCTAAACATCTAACATTAGAATAACCAAGAACATTATAGCTCTGACCAGATGGTATATACAATTTCTGTTAATTTACTTAATATTCTATACTGTTGGACTAATCTATCCCTTATGGAAGTTTGGGGTCATCCTCACCCAGTATAACAATGCTCAGTCTCTGATATTTTATTTTGTTTTCTAAACAATGCAAACTAAAGTCAGATTGTGTTAGAAAACAAGAACCTGATGGGCAAAAAAGTAAAATAAAAGAAGCTGGAAAGTTGAAATGCTCATTTTATATACTAAGAGAATATCCACTCCAAATTTTGAATGAAGGGCTGCTATAGTTTCCCATTTGCCATGATACAAAGACATGTTTGCCGAATCTTTTATCTGTTAAGTAGGAAAGTAGCACAGCACATATACCCCTGAAAATTTAGGCTAAGTCTAAGAGCAACCTATATGTCAGTGTGTTTATCCCTTACAAGATCAGGTCCTAAAATAATAATTCTACCTTATTTCTTCACATAAAATAAAATAAAATAAAATAAAATAAAATAAAATATACTGATCTGAAAAAAACCCCAAGTTCTATTTCAGGGCATGCAATATCTGTATAGCAATAATCCCCATGTAAGTTTAATGTATTTAGACCTAAGTGTAAGCCCTGCTTTCTGCAAATCTGAGCAGCTGAGGGAGTGGGGGTGTTTAGCCTGGAGAAAAGGAGGCTCGGAGGAGACCTTATTGCTCTCTAAAACTCCCTGACAGGAGGCTGTAGCCAGGTGGGGGGTGGTCTCTTCTCCCAGGTAACAAGTGACAGGACAAGAGGACACAGCCTCAAGCTGCACCGGGGGAGGTTCAGGTTGGACATCAAGAAGAATTTCTTCATGGAAAGGGTTGTTAAGCATTGGAACGGGCTTCCCAGGGAGGGGGTGGAGTCCCCATCCCTGGAGGTGTCCAAGGAACGACTGGACATTGCACTCAGTGTTCTGGTCTGATTGACAAGGTGGTGATCGGTCAAAGGTTGGACTCGATCTTGGAGGTCTTTTCCAACCTAAATGATTCTGTGAAATCTCTTGCATACATAGACAAAAAATCCTGATGAGATTTAGCAGTCATTCTCTCGTTTCCTGCCTCTGATGTTTTGTTGTAGTTGTTGTCAAATGGATGTCAGCTAAGTCTAAATCCCTATCCAGTTGATGTTTACATAAGCAGTTAAGTCATCTTTCAAAGCATTTTAATTTGGCCCAGTTCTACCTCAGTTCTGTTTTAGGGCTATGATTTAATTGGTTTTTTTGTGCTGCAGTTTGCCACAAAGAATCTGTGTTACTTCTAAGATTAGTGATTTTGCAGAGCTCCACTGGTTGTTTGGAATGGCTTAGGTTCTGTTTCATTGTACTTCTCAAAAATTTGCTCTCCTCTCATGATTGACAAATCCACAGTCTTAATTAAATTCACGAGAAACTGTGCCTGTAGTTATAAACAGAAGAGCCTTTGTGACTTTGCTTTACAGAATTTTAACATGAAGTTCTGTGTTCATACTTATAGTTCCCTAGCTCCCAAACAGGGCTTTTCCTCTCACCCATTTAGAAGTTGCTGTAAACCTCATATAAAGATAGCAAGAGAAGGCCCAGAGAGGGCTGACTTCATGTGTCCTTTCCAGGCAAACCATTGTGCATATGAAAAATCTGGAAGACCTGACCTATATCTGGAAGGTTAAAGGTAAGATCCAGCTAATATTGGACAATACTAGCTGCTTCAAACTGACTTAATTTCAGGATTAGAAAACTTTGCTAAAGAGGGCCATTTTTGTTTCCTTTCATGCTGGGAGTCAGATTTTCCTGGAACAGATTTTAATACCAGCAATGAAAATACTACTATGTCCAGCATGTGACAAGGAATTAATAGAATTCCTTGGGAAAACAGGACCATGATGTAAAAGCATGCTTGACACACCATACACGGTAATAAAATGACAGATACACTGAAATGTCTAAATATTAAAAGCGTGCGTATTTTTATTAAAAAAAAAAAAAAAAAAAAAAAAAAAAATTCAAAACACACAAATGGTTTACCTGGCAATAAAATCAAACTCCGATCCTGCAAGCATTAACACTCCAAACAGAGTGGACACAGCTCCATCCAACACTGGTGCAAACATATGTTCCAACGCAAGGACAGCCCTGCGGTTCTTGTCTCCTACAGCAGTTAAAAATGCCTGTAAAACAATGAAATCCATTTCATTAGAGAGACACGTAGAGTCTTTCAAACAGCCTCTCTCTTAGTATGCCATTTTTCACCAGTTAATTACTTCAATTTGCAGTCCATTAAAGTATCTCTATAGCAGGCTAGATTTCAAGACAAGGTCTGATCATGCAGTCATACCATATAGCTGCTGCTGAAGTCACATGACCAGAGTAAGCATTGATTAGAGTCAGAGCCATAGTAATAATTTTGGAAACAATGCATGCCTGCATCAGCAGGCTTTTCATTTGTTTCTCAGTTTGCTTGTTTCCACATGCAAAGAATTCATTTCATAGTAAAAGTACCTCAGGTGTAAAAATTATAGGGCTTTTCTTGTCGTTCTCACGAGGGCAGAGTTTCCATGACTGCCATGAGAACTTTGTTGCAAAACTAGCCAACACTGATTCAGGTTTTCCTGAATACATTTGGAACAGGCCAAGGACTTGCAACTTTTGCTCACACACACGGTCACATCCATGGTAGCATTTACTAGTGGATCAGGTCTTTCTGTCACTTTACACAGAAGTGTTCAGTGATACAGTGCATTTCTCCTCACAGGTCTGAGGATCCGCACTATCAGATATTATACACAGTAGGCACTCAACTGATGGAAAGTTGCCAGTGTGTTCAACAGGACCAGTATAAAGCAACACTGCTAAGCCATGTGCTGCTTTTTTACATTCCTATTTCACTCAAGATGAATGCTTTTACAACGTTTTCTACTTCAAACCTAGCAGCACTATACTGTGCCCAACTATATAGCATACTAGCTAGCAGTGCTATATATGCCCAACTCTGTACCTCATCTACAACATGTAGATGCTGGGTGGTGCCAGCTGTCCCCATGGCCAGTTCAAACCTTGGGAAGCCACATATAACCAGCCCCTAGGGAGCTCTGGCAACCAGGAGCGATGCAAGCAGGGCATGCAAACAGAGAGTGTCATCTGAGAGAAGCAGTGTGGAAATTTGCGTGGAAGAGCACCTGAGAAAGGCAGCACACTCTACCAGTTGTCGGGCTGCTGCCTGATCTGCTCACCCACAGGTATAGGCTGTGGCCCTGATGGTCACCCCAACTAGCTGTTGGCTATGCAAACATACCCGGCAGTTTGAGGACTCCAGGGAATTAGAAGGGTTTATTAGGCAGCGCTTTGGGATCGTCGGAAGCATGGTGGCAGAGACCTGGTGAGGGCTGTGTTCAGCAGCAGCCAGGGACCATTTGCCTACTCAGGCTAGCCTGGGATGAATGGAAGTGGCCACTCAGAAAGAGCTTCCTGTCAGGGAAGCTGCCATCCAGGTGGAGGGTTGTAAAGTCTGTACCCTGTAGATGCAAAAATGCTGCTAGCAAGGATTTTCTTGCTATTTTCTAAGTCCGTGAGAGACTTTTCTCTCTCACAGAAGAGGTAGTAGAGAATGTAAACAACCAAGCCACCTGCAATCTTGGAAAGTCTTGTTTATGGTATAGTAGAAAAATATTTTGACAATGGATGTTTTAGGATTTTTAGCCAATCACCCCCAAGGGGTGGCTGATCCTTTGTCCAATTAGACTATGAAGAAAAAAGTCTATAAAAGAGTTTGTAAAATAATTAAATAAATCAATCTTGCGGCACAATTCCTGCCTGCTGGATCTTCTCTCCTCCTCCTCCCTATGGCTGCGGGACACGGTGATATACCCTAGGGCCTAGGCCTGCGGTAATATTTGGTGCTGCCCGACATGATCTGCACTCTCTGGCGTGTCCTGCTGCTGCGAGCCAAGCCGAATTTCTCTAGAGGTACGCTGTTTCCCTTCCCCCCCGGGACCGGGAGGTCCGACAGGACTGAGAAATGGCAAACAGCGGCTCACAGAACGACGCTGTGGTAATGGTCTGGAAAGGTGTGTTTAGCATATTGCGCACCTCCATTCCTGAGAACTCAGTTTGGGAATTATTAGATTGGGCTACCTTAAAAGGGATTTCCATGGATAGAGATACTGCCCTGGACTTTGCCTTATGGCAGGAACTTGGCTGTGCTGTCCGACACGAGCTCCCATCTGGGGAGCCAGCAGCATTAGAATTATATCAAACCTGGTGTTCGTTATTTATTCTGCTGACAGACCTTGACTGTAGCAGCAGAGCTGGCTCGCCTATTTCGTTGATGAGTGACGGAGGAATGACCGAGGAGGACCCCGCTGACCGGGCTTCCGGGGCAAATGATGGTGGATCCGGAAAATCCCCCCCGGCTCCACAGGCAGAGCCTACGCCGCCTCACCCTGCACAATCGCAGGACTCTGCGGCCCCCAGGGACCCCGCGCCGGCAGAGGCGGGGGTGTCGGGGCAGCGGGAGGGCGCGCAGCCCTCCTTGCTGCTCAGCTCGGCGGCGGCCACGGTTTATCCAGGGCCACAAATTAGCGGCTTAGCAACTTGGACCCCCAGAGTGGCTCCTAGCCCGTTTGCGTATGCACCAAGAGAGCCAAAATTGCCTGGATCTAACTTCTTAGCCGGCTTAGCACCGGGCGTGAGTGCACTGAGACTGCCTGGGTGTGGTCCGCGTCCCTCCTTGGCGCTGGACTGTTCTGCATCGCTGCAGAACCGAGCCATCGATCTTTTAATAGAGCATCTGCCTTTGCTGACAGAGTTACGGAACATATCCCGAAAGCTGGAGGACCTGCTCAGCTTGCAAGAGCAGCTGCTGAGGATGCCAGAGGCACCCTGCCGTGCAGGGTGCGCCTGGCCCGAGCCGCCAGCACCGCCCGCGCCGCCCGCGGGAGAGGCGGCTCCAAACCAGGAAGCGGCCAGCGGCGAACCCAGAAGTAGCGCTGCCGCGGGAAAACCCGGAAGCAGCGGCGGCGCCGAACGCGGACGGGGAGCGAGAAACAGCAGCGGTTTCGGCAGCAGCACCGAGCGCCAGCGTGGAGCAAGTGACGAGCTCAGCACCGGGCGCGGCTGCAGTGCAAGGGCCAGAGACGGCGCCGAACGATGCCGCAGTGCAAGAGATAAGTGCGGCACCGGGCGCGGCTGTTGCTCCAGAGACGGCGGCAGCAGCTCCAGTACCGGTTCGATCGGGACTGGCCGAGATGGCATCCCGTAAAGAAGCTGCTGTTCAAACTGCAGCGCAGACAACTGCAGTCTGTGCTGTCTGTTCTACCTCTAGCGAACTTAGCCAAAGTGCCCCTCTCCGTCCATCTCTGTTCGCTCCCAGCACCCCAGAGTTGCCTTTGCCTGATGATTCATCGTCAGGCAGTGAGGCAGATGAGGTTCTGGCCCCAGGTCATCAGGCGGCTGTAGCCGGGCGGCAAAGGAAAAGGCTGCGCCGGTCTCGCCCCTGGACCTTTCGGGACTGCACGGTAACAGTGCGTCCGACCCACTACAGTCGCTTCTTAGAGTCAGTTAAGATGCGAGCATTGGAGGAGGGTGACTGGAGGTTATTGGAAACACTTGGAATGCCAAATAGATTTGAGGATTCTGGGGGTAACCGAGAAGCTGTTACACTCCATCCACAGGCTGTGCCAGAAGTTCAGGATGGTAGTGACTCCCCAAAAGGGGAGATCCAAGCTTTCCCAGTGTATAAGGCTCTCCCAAATTCAGGCAAGCGTGATAAGCATGAGGTGATTGCTTGGAAAGTTGCCCAGGACCTGCAATCCAAGGTGGCACAACATGGGCTAGGTTCTGCTGAGGTTATGCAGATAATAAGGGTGATAAATACAGATTTGCTTTCTCCATTTGATATCAGACACTTAGGTCAAATCCTATTTCAACCTGTACAATTTACAGTTTTTGAGAAAACCTGGAGAAATCTGGCCGGCAAGGCTGCATTAGGGAATATGCAGCTCCCTGCTGCTGATCCTAGATGGACAGCAGGAATGGATGCTTTGATGGGGACTGGCCCCTTCTCTGATCCCAGCCTACAGGGTACTTTGTCCTCTAGCGTCCTGCAGCAAGCTCAACAGGTCGGCATGGCTGCCCTGTTGAAAACCATAGAGTTGTCTGTTCCTATACTGAAATAGTTCAAGGCAAATAAGAGTCATTCCTCTCTTTTGTAGAGAAAGTCACTGCTTCTCTTGAGAAGCAGGTTGAGGATGACGGGTTAAGGCAGATGTTCTTAAGGCAGTTAGTGAGAGATAATGCAAACGAGGAGTGCAGAAAAATCATAGATGCCTTGCCAGGGGATCCTGAGGTAACAGACATGGTCGAAGCCTGCGCTAAGCTGGGATCTGGGAACCAGAAAAGGTCTGCTTTGGCTGCGTTCCTGCAGCCTGTTCACACATCTTCTGGTCGTGAACCAAAGCAACCAAAACAGGCGAGAAAACTGAAGCGGCCTAAGCCGAGCCAAAAAGCGAACACAGCGATTCCCCAGTGCAAGAGGTGTGGCAGGCCAGGGCATTGCTCAGACTATTGTAGATCCCTGACTCATGCCGATGGTTGGCCGTTGTCGGGAAACTTCCGCCGGGGTGCAAGGAGGGGAAATTGCTCTCCGATGCAGTCGCTCCCCCAGAGAGTGGCACAGGTACAGGCACAGGCCTACCCAGCCACCCTAGAGACAGCACCCAGGGATCAGACGGCTTTGACGTCCACACCGCAGCCGCAGTCGTCTTAGACTCTAGCGGTATTTATAAGGTTCCCTTGGATGCATATGGACCCTTAGCCCAGGGATCCAGTGCAATGCTGGTGGGAAAACCTGACGTTTCCCATCAAGGAATCTTAGTGCACTCAGGAGTTATTGACACTGACTTTAAAGGTCAGATTTGCACTATGGTCTCCACGCAAAAACTCCCTGTAACTATTCCTGAAAAGACCTGCCATACTTAATTAGTGCCTTTTAAGTCTTGTGTCCCCAGGATAGAACAACCAACTCACAAATATAGCGGCAGTGGATCTACAGGACTTCCACAGGCCTTCTGGACTGCAGACATCTCTGACCAAAGGCCACAGATGACATGTACCCTGATCCTGCCAAACACCCGTCCACCCCGGACTCAGCTTCGAGGTTTGATTGATACGGGTGCTGATGTAACTGTCATCTCCTTCTCTGCGTGGCCTCCCTCATGGCCTCTAGCCCCTGTGGGATCGGCCATCGCAGGAGTAGGAGGAACCACACAGAGCTATTTAAGCGAACAGCCTGTGATGGTGAAGGACTCAGAGGGGCACACAGCTACAATTAGGCCTTATGTTGCTACCACTTCCCTTAACCTTTGGGGACGGGACGTGTTGGCAGCTTGGGGCGTACAGATTGGGACAAATTTTTAGCAGGGGTCACTGTGCGTAAGGGCGCACAGTATCCTACACTGCCTTTGCGGTGGTTGACTAACACACCAATCTTTGAGCCGCAGTGGCCCCTACCAAAAGAGAAGTTAGACGCCCTTCATCAGCTGGTTCAGGAACAGTTACAACAGGGGCACCTTGAACCTTCTACTAGCCCCTGGAATACTCCTGTTTTCGTAATTAAGAAGAAATCAGGGAAATGGAGATTATTGCAGGACCTCCGGAAAGTTAATGCAGTAATGGAAGGTACGGGGGCATTGCAGCCTGGCATGCCCTCTCCCACCATGATTCCTATGGGGTGGGACATCCTGATAATTGATTTAAAGGATTGTTTTTTCACAATTCTTTTGCATCCTGATCACAAACCAAAATTTGCCTTTACTGTGCCTGCCATTAACAATGCTGAACCTGCTAAGAGATACCAATGGAAGGTCCTCCCTCAAGGGATGAGGAACAGCCCAATTACCTGTCAGTGGTATGTCGCCCAAGCTTTAGATGGAGTTCGCAAGCAGTTTCCTGATGCACGCTGCTACCATTACATGGATGATATCCTGGTGGCAGCGTCCACCCGGGACGAGCTGCTGACAATACAGCCTCAGCTGCTCGCTGCTCTGCATGCCTATGGATTAGAGGTAGCTCCGGAGAAAGTTCAACAGCATCCTCCTTGGAAATATTTAGGAATGAAAATTTTGGACCAAACTATCCAACGCCAAGAGGTGCGATTCCCGGATTCGATTAAAAGCTTGAATGATGCTCAGAAACTGCTGGGTGTCATCAATTGGTTATGACCTTATTTAGGTCTAACTGCAAAGCAACTTTCCCCACTTTTTAATACATTAAAAGGGGATCCTGATCTGAATTCACCTCGGGAGTTGACTCCAGAAGCACGACGAGCGCTGCAAGAGGTCCAACGGGCTGTTTCCGCTCGTCAGGTTTATCGAGTGGATCCCTCCATTGCTATCACTGTTTTCATTACTATTCCAGACCTCCATCCTACAAGTATCATTGGCCAGTGGAATGCACAATGGCCTGATCCTTTGCATATCCTAGAATGGGTCTTTTTGCCTCACCAGCCAAAAAGGACGGTGACCACAGTGTTTGAATTGGTCGCTTCTCTGATAATCAAATGCCGGCAACGGTGTTTGCAACTGATGACTGCAGATCCTGCAGTAATTGTCATTCCGATCTCAAAGGAATACTTTGAGTGGAGCCTCATCCATAGTGCTCCTTTGCAAAGCGCGCTGCAAAACTTTTCAGGGCAGATCACTTACCATCTGCCCAGTCATAAATTACTGCAGTTGGCAAAATCGACCATACTTTCCTTCCGGCCAAGAAATAGTCGAGTGCCAGTGCAAGGACCCACCGTCTTTACGGATGGTTCAGGGAAAACTGGGAAAGCCGTTGATACTTGGAAGGAGGGATCGGAATGGCAGGTGCTGAAGGATCACGAGTCAGGCTCTGCTCAGTAAGTTGAATTAAGGGCTGTTACCATGGCTTTTCAGCGATTCTCACAGGAACCTTTGAATTTGGTTACTGACTCTGCTTATGTAGCAGATATAACCCAAGGCTTAGATTGTTCATTTCTGAAGGAGGTGAACAGTGCGGCTCTGTTTCCACTGTTGCAAACCTTGTGGTCTGCAATTCAGGCTCGAGTGCATCCGTATTACATTCTGCACATTCGAAGCCACACCAATTTACCAGGGTTTCTAACAGAAGGCAATGCCAGGGCTGACATGCTGGCCAACCCTGCGTGGGTAGGGCCTCAGCCTGACAAAATTGCACAAGCCAAGGCATTGCACGGTTTCTTCCATCAAAGTGCACATACCCTGCAGAAGCAGTTTCATTTAACGCCAACCGAAGCACGCGACATTGTCAGCGCTTGTGCTGACTGTCACGGACTCGATGCGCCTTTGCCAGCGGGGGTAAACCCCAGAGGGCTAAAAGCCTTGCAGATTTGGCAAACGGATGTAACTCACATCCCAGAATTTGGTCGGCTGAAATATGTGCACGTGTCTATTGACACTTTCTCCTCAGCTATGTGGGCTGCTGCTCACACTGAAGAGAATGGCCGTGATGTCATTGCCCATTGGAAATTGGCTTTCTCAGTCCTGGGCCTGCCAGCTTCTGTGAAAACCGATAATGGTCCTGCCTACGCCTTGGAGAAGACACGGCAGTTTTTACACCTATGGGGTGTAGACCATACCTTTGGTATCCCACATTCTCCTACTGGCCAAGCCATTGTCGAACGCGCTCATGGTACCTTGAAGGGTGTTTTGGACAAACAGAAAAGGGGAATGCATGGAGAAACCCCACAGAGCCGACTAGCAAAAGCTTTGTATTCAATTAATCACCTTACAGTACCACAAAATTCAAATAATCCTGTTATTGTGAATCATTTTCTCTCATTGCAGTCTGCAGGCAAGACACAACTGCCCTGGGCAAAGGTCTGGGTACGGAATTTACTCACTAACTAGTGGGAAGGCCCGCATGAGCTTATCGTTTGGGGTCGTGGGTATGCTTGCGTTTCCACAGATTCTGGGGTACGGTGGCTACCTGCAAAATGCGTTCGCCCTGACCTGCGGCACCAGAGGCAGAACAGGCAACCTCCAAATGATGACCAGAACACCAACCATGCAAATGGTGACCAGAATGTAGATCATCAGCCTAATGACTCTTCTGATGATGACCAAGATGTCAACCATCAGGCAGATGGTCCTTCTGCAAGCAGAGACTGGGATGGTCCTTCCGCAAGCAGAGACAGAACTTTAAATTTCTTGTTATGGAGTCAGATAGTCAAAGCCTTAAGGACATATTTAGAATTAATAACTGATGCAAATTTCTATTTAGGATTAATAGTAGAGTTGTTATCAAACAAAAAGGGGGAATTGTAGGTACAAAAATGCTGCTAGTGAGGATTTTCTTGCTATTTTCTAAGTCCGTGAGAGACTTTTCTCTCTCACAGAAGAGGTAGCAGAGTATGTAAACAACCAAGTCACCTGCAACCTTGAAAAGTCTTGTTTATGGTATAATAGAAAAATATTTTGACAATGGATGTTTTAGGATTTTTAGCCAATCACCCCAAGGGGTGGCTGATCCTTTGTCCAATTAGACTATGAAGAAAAAAGTCTATAAAAGAGTTTGTAAAATAAATAAAGAAATCAATCTTGCTGCACAATTCCTGCCTGCTAGATCTTCTCTCCTCCTCCTCCCTATGGCTTTGGGACACGGTGATATACCCTAGGGCCCAGGACAGCGGTAATAGTACCCCACACTTCTGGGTGGAGGAGGGTGCAAGCTCCACCTGTGCAAAGTGTGTTCAGGTGGAGTAACTCAGGCAGCGGTTGGAGGAGCTGAAGGAGGAAGTCAGCACGCTACGCTGTATTAGGGAGGGGGAACAAGAAATAGCTAATTATTCGAGACTTTGAAAGAAGTAATACTAGGGCCCCATGGCACTGACCTCCAAGGACTACCAGACAAAGAGCATCAACAGCAAGCTGACAGCACCTTGAAGAAGGAGGTGCCATGGTCTCTGGTGACTTGTGTCATCAGGATATCTATCACTCCCCCCCAGTTCCTTGTATGTACCAACCAGCAACAGATACGAAGTCTTGGCAGTGGGTGGAGCCAATGGACAACTCTCACAGGGAGAAACTGCACCAGTTGCACACACTAAAAGCTGCAAAAGAAAGCAGCGAGTGCTAGTAGCAGGTGAATCTCTGCTGAGAGGCACCGAGGTACATGCTTCAGCTGACCTATGTTGGGGTCCCTCCCCCCCCCCACCATGTAGTCCTGGGAGAGGGGCCCTGGGGCAGGAGACATGGGGTTTCCCTAGCCCCTGGTCAACCTCGTTCCCCATTGGTTGTTTTGTGTTCCCCTGCGCGGGCAAGGACCCTCGGGTCCGGTGATTGCAACAGTTCCTCGGCAGATCCCAGCCATGCGGCAGGAGAAAATAAACATCTCTGAAACATCTAGCAAGAATCGGTCCATATATATTTCCTTTCTACAGCCTTCCTTGTTTGATACATTGTGTTACAGAATCCCCACTGTAGCAAATGGTGGTGAATTGCGAGCAGAATGATCCCCGATCCCTACAGCGACTGATTTGTAAATTCTAGAAACTGTGGATTTCTCTTCTTGTTTTTGTTTTGCCATTCCATATCTAAACTATGGAGGAACGGTGGGAAGACTCTTGGCTCTCAGAGCTGCATATAGACATTTATCTTAAACTTAAAAATAATTTTGAACAACGATTTGTAAATTTTAGCTTGATTCAAGCTCAAAAGGAACTGAAAAACTTCCTGGCATGGTTGTTTAAGAACTTTTTCTATGTTTCTTCGGATTTAATTCTTACCAAAGACTTTTGGAACACCGTTTGGACACAGTTAATTTTTGAGTCAAAATATATGCCAGTGGAAGAATATTTTCGTGAATATTATTTAATTACTGAGACTGTTGAGCAATGTCAGCTGTGTCCTGGTGAAGGGAAGCCTGGCTCAGGGACCGTGCGACCCAGGCCACGTGGACCGAGCCCTCTGCGAGCAGCAGCGAGGCAATTCCTGCGGGCGGGTGGAGCGATGCGAGCTGCAGTGTCGGCAGCAGACCGAGGCGCAGCGGGAGCCCGCCCGGCCCCGCGCAGCACGTGTGGAGTGAGCCCTGTGAACGCCCAACCGAGAGGGGCGGTGCGCAGGTGGCGGCTGGCAGCGGTGGCGGCGGAGCAGAGCCGCACCCAGAGGAAACGTGCCCTGGAGCATCGCTCGGGGGCCTGGCAGAGACGTGGGTGCAGCGCCTGGCAGCGGCAGTGAAGCTGCGACCAGAAGCAGCGACGCACAGAGAACTGAGCGGCGCGGCCCGGTCCAGCCTGCGTGGCCCCGAATGCGACCCCGGGAAGAGCGCGCAGGCACCAGCAGCCCCGACAATTCCAACACGGGAGCAACCGAAAGCGAAAGAGAAAGCAAAAACGCAGTGAGACAGAAAACAGCAGCCACTCGGAAAAAGGAAAAGATCACCGTAGCTAAGGTTTTAGGAATAGTAAAATGGTATAATGTTAAACAAAATTATGGTTTTATAATGAGATGTGACAACCAGCAAGACATATTCGTTCATAGAACTCCTATTAAAAAGAATAACCCTGAAAAATACATCCCAAGCTTGGGAGATGGAGAGGTGGTGGAATTCAAAATTGTACTAGGTAGAAAAGGGTTACAAGCATCAGAGGTCACTGGGCCTGATGGTGTTCCTGTAAAAGGCAGTATATATGCAAAAAATCGTAGTCATGTTAGACAATATCTCCATTGTAGGCCCCCCCTACAGTCTCCCTTTCCTAATCCCACCTTTCCCCTTTACCCTATATCCTATTACCCCCAGTGTATTCCCAATCCGTTTTTCCACCCGTGGTTTCCCTCACAAAACCATGCTTTTGCCAATTGTTTCCCCAAAAATCCCTTTCCAATGCTGAGTGGGGGATGAAGAGGGGGAGGGAAGAAATTAAACCCTCTCCTGCCTCAGTTTCCCCACAAAGCATGCCCGGAGAGTCCTGTCTCCCTTCTGTCAGCCCTAAGATGTTCCAGAGAATCTGTTTGTACATTTAAAGACTCAGGAGGGTGGCTTGTTTTGTTTGAAACTGTTCTTGTTATGTTTATCCAGTTGTTTTCAATGTTAAGTTTTAAATCTCTTTTGTTAAAAATAAACGGGTGAAATGTCGGGGTCCCTCCCCCCCCGCCATGTAGTCTTGGGAGAGGGGCCCTGGGGTGGGAGACACGGGGTTTCCCTAGCCCCTGGTCAACCTCCTTCCCCATTGGTTGTTTTGTGTTCCCCTGCACAGGCAAGGACCCTCAGGTCCCGTGATTGCAACAGTTCCTCGGCAGATCCCGGCCATGCGGCTGGAGAAATAAACATCTCTGAAACATCTATCAAGAATCGGTCCATATATATTTCCTTTCTACGGCCCTCCTCGTTTGATACATCGTGTTACAGAATCCCCACTGTAGCAGATATACAGTCAAGGGAATTTTGCTGCTTGTCAGGAGCCAAGATACAGGATGTCACAGAGAGGCTGCCACAACTGGCTAAAAGCACAAACTACTATCCACTATTTCTCTTCCATGTGAGCACCAATGACATGGTAAAGCATAGTCTGGGTGTCTTAGGTTACAATGTAAGATGTAACCAAAAGTATGTATTCTATCACCACCTGTTAAAACCAGGTGGAACAATGATCTTTATCTCTTCCATGACCCACCCCTGATAACTCCCTCCGGAAGATATCTTCTGTTAATGGGCTATCAAGCTTCACTGCATGACTCATAAAATTACATCATCCCATTGTGAGATGCTCCGCCCAGGGGAAGGAACCAAGCATTCCTACCTGGATATAATCTGAGGTTTGGAACACCACGCTCAGCCCTTACCTACTGGATTCCCAGAGGACAAGAGCTACCATTGGACCTTCAGGTGAAGGCCAGACCCTTCCACAGGATCACCGCTTCAACAGGACCGCTTCATTTGGACTGCTACCACCACCCTGACTAACAGGGTGTCAGGTTGTATCCTGACTCTGTCAGTGTTCTTGTACTATTGCATTTATTTTAATTTTCCTATTAAATTATAATTCTGACTTGCGATCTCCCACTGGTTTGTTTTCAAACTGGTACACTGGGCAAGATCAAACAGGACTTCAAAGCCCTGGGGGTGCAAGCGAAGGGGACAGGGGCCCAAGTGATCTTCTCTGTCTTGCCAGTCAGGGATAAGGGTGTGGGCAGAAGTCGACGCATCATGCAGATCAACACCTGGCTTGGTGGCCAGTGTTGTAGCCAGGGTTTTGGCTTCTATAATCATGGGATGTTCTTCAATGAATGCAGTCTACTGGGGAGAGATGGGATCCACCTATATAGAAGAGGCAGGAGAATCTTTGTTGACAGATTGGTTGACTTAGTAAATCATGCTTTAAACTAAGGAACTTGGGGGGGTGTGGGGGGGTGTTCAAAGCTGTAAAATACATGTACTCACAAGCAACAGGGTGGATGAGCACACCTACCAGAGTAGTGAGGAATGCTCCCCAACCCTCCAAAAAGACAAGACAGTCGACAATCCAACTGAAGTGTTGCTATAGCAATGCACACAGCATGGGTAACAAACAGGAGGAGCTGGAAGACACTGTGCAGCTGGAAAGCTATGATCTGATGGCTATCACTGAAACTTGGTGGGATGAATCACATGATTAGAGCACGGCAATCGATGGCTATAAGCTGCTCAGGATGGCCAGGCAAGGAATCATAGAATCATAGACTCGTTAAGGTCGGAAAAGACCTCTAAGATCATCAAGTCCAACCACTAACCTAGAACCACCACCACGTGCACCACTAAGCCATGTCCTCAAGTGCCATATCCACATATTTTTTTAACACTTCCAGGGATGGTGACTCTACCACTTCCCTGGGCACTCTGTTCCAATGCTTTACAGCCCTTTTCATGAAGAAATTTTTCCTAATATCCAATCTAAACCTCCCCTGGCACAACTTGAAGCCATTTCCTCTTGTCCTGTCACTTGTTACCTGGGAGAGGAGACTGACTCCCATCTCATTACAACCTCCTTTTGGGTATTTGTAGAGAGCAATAAGATCTCAATGAGCCTCCTTTTCTCCAGACTAAACACCCCTAGTTCCCTTAGCCACTCCTCATAAGACTTTTGCTCCAGACCTTTCACCAGCTTTGTTGCCCTTCTCTGGACTTGCTCCAGAACCTCAATGTCTTTCTTGTAGTGAGGGGCCCAGAACTGAACAGAGTATTTGAGGTGTGGCTCTCACCAGTGCTGAGTACAGGAGAATGATCGCTTCCCTAGTTCTGCTGGCCACACTATTTCTGATACAAGCCGGGATGCCATTGGCCTTCTTGGACCCCTGGCCACACGCTGGCTCACGTTCAGGAAGGAGGGGTGGGGGGGAGGGGTTGCCCTCTATGTGAAAAAAGTTGATTAATTGCACAGAGCGTTTTTTGACAACCAGCAGTACACAGGTTGAGAGCTTATGCGTGAAAATTAGAGGCCAAGCCAACAAACGAAACCTTGTGGCTGGTGTTTACTACAGGCTGCATTATCAAGGGGAAGATGTTGATGAAGCATTCTTGCTTCAACTGTAGCAAGCATCACGATTGCAGGCTCTGATCCTGCTGGGGGACTTCAACCACGCTGACATCCACTGGAAAAGCATCACAGCAAGATGCAAGCAGTCTAGGAGCATCTTGGAGTGCACTGAGGATAACTTCCTAATCCGGGTGATGACATGGCAGGCCGGATGGCATGTTGCCTACCTTGACTTCAGCAAAGCTTTTGACACTGTCTCCCATAACATCCTCGTAGGCAAGCTCAGGAAATGTGGGTTAGATGAATGGACAGTGAGGTGAATCAAGAACTGTCTGAATGGCAGAGCTCAGAGGGTCGCGATCAGAGGAGTAGAATCCAGTTGGAGGCCTGTAGTCAGTGGCATTCCCCAGGGATCAATACTAAATTCTTCATGGAAAGGGTTGTGAAGCATTGGAACAGACTGCCCAGGGAAGTAGTAGAGTCACCATCCCTGGAAGTGTTAAAGAAACATGTGGATATGGCTCTTCAACATGAGGATAGCAGAGGGTAGCAGAGCACTGGAACCAGCTGCCCAGGGAGGTTGTGGAGTCTCCCTCTCTGGAGACATTCAAAACCCACCTGGACGTGTTCCTGTGTCACCTGCTCTGGGTGACCCTGCCTTGGTAGGGGGGGTTGGACTGAATGATCTCCAGAGGTCCTTTCCAACCCTAACTGTTCTGTGATTCTGTGATAGAAAGCCCAACCAGAGATGCATTACTGGGCCTTTTGCTCACCAATGCAGAGGAGAGGTCAAGATCGGTAGGTAGCCTGGGCTGCAGTGAACATGCCCTGGTGGAATTCATGATCTTGAGGGATGTGGGCCAGGTGAATAGTATAGTCAAGACCCTAAACCTTAGGAAAGCGAACTTTCAGTTGTTTCCCTGTGCTCTGATCACTGATGACTATCTTCTAAAACATCACACAGCAATGACAGTGAAAGTGTAAAATTGCCAGTTACTTCAAGAATTGTCCTTTTTTGAATAAAATTCATCAAAAGAACTTGAAGTCCATAGCGAGGAGTAAATCCCTCTGGGAGATGGGCTGAGTGAGAAAGATGGGAAAGCTCCACCTTGCCTAGTGTGATGTTGCACTGTGGGGTGTCCCCTGTGCTTTTGGGATGCGATGCTGTATTCGGAGATCTGCCCAGCAAGCTGCCAGGCTGGAGGAGTCCCTGGGTCAAGCACTCTGTTTTGCCAGGGGCAGTTGCAGTGGCTATCGCAGATTCATAGAGATCAAAGCTGACTTAACAAGGCATTTAATATGATCCTGTGAAAAAATATTCTGCTGGTTCATCCAAGAATTTGTATGTTTTGAAACTTAAATCATTATCTCTCCTTAGGCTAGCAATAGAAATTGGAGGGAGATGGAGTTGAGGAGTGGACTGTTCAGTGGATAAGGAATTGGTTGAACAGTCGCATCCAGAGGGTAGTGGTCAACGGCTCAGAGTTCCAATGGACATCAGTGACCAGTGGTGTCCCTCAGGGGTCCTGTGTTGGTTTTGCACAGCCTGGTTTTTGGTAGTGGGGGGGGCCACAGAGGTGGCTTCTGTGAGAAGCTGCTAGAAGCTTCCACCATGTCCGGCAGAGCCAATCCCTGATGGCTCCAAAGATGGATGTGATGCTGGCCAAGGCTGGGCCAATTAGACATGATGGCAATGTCTCTGTGATAACATATTTAAAAAGAAAATCAAAACAAAGTGGGAGCACAGTTTTTTCTAGCCAGAGAAGAGGAGGAGGTGAGAACATGTGAGGGAAACAACATGGAGACACCAAGGTCAGTGAAGAAGGAGGGGGAGGAGGTGCTCCAAGCACCGGAGCCGAGATTCCTCTGCAGGCCATGGTGATGACCATGGTGAAGCAGGCTGTCCCCCTGCAGCCCATGGGGATCCACAGGGGATACAGAGATCCACCTGCAGCCCATGGGGGAGGTGCCCACACCAAAGCGGGTGATCCAGTGGAAGACCTGGTGGAGAGAGGGGGGGCCCTGCTTCCAAGCTGGAGCAGACTGTTGTTGCAGTGGGGATACTGCAACATACATATACCAAACCAGGAGTCCCGTGGAAAGGAAATATATATGGACGGATTCTTGCTAGATGTTTCAGAGATGTTTATTTCTCCAGCCGCATGGCCGGGGCTCTGCTGAGGAACTGTTACAGTCACCGGATCCGAGGGTCCTTCTGCCCGCGCAGGGGAGCACAAACCAACCAATGGGGAACGAGGCTGAGAAGGGGCAGGGAAACCCCGTGTCTGTGCCTGCAGGGCCCCTCTCCCAGGGCTACACAGCGGGGAGAGGAGACCCCAACAGACTGTCCTTGTAGGACTGCACCCCGTGGAAGAGTGACCCACGCCACAGCAGTTTTGGGAGGACTGATGCTTGTGAGATTGGAACCACATCGGAAAAGTTCACGGAGAACTGCCTCCCATGGGAGGGACCCCACGGTCTCACAGGGGAAGGACTTCTCTCCCTGAGCAGTGAAAGAAGATCTCGGGTGACGAATTGACCAAAACCCCCATGCCCTGTCTCCTTGCGCTGTCAGGGTAGAAGGAGGGAGGGGTTGGGGGAAAAAAGGTGTTTTTAACTGCTTATTTTACTTCTCATTATCCTCCTCTGACTTTGTTAGTAATAAATCCACTTTGTACTTCTAAGTTGAGCCTGTTTTGCCCTTGGAGTGTTTTCTCCCGGTCCTTATCTCAACTCATGAACCCTTCATTTAATTTTTTTTTCCTCTCCTCTGTCCAGATTGTAGCATGGGAGGGTGAGTGAGCGGCTGTTGTGGGTGCCTGGTGTTTGGCCAGTGTCAAACCACGACAGGTCCATACTGGGACCAGTGTTATTTAATATCTTCATTAATGACATAGAGAGAGGGATTGAGGACACCCTCAGCAAATTTGCAGATGACACCAAGCTCAGTGGTGAAGTTGACCTGCCTGAAGGATGGGATGCCATCCAGAGGGACCTGGACAAGCTCGAGAAGAAGTTGCCCATGGGAATCTCATGAGATTTAACAAATCCAAGTGCAAGATGCTGCACCTAGGTCAGAGCAATCCCCAGTATCAATCCAGGCTTGGGGGATGAACCGATTGAGAGGCACCCTGGCGAGAAGGGCTTGGGAGTGCTGGTGGACGAGAGGCTGGACATGAGCTGGCAACGTGCGCTCGCAGCTCAGAAAGCCAATCGTATCCTGGGCTGCATCAAAAGCAGTGTGGGCAGCAGGGCGAGGGAGGGGATTCCTCCCCTCTGCTCCACTCTGGTGAGACTCCACCTGCAATACTGCATCCAGCTCCGAGGTCCCCAGCACAGGAGGGCCACGAAGATGATTAGAGGGATGGAGAGCCTCTTCTATGAGGAACGGCTGAGAGCACTGGTATTGTTTAGCCTTGAGAAGGCTCTGGGTAACCCAAGGGAGCCTACAAGAAAGATGGAGAGGGACTTTTTACAAGGGCATGTAGTGACAGGACAAGGGGGAATGGCTTTAAACCGAGAGTAGGTTTAGATTGGATGTTAGGCAGAAATTCCTTGCTCAGAGGGTGGCGAGGCACTGGCACAGGGTGCCCAGAGATGTTGTGGCTGCCCCATCCCTGGAAGTGTTCAAGGCCATGTTGGATAGAGTCCTGAGCAAGCCGGTCTAGTGTAAGGTGTCCCTGCCCATGTCAGGGGCATTGGAACTAGATGACCTTTATGGTCCCTTCCTACCCAAACTGTTCTGATTCTATGATTTTAGATGTTTGGGGAAGACTAAAGCTGTTTGTTTATTTTCTTTGAAAATAAATCAATTTATGGGGAATGCTTTGAAGGGGAGGCATAAATTAACTTTTTTATCCCTAAAGCTTTCTGGGGCTTGTGTTTGAAAACTGATTTAATTAACTTCTTTTTTCTTCCTCATTTGGGGGGAAAAACCAGAAGTGTCGAATCCTTACTTAGCTCTTGGTCCCTATTTTCTTGCTCTGATTTTCATAACTTTTCAGTGGTGGACAGTAGTTTGACCAAAGCAAGGCATTTTATTTTGATTGCGGACATATTTTACTCACACATATGCAGATACACACGCATATACGTGCAGAACTTTGATGGAAATTTTTTGATGATTCCTGATAAAACCACCTTCTGATTTATAAAACTTCTCTCCAAACAACTCAAAGAGCAAATAAACCTGAATGCATTTATACTCAAAGTCTAGGAATACAGTAAGTGATAGTATCCTCAGAATAAGGAAATGCTTGGGCTCAGATTTTCCAAGCTGAAGAGCAGGCTAATATGACATTTATGGTGATCTGTTTACCCACTGCTTTTCTGATCCCATATTGTTCCCCCCCCACTTTCCCCTGCCCCTAGTCCTGGCCGCTCCCTCAGGTCCTCCCTATTGGTTCCTGTACCCCAACTCCGCCCATGTACCGCCCCTGCGATCTGACAAAACCCCCCCGCTCCCGGATCACAATGTCTCTCTGCCTCTGGGGGTCGCCAGGACAAGATGTAACCATTAAAGATCCTCCGAAACTCTTATGGAGAGACCCTTCTTGCCTCCTTTGCTGTCACTGATAGCTGCCAGAACAAGAGTGTGGAGCCATCTGAAAAGGACTACAGGAGGACAGAATGGCTGTCCTGCCCCAAGCAGCTCCGCTGAGCTCTCAGGGAAAGCTGCAGCTTGCTAAACTAAACCTAGCACTACAACAGATGGTGTCCCAAGTGAGGCATCTGAGAAGAGGTGCCCTGGAGAGCGTAGCTGCCTTTGGGAAGCCATTTCCCTGATGCGAAGCTGGCGTTTCGGCAAGACAACCAACGGGACAGCCGGGAGCCTCTTGAGAAAAGTAGCGCTTTTAAAAAGGGGTCGGCTGGACAGTGACGGACCACACTGAGTGCTTTAAGTTGATTCCCCGTTCTGGAAAGCCCTGAAGAGGAGCCTGGCGGGCCTGGTAAGAGAGTGGGAGACCCTTTGTGCTGGTAAGCCTCAAAAGGGAGCTGGGAATGGCCTGGTTCGGAGGGTTGTTTTTCTTTTTAGTTTAATCCTTTTGCCTCGGTTTGGGTGGAGGGTTAGGGGTGGGTTCTTGTCAAGGTGAAGGAGGTCGCATCTCGTGTGAAGCCCCGGCAAGAAAAAGCCCATCCCTAACAAGAGAAGATGCAAGTTCTGTGCCCCCAGTTTGGGAGTTTTTAAGATTAGCGGTGCGTGGGAGGCCCTTGCGCGCGAGAGATAAAAAGAACTAACCTTTGTTTTGTTCCACTCAGTCATCTGGAAACAGAAACCTCCGGTCCTCTCCCTCTGACCCTCAGGAGAGATTGGAAAATGTTCTGACCATTCCGTGTCTCCCCTGTCCCCTCACCGAGCTAGGGCTGATCACCCCGGCCTGGGAGCTCCCCCTAAACCCTTACCCCTGTTATGAATGTATAGTGATGTTGGCTTTTCGCATGTTACTTAATGTTAGAAAAACTTTACCTAGGTTCCATAATGTAATACATGATATAGAATGTCTATTGTTTATGTAGTCAATTTAGAAAAGATAGGCAGAGAAAGTTGTTGGGGAGGATGAAAGTTTGGTAAGAAAGTTTCACAGGTATGTAGGCTTGGCAGAAAGGTCTGTGAATGTAGAAACTGGGGATGAGGTAGAAATGGAAGCAAGTTTTGATATAGAGTAAAAGATGTTTTGCTGAAACACTGATCGATGAGTAACTGAGAAGGCAAAGGTTGGAGATGAGTTGGAAGGAGATTTTTAGGAGTAGGACAAAGGTATGTGACTACAAACAAAGACATGTTTTTCACCAAGTAAATAAGTCTTAAGAAGAGCATAAGTAAATAGAAAACATGTCTTTACCAAAAAGAGAGATATGGCAGGCAAACAAGAAATGTTGATGTAGGAAGAAAAAGAGAGGTCTGAGAATTTTCCATTGTAAGCTTAAATTGTAACTTACTTACTCTTGTGATTGGATAATAATGCCTATAATATGGTGATGGTAGTAGTTATGATAGGCTATAGGCAAATGTAAAGGTATTGTGTATGGTGCTTATTGGTTGTTATGTGTTAAGATACTCTGCAAAGAAAAGTATATAATGCTTTGTAACTTGAACAGAAAGTGGCTTCAGGTATGCCTACAAGCTGGAGCTGGCAGCTGTAGGGCTGGCTCTGGATACCCACTCCCTGAAATGCTGTAACTTCGCCGATGTAATAAACAGCTTTCAAGAGAGCCGCCTGAAGTCCAGACATCCTTCGTGAAACTTTCTCCTATAGAAAGTCTTCACATTCCTGGAGTATCTTATCAGAGAAGAAGAAAACCAGAAACCAGAGAGAAGAATTTATGGAGGGAGCAGAGACGGAATGGAGCCAAGGAGGAAGATAAGGCTGATGGGATGATACATAGAAACTCCAAAGAATTTATGAATCATGCCGCCTAGACCGAAAGCGAGGGAGTAGCAACCAAAAAGATGCCATCCTAGCAGACTCAGCAGAAGAAAGAACACGATAAGCTACAAAAGCATCTGCTGTGTGAGAACTCAACCAGCACCGATCTCCAAAGTCAACAACAACCAGCTGCCTCATCATTTTAAATTTAACTATTTTGCATTGTTTTGCCATTTTTTCTGTTGTATAAAAATTATGCCCTTCTCTTTTCAATTTGATATGAAAGGGGGAGATGTGGTGATCTGTTTACCCACTGCTTTTCTGATCCCATATTGTTCCCCCCCCACTTTCCCCTGCCCCTAGTCCTGGCCGCTCCCTCGGGTCCTCCCTATTGGTTCCTGTACCCCAAATCCGCTCATGTACTGCCCCTGCGATCTGACAAAACCCCCCTGCGCCCAGATCATGGGGTCTCTCTGCCTCTGGGGGTCGCCAGGACAAGATGTAACCATTAAAGGTCCTCCGAAACCCTTATGGAGAGACCCTTCTCGCCTCCTTCGCCGTCACTGTGTTGTAGAGCTGATAGCTGCCAGAACAAGAGTGTGGAGCCATCCGAAAATGACTACAGGAGGACAGAATGGCTGTCCTGCCTCAAGCAGCTCCGCTGAGCTCTCAGGGAAAGCTGCAGCTTGCTAAACGAAACCTAGCACTACAACAGACAATCTTAACTGTGTCCAGTATCAGGTACAGCTTTTTCCTCTTTGAAGTTTCCATTGGTTTTGACTGAATTTGTGGCATTTGGAAATCAAGGCATCTAAATCTTTTTTGATTGGCATCAGGATTTCGTTACCAAGAAGTCCATGACTGATGGAAGAAGAGTCCACATGGCCTGACTGCTAACTGTAACCACAAGAATCATGAAATGACTGTTGGATTAGCTTGATTTGTTTCTTTTTCTTGAACTTTAATTAATGTTTGGATTTTTTTCAGTTGTTCAAGGGACTGGTGGATGGGACCCCCTGGGAAACTGTTCTCAGGGATAAAAGAGCTGAACAGAGCTGGAAGCTATTTAAAGACACAAGAACTATCATTTCCCATGTGCAAGAAATCAGGCAAGGGAGGCAGGAGCAAGGCATGTCTGAGTAAGGACCTCCTTGTCAAACTGAAACACAAGAGGAAAATGCACGGGCAGTGGAAGCAGGGGCACACATCCCAGGAAGAATATAGGGACGCTGCCCAGATGTGTAGGGATGGGATCAGGAATGCAGCACAGCTGGAGCTAAATTTGGCAAGGGATGTGAAGAATAATAATAAGGGCTTCTACAGGTATGTTAGTCAGAAAAGGAAGGAAAAATATATTGTATCCTCCCTGATAAATAGGGGATCTGGTGACAATCTACATGGAGGAGGCTGAGGTCCTCAACAACTTTTTTGCTTCCGTTTTCAATGGCAATCTCTCTTCCCAGATCTCTCAAGTCTCTGAATCTCAAGGCAGCGACTGAAGGAAGGAAGTCCTACCCATTGCATCCTACCCATTGCAGGAGAGGATCAGGTTCGAGACCACCTGAGGAACCTGAACATATACGAGTCCATGGGACCCGGTGAGATGCATCCCAGGGTCCTTAGGGAATTAACCGATGTAGTTGTCAAGCCACACATATTTGAAAAGCCATGGCAGTCAGGCAAAGTCCCCAGTGACTGGAAAAAGAGAAACATCATGCCTCACTGCTAACTGTGACCACAAGAATCACAAAATGAGTGTTGGGTTAGCTTGATTTCTTTCATTTTCTTGAACTTTAATTAATGTTTTGATTTTTTCCTCTGTATTTGTAAAGGGTAATAACTGAAGCAAAGTAGAGGCCAAAGATGGAAAGCTGTATTTCCAGAACTGCTTGAAGAGAAGTACTGCTCAAAGTTGTGAGAAAGGACATGCTGCATCAGGACAACAATTCAGTGTTACTGCAACCTATTGTATTATTTTGTAAAATATTTCTATAAATGTTTAAAGAGGTATGCATATGCAATATACAAAAGAACACTGTAAAGCAGTATAATCTGGACTCATTTGCCTCCACTTAATAGAGTGAGGACAATATTGGGTTTGCTCTGTACTTATTGTACTTTCATCTCTTTGCCACAATTTTATCTAGTTCTAAATTTCAGCTTAAGTTTCTGCTGCTTAAATATTGTTTGATTTACTTGTATAATTCAATGCAAATATTGCTTATGTAATAGGATTTTTTTCTGTAAAGGTACATCTTTGTTTAGAATATTTTAAATTTGCATATCACAAACTGTGGTAGTATGAAATGTTACTGTTAATTTTAAAATGCGTTATGCACAATATTTTTAAAAAATAAGCAGATATGAAGTAAATATGTCAGTCTTAGAGATTTAAATAATTTTAGCTGTGTGCAGGTTTTGTTTTGCTGTGTGTATTGATGTGTGCATCTCAAAGTGTACCTGTCAGTGTGTGTATGTTCCCAGTGTACTGTAGTTTCTCTTTTACTGTATGGTAACCCTTAATGGGCTTATGAACCCACTGATGCTGGTGTGAGTCTGCCTTTCCCTGTTAATAGGCACTAGTGAAAACTGCACTGGTGTTAACTAACATGTACCATAGACTACCATTATCAAAGGGCCAAGATAAAATAGAAGACAGGAAGTCTGAGTTTGGGAGTGTGGTTCAGTTCCCCACTTGATTAATGACTTGGTACACGTGATTTTGGTCAAGTCATGCAACTGCCCTGTGCCTTAGTTTCTCAGTCAATAAAATGGGCATAATTGTACTTATCTACTTCCCAGGAGAATTGCAAGGCTTAATTACTGTTTGCAAAAGTGTTTTGACATTTTTCCTAAAAGGTGCCAAGTGTATGCAAACACTATAATAATTCTTTTTTCACTTCAAAATGTGCTGAACATTGAGAGGTGCTGGTGGTTTTAGAAATTCAAAGAGCGTATGCCTTATTTTGATATTGATACTGTTAACTGAGTGGCATTAGAAGCTAAATAATCTATTTTTTTCTTGGTAAGCCACAGCTCAGCTGTCTCCTTATAGCATTCAAAGCATTAACCTTTGTCACCTTATTTTAATGGCAGGAAAGAAGTTAATAGGAAGTGAGAAAAATCAAATGGAAGAATTTAAAATAACCCCTCTATTTTTACTTATTAAATATAAATTACTTTCTGTTGTATCCAGGACTAATGAGTGACACTTTTCCTCTGTTGTTTTGATTGGTTTTCCCATGCTGCATTGGCACTTTTAATTAAAACAGCTACATTGGGATCTCTTTGTGAAAATAATTTAGCTTTTTTTGGGTTATGTTTTAGTCCAAAGATGGATTGCTGCAAGTGAAGGGCCTGAAAAATTGCTTCAGTCTCTGTGTTCTGTTTGAAACCAAACCATAAGGATGGAGAACCTTAACTTAAAATACTAGAACAAAAGTTCTCATTCTCATCTCTCTTCATTTTTCTGCCCTGCCCGATTCCTTATCCTGCATATCATGTGCAAGTGACCTGTCTGCTGCTTCACACTTCAATAGTCACATTGACAAAGAGAGAACTTGGTGGCTGACAACATTTATTTTGGTTTGCTTTGGGGATTTTAAAAACCTTTTTAATTGTGAATGATATTTATATTTTTGTATCATAAGAATGTTTTCTTACAGTATTTGTCATGGCAGTTTATACCAAACAAAATGCAGGGACCTTATTTCTATTGGAAACACTATGACAGCTATGTTTTTCCTTTTAAAGGCATTTTTATTTGTATAGAACGCTTACTAATGTTAAACAGGAAAGAGTATATAACACATTAAAGGCTCATCATGCCTTTTAGCATAAGGAGTTAAAAGAAAAAAATATTCAAGCTGGGTCTCATCAACTGTCTATTTTGGTAGGTGTGGTGGTTTGGTCCAAAATACTCATTGCTTACTTATTTACCTTCTGTGAGATAAGAATTAGGAGAAAGTATAGCAGACACAAAACTTAAAAGAATATAAAGAAGTTTATTAACAGACCTAAAAGGCAGAAAAAAAAACCAAACCAGACCACACCTTCAGAACACCTCTCCTCCCCCCCACCTTTCTCCCTTCACCCACTGACAATGCAAAAAGACAACCCTTGAGATTTTCAGTCAGTTTACCACTTCTATAAAAACCTTGTTCAGTTCACCTAGGGAGAGGAGTCTCTCTTGCTCATGCTATGGAGACATCTCCACAAGAAGTTCTCTCATGGCTTCAGTATCACAACGAGACAGCCGCCTGTGTTGGTTCTCTGCTTGCATGTGAGACTCCCTTCCCCCGACTTACAGCTTTTCCCAAAACTGCTTTCGAGGGTCCAATCTTGAGCTACTGGGGTACCATTTTAAGGTTGAGCTGTTCAAAAACAAAGGTTCTCTTCACCCATCTCTGGGAGCATCTTCATCTCTAGGAATAGAGGCCCTCCCCCTTCCCTGGGAGAAGAAGGGTCCTCATCATCTTTATCTCTAGGACTATCTCTGGGACCATCTCTAGGAACAGAGGTTTTTCTCCTCCCGATTTGGAGCAAGAGTCCTCATCACTTCCATCTCTCCCTGTTCAAACTTCTCATCAAATTACAACTGCTTCAGCATTTGCTTATTTCAGCACAGGTACTTTTGCTCACAAGTACAGTTTGAACACACTACCCTCCATGCTTTCATGAAATTACAGCGGGTACTCTGATATATCATAGTCTATCACCACCATAGCTTTACAACAGAATTTCAGCTTCTAAGCATCTCCTCTTTCTCCTCTCTCAGGGTTGCAGCTCTTCCTTCTTTACTTAATGTCTGCAGGCTTCATCTGTTCTGGAGGAAACTTACAGCACTAAAAGGGTTATTCTCACCCGGGCCTTGCAGCTGTAATTCGCTTATCGCTGTTGGTCACATGATCTTTCCCAGGCAGTGGGCAGCTTCAGCTGAAGCTTAGGCTGCACTGGAGGGGGAGGGGGGTGTAGAGTCGGGCCATGCCGTCTGCACGTAATAGGGCTGTGGGGGGGCTGTGGATGGAACAGGGCCGCACAGCTCCAGGATGGCTGTGTCCTGGCCCAGCCAGGGCCGAGCAGGGCTTGGCCGCACTGGGCCTCACGGACCCTGCCCAGTTACCTGTCCCAAGGCCGGAAGCAAGAGAGAGCTTTCCTGGGGTTTGTCCATTCTTAAATGTGGACCACAGAGGCATTTCAAGCTTTTTAAGTGGCTTAAAAAATTGTCAATATTCAAACTAGCCAGTTGGTAGGTTCTGTTAGGTCATAGAGGAAGGTGTAAGCACCTCTTTGCAAGAAAATCACTTACGGAGCTATGATAACCCATGACACCTCCCCCCCCCCCCCCTCCTCCCCCCGCCTCCACATACATAATTTTGGGTTTATTGTGGTTTGGTTTGATTAATTTTGGATTTCTGTTTGCTTTTCTTCTGTGTGCTTTAGCCATCTAGTAAGTAGTAGAGTGAACCTTGCCAACAAACTTTGTCATCCTTTTGCTTTTATATTAAACCTGTTTTTGTCAATACCTTTGTCAGTGATTCCTTAAGCATCCTTAAAACACTAATTCAGGACAATGGGGAATCCACAACTTCTCTGGGCAACCTGTGCCAGTGCCTCACCACCCTCTGAGTAAAGAATTTCTTCCTAATATCTAATCTAAACCTACCATCTTTCAGTTTGAAGCCATTCCCCCTTGTCCTGTCACTACATGCCCTTGTAAAAAGTCCCTCTCCAGCTTTCTTGTAGGCCCCTTTAGGTACTGGAAGGCTGCTATAAAGTCTCCCCTGGAGCCTTTTCACCAGTCTGGACAGTCCAATCTTTCAGCCTGTCTTCATAGGAGAGTTGGTCCAGCCCTGTGATCATCTTGGTGGTCCTCCTCTGGGCTCGTTCCAACAGGTCAATGTCTTTCTTCTGTTGGGGGCCCCAGAGCTGGATGCAGTACTCCAGGTGGGGTCTCACAAGAGCAGAGTAGAGGCGAAGAATCATCTCCCTCAACCTGCTGGCCACGCCTCTTTTGATGAAGCCCAGCCTATGGTTGGCTTTCTGGGCTGCAAGCACACATTGCTGAGACGTTGATCTTCTTGCCAACCAACACCCCCAAGTCCTTCTCCCCAGGGTGGTTCTCAATCCATTCTCTGCCCAGCCTATACTTGTCCTTGGGATTGCCCTGACAGAGGATTGGGACCTTGCACTTGGCCTTGTTGAACTTCATGAGGTTTGCACAGGCCCACCTGTCAAGTGAAAGAGATATATTGTATTTAGTCAAGAAATTCAGTGATTTTGAATTTTGTAAGGAGCTGTATTGAAATTAGTTAAGAAATCTATAGGTTTTTGACTTTGTCATAATTTTGTTATTTTAGCGGGTTTTAGTTTTAATCAATGGTTAAGTTTGTTTTAATAAAATAAGATGGATATCATGGAAACACGAGGAAGTAACTTAGGCCTAACTCTGATAAATGTACTGTACCTGTATTAAGGGGGTTGCTACACCCCAGAAGTTTTAGTCAAAGGGTATTGTTTTAGTTAGAGGAGCCTTGGAGTTATTTTATAACTAGAGATGAATAGATATCTAAGTAAGCAATTAGAAAAATAAGATAATAAATGGGACACCCTAAGAAGGGAAGGTGCATGTGTGATGATGCCTAAAATCACAAGCCAAACAATATTAAGATGATTAAAAGTGGTTACCTTTAATGAAGGTCCTTCATGGTGCAAATATGGCAAAAATGCACGTGATACAGGACTCTGACAATTTTATAAGTTTAACAAATTGGCATACTTAACAGAAATCATTCAGTTAGAGGAACAGTTAATTAAGTAATCCCCCCCCTTTTGGTTCTGCCCCTACTGAAGCCCCCCCCCCAGCTTCTAGCCCCTCATTTATTATGTCTATGATATATGGAGAAAATAAGACATCCTTGGTTCACTATACTGGCAAGACTAAATAAGATTCTGGGAAGGTTAGCTTATTGTTCTGAAATCTAAGAGAAGGGGTAGGAAAAGTACTAGAGTTAGTTAAGGAGCTATATAATTATATAATAGTAGTCAACAGAGCTCCAAATATATGGAAGATGTATAAAAATCAAAAATCTTTTTGGCATCACTAAGACTTAAAAGGTCATCCAAAGGACAGCAAAAAAAGATGAAAATACAAGAATTTTTTAGACCACCACCCAGAATTAACAGAAAAGAACGCTAGATGGCAGTATCGCTCCACAGAAGAACAGCAAGAAGAAACATGCTACACCTTGTCATGGTTCAGCATAGTTTGGGTTTTTTGTTAAAGAGGGCTCCATCAGCCATGGAAGTGATTCTTTGCAAAGAGGTGCTTACAGCTTCCTCTAGACACAATAGAACCAATCAACTGGCTAGTTTGGATATTGGCAACTTTTTTAAGCCACTTAAGAAGATTTTGAACCAAACCACTACACTTAATTGGTGTTTCTGCCCGGTTTACGAACTGAACCCGCTACACACCTGTACCTGATGAAATAAGGGGCTGAACTCAGAAGAGGGGGGCTAAAATTTGTAGTGTATATAAACCTTTGAAAGTCTTTGTTTCATCGGACATTCTTGGCGAATAAATGACTGTCTGTCTCCGACTTTGGCCAGAATTGTTATTGGGAATGTTCATTCAATAGCTCCTGGCTATCGGATTTAAACCTCTTTGGCTTAAGCCCTTTGTTTCAGCAGCCTATCAAGGTCCCTCTGGATGGTATCCCTTTACTCCAGTGTTTCGACCGGACCACACAGAGTCTCGTCGCCAAACTTACTGAGTGTGCACTCAATCCCACTGTCCATGTCACTGACAAAGATATTAAACAATGCTGGTCCCACTACTGACCCCTGAGGAATGCCACTTGTCACTGGTCTTTACTTGGACATCAAGCCATTGACAGCAACTCTTTGAGTGAGACCATCCAGCCAATTCCTTATCCACCGAATGGTCCATCTGTCAGATCCACATCTCTAAAATTTAGAGAAAAAGATGCCATGCGGGACAGTGTCAAATGCTTTGCACAAGTCCAGATAGATGGCACCAGTGTTCTACCTGCTATTTCTTCATTCATTTAATAGTGGATCAATAGCATGTACAGGGTCTGGTTGGGATGGAGTTCCCTAATGTCCTGGATTGCAGTGTATTCTATTACCATCCTCATGAGCTGTTGAAATCAGGTGGGGCAGTGTTTCCTTGCCTCCTCCCCCCAGATTATCTTTCTGTTAATGGCCCATCAATGCCCTGCTGCATGACTCAGAGATAACTCCCTCCAGACTATCTTCTGTTAATGAGCCTAATCAACACTTGGCCTCATGACTCATTACTCCAATGTGAGATGCTCCACCCAGAGGGAGGAACCAAGCATTCCATGCTGGATATAATCTGAGATTCACAACACCAGAGACAGCCTTTCCACTGGATTTCCAGAGGACAGGAGCTACAGAGCCACCACTGGACCTTCTGAGGAAGAAAAGACCCTTTTTCTACAGGATCACTGCTTCAGGAAGACTGCAGCCACCATTCTATCGGACTGCTACCACCACCCTGATTAACAGGGTGTCTGGTTGTATTCTGACTCTGTCAGTTTAACCCAGTGTTTTCTGCCTTTATTTTTGTTTTTTTCCCCCTTATTTTATTTCCCTATTAAATTGTTATTCTGACTTGGTGTCTCCCACTAGTTTGTTTTCAAACTAGTACATATTTTGGCGCCCAAGTGGGGCTCGACTGCTGAGAAAAGTCAGAATTACAATTTTGTATTGTAGAAGCCACCTACTCACTATGATGTTCAACATGCTTACATGGGTCTTGTACCTAGCCCTCTATATTTTTCTGCACATGGGGAACTATCTGCCGATTTTAATGCTCCTGTGTAGACCAGGGTATGGTATAAAATTTGCTTTATTAGTCTATTATTATACTGCATGATAACCTCCGAGACAATGAACATAATTCGAAATATATACTCAACTTTGTCTGCTTGTCCTACACTAGGCTGCTACATCTGGGGCCTCAACAATCATACCCAGACCCTGGGGGGATGATTAAAGAATGTTTTTTTCCAGCCTTTCAGGCCTGACACAGCAGTTTTTGAAAATATTGAGTTCCCTGTGGATGTTAAGGATGGCATAATCTTCTTGTCAGTTCTTTTTTCTTTTTTGTCTATGACCTGCACTGTGTACACCATGCTTAGGATCAGAGCTATGGCACAGCATCCTCAGGATGAGAGGGAAAAAAAGAGCAGAGCAACAAGCACAATGTCTACGCAGACTGACACAGAGGAGAAAGAAACCAAAAGCAAGAAAACAGCGTCCATGTCTATGCAGACTGACACAGAGGAGAAAAAAACAAAGGCGCTGTCAGCATCTCCACACAAACCGTCACTGAACCAGAACAGCCTAAACTGATTGCAGTTACCCCCGTTCAGAAGAAGAAATCAAAAGCAAATCAGTCCACATAGTGACAGACGAGGATGCAGCAGGACCTTCGCACCCAGCAGAAGAGGCAGAGCCAGAGATCATCACTCAGGCGCTATCCCTGGGTGAGCTGCGTGACCTGCGGAGGGAATTCACCCACCAGACAAATGAGTCTATCGTGACCTGGCTGCTCTGCATCTGGGACGCTGCAGCCAATGACACCATTCTGGATGGAAGTGAGGCCAGGCAACTGGGATCTCTGTCCCGGCATGTGGTCATTGACCAGGGGATCGGGAGAACCCAAGAAACTCTCAGCCTCTGGCGACAACTCCTGACAAGTGTAAGGGACAGTGTGGGAGTGTGTCTTGTTTGGTTCAGTCCGGGTCTCCCCTTTGGGTTTCGTGTTACTGTACCATCCCAGTTTATACCCTCCTGGTTTCGTGTTCATAACCCTGCTTTCTCTATTTGTCTCCTCCCAGACCCCTGCCAATCGCTCCAGCACCCCTCCCAAGCTTCTAGAAAGTTCTGGCAGGGGCGTCGAGTGATTGGTCTTGGGGGGAGGATCCCTCCCTTCCTTTCCCAAGATAGGTTACCTTGTGTGTCCCTCATCCCGCAGACCCGTCCTTCTCCTTCCCTGATTCGATGCCGTTGTCATCCCTCCCCTGTCGCCACCCCCCCATAAAACCCCTGGCAGGCGCGTTCAGGGTTGCTCATTGCTGGACACCCCCGGGGGGCGAGGTCCCCTGTTCGGAGACACAATAAACCTTCCAGATTTCATCCACAATTGAGCCTGCGTCCTTCTTCCACCACCTGCCTCTATTGCCGCGGTCCTGTGGAAGGACCCACGAGCCAGACCTCTGGTCTCCCGGATTCCGGAGGCTGGCCCCCGCAGCCTGCTGCGTCCAGAGCTGACCGGGCAAAGTGGGAACTGCTCCAAAAAGGACGCAGAGGCAGCTTGGCGCCCATCGCGGGGCCCCCGCTTCCACCGGACCCCACGGAAGGAACTGATTGGACTTCTAAGTGTGTCCTTGGGACGCCAAGCTACCCTAGTTGTAGCAGGCTCCGTTTTAGTGAGCTGCGCTCCTGGGGAGGAGGACGGTAGCTCCGCCCGTGCCAGCAGAGTCGTCCTCGGTGGAAATCGGGACGCCTGGAGCTCGCCTGGACACCAGCAGGTAAGTATTTCCCCGGGGGGGGAACTTACCGTAAAGCCTTTCGAGGCAGTTCCCGCGTGCGGGCGGAGCCACACGAGCCGCAGTGTCGGCGGCGGAGCGAGGCGCGGCGGGACCCGGCGGTGCCCGCCCGGCCGCACGCAGCGCGTGGTGGACGGCTTCGCACGGTCCGCGGCTCGTAGGAGCCCAGGGTAGGCTGCGCAGCCCCGGGGCGAGTGTGTTGCTTGCCTCCGGTTTGTTTCGGGGAATCGGTGTCCAGGGGTTTATTTTTAAAGCTCCAGACGTTGTGCTGTGGATTATGGGCGCAAAATTGTCCACAGCACAAAAGGGGGTATTTTTCCAAGTTGCGGGACTCCTGGAGGGGGGGAAACGTTTTTCTAAAGGGTGTTTAAAACGGTTTGTGTGGTGGCTGTTCCAGCACTTCCCTCAGTGCTCCCACAGTTCGGTTTTAAGCGTTCCCTTTTGGAACGCCGTGGGAGCAAAAATAGCTCAGTCTGAATTGACAAAAGAAAAAGATCTAGATAGATTTTCTTTATTATACCTACAAATTCGGGCTGCTTTAAATCAAAACAGGGAGAGGGAAGGACAGCCTGCCCCCGGTTCCCCAGTTACCCCTAAGCCTTCTCCTAAACCCGTGTGCCCTAAACCGGGCGTCCTGAAGGAAGCAAACCGCGATGCTGCGCAGGGTTGCCACCGACTCCCTGGCTTCCCTCGGGATTCTCAGCCCCCCGCCCAGACAGTCCTGGCCAGACTGCCCGGGGCTTATCCCGTTCCCCGACTTCCCCAGTTGTTAGACCCCGTGTTCGCTTTAGTTATATTGAGAACTTAGAAAATGGATTCCCTGCCCGACGAGGACAAGATGGCGGGTGCCACATGGCAGAAACCCCCTCTTGCCCTCCCCCCGTTTCTTCATCCCAAAACCCCTTTCTCCCAAGTTCCAACCCCTTTCGTCATGACCCCTCCCAGTACCCTAACTCCTCCCACACCCAAGCTGGGTCCACCCCTGTTGCCCCTCCCACCTGTCATCAGTGCACGCCCCCGTGCTCCGCCCCTAGAAGTTGTTGTAGGTCTGTGTCTGGTTGCCACCTGCTTCCTGCTTCCGGTTCCCATGCTTGGCCTTCCGGTTCCCACGGTGAATGGCCGGAAGGGGAGGGGCCTGAGGACCGGAACCCGGAACTGGACTCCATTCCTTCGGCCGCTCCGGTTTTTTATCAAAGGTCCAGGAGAGGGGGAATGACCCACACCAACTGGGAACCCCTCTCCCACCAAACGATCAAAGAACTCTGCAAGGCATAGAAAGAGTTCGGGAGAGAAAGCGAATATTTTCCTGGCCTTTTAAAGGCAAATCTCTCCGGAGCAGTAATGATGCCTTTTGACCTGCGTCAGCTTTTCTCGTGCTTGCTTTCCTCGGCAGAGTTTCTGCTCTGGAGGGCGGCATGGGAAAAGGAGCTCCGCCGACTCCTTCCTGCGCTTCTGCAGAGCTCTGATACGGCTGTTGATGCTGACAACCAGGCATTAACTATGGACCATTTAAGCGGCGAGGGGGAATGGGCATTGGCGCCGAAGCAGGCCCAGAGTCTGCCCCTAGAGGTGCTGCAGCAGTGTCACGATCCGCTAATGCAAGCGGGGGTCGTGATGGTTCGTTTATCGATCTCAGAGTGTAAAAGGACACAAGAGATTTCAGTTTTAATCAAAACAGTGCACCTTTATTAAGTGCCCACAACACAGTAATGCAATAGAAGAGAGTAAGAGAGAGAGAGAGAGAGAAAAAAACAAAGTAGAGAGGGGGGAAAAGAGGGGCAATAGCTACCAATGGATGAGATGAAGTCCTCGTGGTCTTCCGCCAATAGATTCGTCTTCTTTCCGTGGGGAGATCTCGGACTCGGTTATTTCAGAAGGTCCCTTTATAGTCCTTTTCAGAAGCGAGGGGCAACTGGCCAAGAGGTTGGGAAATCTACAGCCATTGTTATGGGATCCGTTGCTTTGGGAAACAGGTACAGGACAGACGTACAAGACAGGTGTACCGGAGAGGTGTACAGGACAGGTCGTTCCTTTCCGCTTCAGCGCAGTCCTTCCCGCCTGGGCAGCAAGAACGGCACAGTCCATTGTGACCTGCACTAATTTTCCTCAGGAATGCGTACCAGTTCCCAGTGGGCACACCCGTAGGCAACACTTGGCAGACATCCCACCTCAGCAGGGCCAAGACTCCTGTGTTCAGTCTCTGTCCTCGGCGATGATCGTGAGGCAGATGAGGGATCTTCGGACCGTCTCTTACACCACCCCGTGACTCACGATTGTCGTCAAGCGAACTCCATTAGCACGATTTCGTAGTGTCGTTGCAAAGTCTTCAGGACTCGTCAATGTTGGCAGCATATCCCAGAAAAGGGTAGAGAACACAAGAAAGGAAGGAAAAGAAAAGAAAGGAAGGAAACAAAAGAAAGAAATAAATAATTTTAAAATCAGAATACACATGTAATTTTTTAATCAAAATACCTCTAATTTCTTATCACATCTTATTTTAATACTCGTGTAGTTCGTCTTGTGTCAATAACCTTGGGGATGTCCACAGTAGATGGGACGTAGACATCTATTATAGATGTCAACTGTGTTAACCGTTTCATCATTCTCCAATTCATGATGTATAAGACTGCTGATAAAGAAAACAATCAAAACCAAAATCAAGAGAACAATGATGGGATGACACAATTTGTTCAGGACACCTGTAGCAGTAGGTGACCACCCAAAAAGAGTATCCCACCACCTGTGTTCAGCATCTTTCTTTACCCTTTCTAGAACACGATGTGTTTCTTTCACATTGTGATGAACAGTTACCAAGGTTTTCTGTCCATTTTTCTTGATCTTTTCCAAAATTTCAATTAAATCTTGGTGAAGCAACAATTGCTTTACCAAAGTAAGGTTCATCCCAATGGGGGTAGGCAATAATCGGTGGATCAGTGTGTAATTGGACTGTAAAAGGTGATAAGAAGTAACTGGGGCTAAATATGAAAAATCACATCCTATGATTTTAGTAAAGTTACAAACACAAAAATTTGAATGATTTTTAGTATCTACTGCTAAATTTTCTACAAATACTTTATCACAAGCAGTTCTTAAGCATGCACATCCATTACCTATATAGACAAGCACTGTTTCAGGAATTTCGTTAGGATGAATTTCAAAATGACAGATATTTTGTTCTGTATCTAAACAAATGTCTTGAGCTCTAATTGCATTACTTTCACAGATGAACCCTTGTTGTTCTCGGACAATACAAGTTTCCAAATTAACAGTTTGCCACTTCTCACCAATTTGACGGGCCCATTCTCTATGCTCAAAAGGATAGAGAACAGCTCCATCATGGTTCAGCCCTAATGCAATGACAGGGAATATCAAATGCACTGAAGCATTACGTATGGTTAGAACAAAGGCTGTGGCTGTGTTTGTGAGGGGATCGTAGGTAAAATTTACTGAGTTCCACCAGGATTGGAATTCTCTTTCAAAATCAGTGGCACTGTCCCAGATTATTTTCCGAATTTCAGTAGGAAAAGTGCCTTCTTTGCCTTCTCTTATAATTGAGGCAGCAATTGACTGCATCCATAATTGAGCCTGGATGCAGCTGAGAGCCAAAGAAATGTTGTTTTGTGTAGCATCGAGTGCGTCAATTATCAATTTGTGGTCATTCACATTTACCTTTTCCCAATTTGGTAATATGTTTGATAACAACCACTGATGGGCTCCCAAGGCTAATAGGGACGACTGCAGTGGTTGTTGTATTTTAGTCAAATCTGTAGTTGTGGCAGCCAATTTATTCATTAGTACTTCTGAATCAATACTATTTAAGATTCCCAATCCTGTTCCCACAGCACCGGTTATGTCTCTTTGCGTTCGTTTCTTAGAAGGGTTCCGCTTTTGCAACCAGGTTGTCCACCCCTTGAAGGAAGTTTGCAGAAAAGGTGAACAAGCTGGCTGAACTTCTGAGACATTGTTTTGCATCAGCAATTTAACTTGTTTGAGGGACCATGCCGGATTCTTCATGTCCCTCGGAGTTCTTCTGTAAAAAGCAAACACAACAGAGTCTGCCACCAAAGGCAGAAAATTAGAATGATGGAATTATGCAGCGTGTATGTATCCGATGCTCTCTCCCTAGGGCATCAGAGGCTACCCATGCATATTTATTCAGAGGGCTTTTTAGCACTAGTGGTACTTCTCTTAGAGTAGGAAGGTCTACCAAAACAGGTTGTCCAGGGTAGTGTGCAGGATTCTTAGGATCATTTGGTCCCTGTAGTGAGAGCGTTCCCAAGGCATTTAAAACACAATATTGGTTCTTTGTTGGAACAATTCCACACCTCTGGGCATCTTTCTTTGTCAGCGCAGAAATTTGTGCTCCAGTGTCAATCAGAAAAGTTACAAGTGCCCGTTTAGGGCCTGTAATAGCTGTGATCATTATATCTCCTGTTTTATTTTTAGTGAGCATTCTCAGGTACACCCATGCTCCGTCTCTTCGCCCACTGACAAGAGACGGAGGGTCTAGTTTCCCTGGTTTTGAGGGAGAGGTCGTTTTGGCTCACTGCACATACTTTGAGGGAGAGGTTGCTTTGACTCACTGCCCAGATTCTGAGGGAGGAGGGGTGCACTGGGTTGAAGTGACGGATTCGGTAGAATGGGTTTTCAGCAGTGCCAGTTAGACACTACCTTACTCAATTTATCAGGGGGTAAGCCATCCATCATATCTCTGTGGACCCCCTTTTTGATGCCTAATAACCACCAATGCTGACGCTTAGGGATCTGTTTTACATTCTCTGGTTTTTCACTATGAGGAGCCCGACTGTACCTGACACCTTTTGTTTTGTCTGATTTTTCCTCTGGGATTTTTATAGGTCCATATTTTCTACTGTAATTAATCAAATCTTCTGCAACCTCACTCCATGTCCAAACTTTGCGATCACTGGCAGGTGAATTTGATTGTGAACCTGGCGGCTGAGAGGGGGTTGAGTATGGAGTAAACCCAGGATCGGTAGATCCGGTTCGGTCACTCGGGTTTCCAAGGAATCTATCTAGCCTTTCTACAGGACCTACAGCTGCTATGGTTTTTTGAAGGACAATTGCTGTAGGTTTGAGTGATTCTGGAAGGCCTCGAATTAAAGGGGTCATCAGTTCAGGTTTCACAGGTAATTGCATGGGGGATTCATATCCAGGAGTTAATTTCCTTTCATGGATCATTTGCAGACAGGCGGCTTTGTGGACGCTTTCTAGAAGTTGATCGGGGGTACCAACTATAGCTAAAGGGTCTCCCCTTTCTAAAGGATTGAGTCCCCTGGCCCAGAAAGCTGCACGCTGAGTCAGGGACCATGTGCCACGTTTGTCTCCTGTTGTCAAGAAAACTCCATGTCCCCAGTATCCACTGGCCTCCTGTTCAGTTAATTGAATTTGGTCTCCTCCAGTGAGGGACACTCGGAAAACATATTCTGTTGGGGTCCCTCCCCTGCCATGTAGCCCTGGGAGAGGGGCCCTGAGGGGACAGACACGGGGTTTCCCTGCCCCTGCTCAGCCTCGTTCCCATTGGTTGGTTTGTGTTCCCCTGCGCGGGCAGAAGGACCCTTGGTCCGGGGACTGGAACAGTTCCTCGGCAGAGCTCCGGCCATGCGGCTGGAGAAATAAACATCTCTCTGAAACATCTAGCAAGAATCTGTCTGCCCGTATATATTTCCTTTCCATGGGACTCCTGGTTTGATATATGCATGTTGCAGGATCCCCACTGCAACATAATGGTGGAGAAATTTTGAGCAGAACGATCCCCGATCCCTAAGCGACTGATTTGTGTGAGTAAACCCTGGAAACTTTGGATTCCTCTTCTTGGTTTTGCTTTGCTATTCCATATCTAAACTATGGAGGAACCGTGGGAAGACTCTTGGCTCTCAGAGCCGCATATGGACATTTATCTTAAACTTAAAATGATTCTTGAACAACGATTTGTAAATTTTAGCTTGATTCAAGCTCAAAAAGAACTGAAACACTTCCTGGCATGGTTGTTTAAGAACTTTTTCTATGTTTCTTGGGATTTAATTCTTACGAAGGGCTTTTGGAAAACCGTTTGGACACAGTTAATACTGGAGTCAAAATATATGCCGATGGAAGAATATTTTCGTGAATATTATTTAGTTACCGAGACTGTTGAGCAATGTCAGCTGTGTCCTGGTGAAGGGAAGCCTGGCGCAGGGACCGTGCGGCCCAGGCCACGTGCGCCGAGTGCTCTGCGAGCAGCAGTGAGGCAGTTCCCGCGCGCGGGCGGAGCCACGCGAGCCGCAGTGTCGGTGGCGGAGCGAGGAGCGGAGGGACCCAGCGATGCCCACCCCGTCCCGCGCAGCGCGTGGTGGAGCGAGCCCCGTGAACGCCCGACCGAGTGGGGCGGTGCGCGGGCGGCGGCTGGCGGCGGTGGCGGTAGAACGGAGCCGCGCCCAGCCGAAATGGAGCAGGGCGCGGGGGAGTCATCGCTCGGGGGCCCGGCCGAGACGTGGGTGCAGCGCCTGGCATCGGCAGAGAAGCTGCGACCAGAGGAGGCGACGCACGGAGAACTGAGCGGCGCGGCCCGGCCCGGCCCACGCAGCCCCGAACGTGACCCCGGGAAGAGCGCGCAGGCACTAGCAGCTACGGCAGCCCCAGCAGCTCCAGCAATTCCAACATGGGAGCGACCGAAAGAGAGAGCAAAGACGCAGCGAGACAGAAAACAGCAGCCACTCGGAAAAAGGAAAAGATCATAGTAACTAAGATCTTAGGGATAGTAAAATGGTATAATGTTAAGCAAAATTATGGTTTTATAACAAGGTGTGACAACCAGCAAGACATATTCGTGCATAGAACTCCTATTAAAAAGAATAACCCTGAAAAATGCATCCCAAGCTTGGGAGATGGAGAGGTGGTGGAATTCAAAATTATACGAGGTAGCAAAGGGTTACAAGCATCGCAGGTCACTGGGCCTGATGGTGTTCCTGTAAAAGGCAGTATATATGCAAAAAATCGTAGTCATGTTAGACAATATCTCCCTTGTAAAACCCCCCTACAGTCTCCCTTTCCTAATCCCACCTTTCCCTTTTACCCTATGTCCTATTACCTCCAGTGTATTCCCAATCCGTTTTTTCACCCATGGTTTCCCTCACAAAACCATGCTTTTGCCAATTGTTTCCCCAAAAATCCCTTTCCAATGCCGAGTGGGGGATGAAGAGGGGGAGGGAAGAAGTTAAACCCTCTCCTGCCTCAGTTTCCCCACAAAGCATGCTCAGAGTTCTGTCTCCCTTCTGTCAGCCCTAAGATGTTCCACAGAATCTGTTTGGACATTTAAAGACTCAGGAGGGTGGCTTGATTTGTTTTGAAACTGTTCTTGTTATGTTTATCCAGTTGTTTTCATTCTCCTTTTATTAAAATAAAACGGGTGAGGTGTTGGGGTCTCCTCCCCCGCCGTGTAGCCCTGGGAGAGGGGCCCTGAGGGCACAGACACGGGGTTTCCCTGCCCCTGCTCAGCCTCGTTCCCCATTGGTTGGTTTGTGTTCCCCTGCGCAGGCAGAAGGACCCTTGGTCGGGTGACTGTAACAGTTCCTCAGCAGAGCTCCGGCCATGCGGCTGGAGAAATAAACATCTCTGAAACATCTAGCAAGAATCTGTCTGTCCATATATATTTCCTTTCCACGGGACGCCTGGTTTGGTATATGCATGTTGCAGGATCCCCACTGCAACAATATTCCGTCTCAGATTCGTGGGCGAGCCGCCTATACTCCTTTTTTAACCTGGCCAATTCAACAGCAGTGTATGGTATTTGTTTAGTGGTGATATGCGGTTCAAAATCTTCATCATTGATATAATTATATTCTGTTTTAATCAGAGGTCTCATACGAGGGCAGCAGTTTTCCCCACAATTTTTTACTAGCACTAGTTCTTTCTGGGGGTATATTTGGTTAATGTGAGGAGTTTCCTTTTCCTCTGTCTCTTTTGGTGAGTCAGCATTCTTTGAATTCCTAAAATATTCCTCTTTTAAAGCAGCCTCTTGTGGAAGGTATCTTTTCAGCTTTATACCGGCTAGCGCTTGTATTTCAGTGCCTTAGAAAGCCTCGAGCAGCCTTGAGAGGTAGCACGGGCGATCTAGCCCTTTAGTGGCTCTAGAATCGGTGCCTGAATCAGCTGCAGAGCAAACACCATCAGCAGAAGCAAAGAGGGAGAAATATAGCTCCCTGCTCGCTCAATTCCCTGCAGTTAGAAGCTTTCAAATGAGACAGACAACCAGAGATGTTCACAGGAAAGTAGCTGAGCTGAGAGAGAGGCGGAGCCTCCCCTCGACCATCTTTTATTAGGAGAAGGGGAAAGGGGAGGACTGGGGGCGGACCCGGGGTGACTGGCCAATCAGACACTGCTAAAGAGTCTGAGTTACATTTGGCTTTGCCCGCGCTTGGAACAAAGGAGCTTGGAGCACATGGGCAGGAGCACGTGTCTTTGGGAGGGGGAGGGGAAGCTCAGAACAGGCAGCAACAATTCCCTATTCTTTTTTCTTTAAAGCTGGGTTGTAACTCTTAGTAACTTAAAAGTGCATAGAACAGTAACAAAACAACAGTGCAAAACATAATTGGAATCTATCATCCCTACAACTCGACAGTACCTAGGATGCCTTTAAAGTAGTTCCCCAGTCAAAACTCAGGGGTTTAGTCAGGACATCTATGGTATGGAGTATCAGGACGAAGATTTACAAAATACAGTGCAAAACCTGAGTGCAAAACAGTGCAACTTAACTTAAGGGATTAACATCAAAATCTGCAGTAGGGGGTTTACATGAAGGTGCAAAATTAGGATTCTTTTTACGGTGTCTCCTCCAGGAGGCAGTTTTAACCTCCTTACCTTTTGAGGAAGTGACATAAGGTTTTACCCATTTCCCTGGGCTCCATCTCAGTCCTTGAGGAGTAGATACACTGGCATACCCACGTCCCCAAGTTACAAGTTTGTATGGTCCTTGGATTTTTTGAGTCTCTGGGTCCCAGATCAGGACTTCTGGATTTTCCTTCAGTTTCTGTCTCCTGGTGTTCTGGAAATGACGATAGATGGGAGGGTTTGGATCCTCAAAGGTGCCATTCAGGAAGTTTATGGTAAACAGTGCTTTGCTGAGTCTGAGGACAGGTGAGTTGAGTTTGGTGGTCCCTGATTGTTGTAGCAGCATTCACTTGAGGGTTTGATGGGCACGTTCAACAATGCCTTGTCCAGCTGGGGAGTGAGGAATACCTGTAACATGTCGAAATCCCCACTGCTGACGAAAGTTTTTAAACTCCTGGGAGGTGGAGGCAGGTCCATTATCAGTTTTTATCTCCTCAGGTATACCGAGCACAGCAAAAGCTTGGACAAGATGTTTTTCAACATCCTTAGCCTTTTCACCTGCATGTGCAGAGGCATACATAGCACCAGAGAAGGTATCAATAGAAACATGAACGTATTTTAATCTCCCAAATTCAGGGAAATGTGTGACGTCCATTTGCCACACTTCACCACTATTAATGCCTCTGGGGTTGACCCCCATGCCCAGTGATGGAAGCTGTAGCTTCTGGCAGTTGGGACATGTTGCCACTATTGCTTTTGCCTGCGTCCACGACAGATGGAACATGCGGATAAGAGCAGGAATATTTTGATGGTACATGGCATGGCTCAATTTTGCTTGTTCAAAAACTTGGGGGAGCTTTGGTAAGTCGGCTGATAGAACTATGTCTGCTGGCATAGCCAGAGCATCAGATCTACGATTACCTTCCGCAATAAATCCTGGCAGGTTTGTATGTGACCTCACATGCATGACAAAATAGGGATGCTCTCTGTGGGAAACCAGATAAATTAATTTTGAGAGCAAATCATAAATTTTTTTGTTTGAGATTTCTTTTAGGAGAGCATGCTCAGCTCTAACAGTTACCCCAGTTACATATGCTGAGTCTGTGACCAAATTAAAGGGTTCTTTGAACCTCTCAAATGCTCTCACGACAGCTGCTAGTTCACCTACTTGTGGTGATCCCTGGATTACCTCGATGTCAGATTCCCACTTTTGCGTCTTTGGATTTTTCCATGTGACCACGGACTTTTTACTTTTTCCTGAGGCATCGGTAAAAACGGTAATCGCATAGAGGGGTTTTCTACTTTGAATCTCTCGAGGGATGAAAGAGAATGGCAGATTAAACATGTCATGTTTTGGGTAATGATTGGAGATTTGGCCTGAGTAACTATCTAATGCAAATTGTAAATTTATATTATTTTGGAGTAGGTGAGCTAATGCGTCAGTTGTTACAGGTAAGTAGATGCATGCAAAGTCACATCCTGCCAGGGTGCGGAGCCTTGCTCTACCCTTCATGATAATTTTTGCCATTAGTTCTTGTGGCTGTGTGATGGTTTTAGGAGGTTGGAGTGGAAGGAATACCCATTCAATTATGATGAGGGGTTCCTTCTGCTCTTTGTCCCACTGAAATATGAGGCCATGAAAGCGTGGGACCTTCCCTAGAACGACAAGCTTAAAGGGTAGGGAGGGCTGATACCTGTGTGCTTGTCTGGTGGAAATGAGCTCTTGTGTCTTTTTGAGAGACCGCCTTGCCTCTTCTGTCAGGGATCTAGGGGATGCTGGACCGCCTTCCCCTTTTAACAGGTTTGCAATAGGAGCTACATCCTCTGTGGTGAGTCCTAACCAGGACCTTAAATACTTCAGTGTCCCACAGATCTGTTGCACTTCCTCTAGTGTTTTTGGGTTATTATTAATGGTGACAGGTGTTGGGGTGATAGAGGTTTCTGTGATTTTGAGTCCGAGGTATTTCCAAGGGCTTGTTCTCTGCATTTTTTCAGGTTGTAATTCAAAGCCCTTGGCCTCTAGGGCCTCAATCACCATGTTAAGTGTCTGCTCGAGGTACTGATTATTGGGAGCACACACCAGCACATCATCTATGTAATGCAGGATGATGGCTTTCTCTGCTTTGGCACGGATGGGAGATAGAATTTTAGCAATATACTCTTGACAGAGAGTTGGGGAATTTTTCATACCTTGGGGAAGCACAAGCCAATGATAACGTTCCATGGGAGTTTCACGATTAAGAGATGGTACAGAAAATGCAAATCGGGGGGCATCTGCAGGGTGGAGTGGAATATGAAAGAAGCAATCTTTAATGTCAAGAACAGCTAAATGCCAATGTTGTGGGAGCATTGAAGGTGATGGCATACCTGGTTGAAGGGGTCCCATGTCTTCAATAACCTTATTAATTTCCCTAAGATCCTGGAGTAGCCTATATTTGTTCTTTCCCGGTTTTTGTATTACAAACAGGGGTGTGTTCCATGGGCTGTTAGTTGGAACTATATTTCCTTTAGCCAACTGTTCAGCTACTAATGTTTTGAGTGCCTCTAAGTTTTCTTCTTTTAGCGACCACTGGTTAACCCACACTGATTCATCTGTTTTCCAAGTTAATTTATGTGGATGGCACTCTGCTTCAGTGGCCTGCAAGGGAAAATTTTGATGTCTAGGGGTGATATCAATTTTTGTTCCCCACTGAGACATGGCATCCCTTCCCCACAGGGTGAATTTGGTGTCTAGGACATATGGACGAAGTGTCGCTATTTGTCCTTCAGGACCTTCAATTTGGATGGTGTGTTTGGATTGCTTTGCAATTTGGGTACCTCCAATCCCATGTATGATGCCCTGAGATTGCAACTCCCATTGCGTAGGCCACTTATCAAATGGAATGACAGACACATCAGCACCTGTGTCTGTCATTCCCATGATACTGATTTTATGTGATTTGTAACGGAGCTTACATTCTATTACAGGTTTGTCGTTTCCCAAAACCTCAGTCCAAGAGATGGCTGGGATATGACCATCTGTGGGCAGGTATTTGGGCAGTGGAATGGCCTGTGCAATGACTTGACCCTTTGGCATAAAGTATGGTGGATATATACAGTGTACCATTAGGTTAGAACACCCGTTCTGATCCATTTTCACGAGTGTGGGTGTAACCTCTATCCCAGCAGGTGTTTCCCGAGTGTCCCCAATAACAAAAAGGTATGTAAATTCTGGTATGTGGTCCACATTTTGGAATGAGATGGGTATTACAGTCTGTTTGTTGTTGTTGAAATGGTGTGTTTCATCACAGGTTACCTTAAACCTGAGTCCAGAAGTCCAAGTTGCTTTGTCTGCAGCCCTATTTATGTCTGAACGCGGAGCTGTTAGGACGCGTTGAGTCGCTAGTTTCCCTGCTGTTGACCTGGGGAAACAGTCTTTGGAGAGTTTTTATCAGCAGTTATAATCGCTCTGCAATTGCGAGCTACATGTCCCTTTTTCTGACAACGATAGCATATAAAGTTACTACGTGATTGAGTTTCCCCCGTACCCGTAGCATTGTCCACAACCTCCCCAACCATCCCCACTTTTTTCAAAAAGGGAACAGCTGTGTTCAGCTGCACCTTCTTTGTACAGACTTCGAGAATTGATTCAACAGTTTGAGAAGGATGCAGAAGGAGAGTGAGGATGACTTGTTTGCAAGCATCATTTGTATTAACTTGGAGCAGTTCGAGTAGGAGAGCTTGTTGGAAGTCAGGATTAGGGACCTGGGAAAAGACAGATTCGCACAAACGGTTATAAAAGTGAATAATATTTTCATTTGGCAATTGTTTGATGTTGGTATAATGAGAGTTAGGAGTCTGAGATGGCAGTAATGTTAAGGCCTTTTCAGCAGCACGTGTGATTTCAGTAAGAACTGGACGAGGGATAAGCATTGCTTGTTTTTGAGGATTTGCCATATTATTTTCACCAGATAAAAGGTCGAATGTGATATAATTGTTGTCCAAGCCCAGGTAATTATCTGGAGTTTGCCGCAAAATTTTCAATAAATCAGATAAAATTATTTTCCGTTGCTTTTTCCACATCATAAAATCACCAGGTGTGAGAAGAGTTTGCATTAATGTAATTAAATCATGAGGTATAAGTAAGTGAGTTGCAAAAGTAGCACTTAAAAGGCTCTTAAAATATTTACTATGCATTCCAAACTCCTTAATTGCCTTGCACAAATCCTTAATATTAGAATAAGGAAGGGGTGTCCAGTCAGGGTTTGCTCCATTGCTAGTACGAGAGAGTGTAGTAGGAGCAGTTGGAGTTACTTCCTGGTAGCCCTGGTTTCCCGGATTTAGAGAGCTAGTCACATGATTGTGGGAACCTGGGGCGGGACAATGGGAAGCAGGGGCGGGGAGTGGAAGGGCAGGGGCGGGGAGTGGAGGCGGGGACGCAGCGGGAGGAGGGGACGGGTTGGGGGCGGGGTTGTGGGAGGCAGGGGTGGTACTTGAGTCATGGGTGGGAACAGAGGGAGGGGTGAAACACAACGCTGTGGGGGCGGGGTTGGGGGCGGGGTCAGGTTGTGATGCGGGAGTGAGAGGGGGATGGGACAAGAAGGGATTTGTGGGGTGAGGGAGAAAGGGATTGTGGGAGGTGTAGTTTGGAGATGAAGAAACATTGCGTCCGCCATTATTGAAGACAAACTCAGAGAAAAGGGGTTGGGGGGAGGGGTCTTTTCCCGGGCTGCGAGCACATGGCAATGGCTGTCCCTGGGAACAAAGAGATCAGGGGAGAAGGGGTTTTTACGTGCGCTTGAAACATGAGGGCTAGAAACTGGGGAAAAGGGAGTGGAGAAAAGGGGTTGGAAAGGTCCTAGGACGGGCTCTGGATTCCCGTCCAAGGCAGGGTGCTGAGGAAACACGGGTGAGCCAGGAGGACGATGGCTCTCCTGTGCTAAAAAGCAGTCTGCTCTAGCTGTGTTTTCCAGCGTAGGGGAAGAGGGGTCAGGGACACAGGGGTTGGAAGAGGGTATAAGGGAATTAACAGGGGGTTTTTGCAGAGGCTTTTCATGGACTGCTTTTTTCTCTGGCAAAGTATAACAGTAACAGGAGAGGAAAGAATTTTGAAACTGTTTCGTCTCCTGCACGCCTAAGAGAGGAGAGTTTTCTCCCCACCTTATCCCAAAATTCAGGAGATCTTATGTCCTCAGAGGTCAGATTAGGAAAGTACTGAAAAAGCCATTGCACAAAAGATTGAACTAGATTTTTAGGGTATTTATGCCCAGTTAAAGAAAGGTAGCTTTGACCTTGGTGGTATATTTCTCTATGGTGTGCAGAAACTTCAGATCCCATTATGAATGCAGCACCACAAACCTCAGCCCCCTAATAGCAAAAAGGGGGAAAAAAAGGAGAAAGATTGCACCGGCACCAACTTAAGACAGGAGCCCCTAAACCAGCAGGGAAATACTCACCAGAATACTGGATTTATCACAGGAAAGCAGGTCCGGAGAAAAAAAACAAGTGAGAAGGGTCTTCCACTTTCCAGCCGTTCACTTGCCACGTGGTGTGGGGGAGGGTACAGGCTGAGACTCTGGGTTCACTGTTACACAAAAAGTAACAGCTCGCTACACAGAGCTGGCAGGGCAGGAGGTGAAGAGCTAACTCCAGCAGACACGCAGCTGCTGGGACACTAAAAGTCTCTCAGAACCAGAGATAGCACATTGTGCGCCAAATGAGGAGGTATCTTTTCAGCTTTTTACCGGCTAGCACTTGTAGTTTAATGCCTTAGAAAGCCTCGAGCAGCCTAGAGAGGTAGCACGGGCAATCTAGCACTTTAGTAGCCCTAAAATCGGTACCTGTATCAGCTGCAAAGCAAATACCACCAGCAGAAGCAAAGAGGGAGAAATATAGCTCCCTGCTCGCTCAATTTCCTGCAGTTAGAAGCTTTCAAAAGAAATAGATGACAAGATGTTCGCAGAAAGGATAGCAGAGCCAAGAGAGGGCGGGGCCTTTCTTGATCATCTTTTTTAATCGGAGAAGGGGAAAGGGGAGGACTGGGGGAAGACCCGGGGTGACCGGCCAATCAGACACTGCTAAAGAGTTTGAGTTACATTTGGTTTTGCCCGCACTTAGAACAAAGGAGCTCAGAGCACATGCCACAGGCAAGTGTCTTGGGGAGGGGGAGGGGAAGCTCAGAACAGGCAGCAACAAATAATTTAATAGGGAAATTTTAAAAAAAAGGCAGAAAACACTGGGTTAAACTGACAGAGTCAGGATACAACCTGACCCCCTGTTAGGGTGGTGGTAGCAGTCCAGTGAAATGGTGGCTGCAGTCCTCCTGAAGTGGTAGATGTGGTTCTGTTGATCCTGTAGAAAGGGTCTGCTCTTCCTCAGAAGGTCCAGTGGTGGCTATGTAGCTCTTGTCTGTTGCAGTGGGGATCCTGCAACATGCATATACCAAACCAGGAGTCCCATGGAAAGGAAATATATACGGACAGACAGATTCTTGATAGCTGTTTCAGAGATGTTTATTTCTCCAGCCGCATGGCCGGAGCTCTGCTGAGGAACTGTTCCAGTCACGGGACCAAGGGTCCTTCTGCCCGCGCAGGGAACACAAACCAACCAATGGGAACGAGGCTGAGCAGGGGCAGGGAAACCCCGTGTCTGTGCCCTCAGGGCCCCTCTCCCAGGGCTACATGGCAGGGGAGGGACCCCAACATCTCACCCGTTTTATTTTAATAAAAGGAGAATGAAAACAACTGGATAAACATAACAAGAACAGTTTCAAGACAAAACAAGCCACCCTCCTGAGTCTTTAAATATCCAATCAGATTCTGTGGAACATCTTAGGGCTGACAGAAGGGAGACAGAACTCTGAGCATGCTTTGTGGGGAAACTGAGGCAGGAGAGGGTTTAACTTCTTCCCTCCCCCTTTTCATCCCCCACTCGGCATTGGAAAGGGATTTTTGGGGAAACAATTGGCAAAAGCATGGTTTTGTGAGGGAAACCATGGATGAAAAAACGGATTGGGAATACACTGGGGGTAATAGGACACAGGGTAAAAGGGAAAGGTGGGATTAGGAAAGGGAGACTGTAGGGGAGGCTTACAATGGAGATATTGTCTAACATGACTACGATTTTTAGCATATATACTGCCTTTTACAGGAACACCATCAGGCCCAGTGACCTGCGATGCTTGTAACCCTTTTCTACCTCGTATAATTTTGAATTCCACCACCTCTCCATCTCCCAAGCTTGGGATGCATTTTTCAGGGTTATTCTTTTTAATAGGAGTTCTATGCACGAATATGTCTTGCTGGTTGTCACACCTTGTTATCAAACCATAATTTTGCTTAACATTATACCATTTTACTATCCCTAAGGTCTTAGCTACTATGATCTTTTCCTTTTTCCGAGTGGCTGCTGTTTTCTGTCTCGCTGCGTCTTTGCTCTCTCCTTCGGTCGCTCCCGTGTTGGAATTGTCAGGGCTGCTGGTGCCTGCGCGCTCTTCCCGGGGTCGCGTTCGGGGCTGCGCGGGCCGGGCCGGGCCACGCCGCTCAGTTCTCCGTGCGTCGCCTCCTCTGGTCGCAGCTTCGCTGCCGCTGCCAGGCGCTGTACCCACGTTTCGGCCGGGCCCCCGAGCGACGACCCCCCCGCTCCCTGCTCCAGTGCGCGTTTCGGCTGGGCGCGGCTCCGTTCCACCGCCATCGCTGCCAGCTGCCGCCGGCGCGCCTCCCCTCTCGGTCGGGCGTTCCCGGGGCTCGCTCCACCACGCGCTGCGCGGGGCCATGCAGGCACCGCCGGGTCCCGCCGCGCCTCGCTCCGCCACCGACACGCGGGAACTGCCTCGCTGCTGCTCGCCGAGCGCTCGGTGCACGTGGCCTGGGCCGCGCGGTCCCTGCGCCAGGCTTCCCTTCACCAGGACACAGCTGACATTGCTCAACAGTCTCGGTAACTAAATAATATTCACGAAAATATTCCTCCATCGGCATATATTTTGACTCCAATATTAACTGTGTCCAAACGGTTTTCCAAAAGCCCTTCGTAAGAATTAAATCCCAAGAAACATAGAAAAAGTTCTTAAACAACCATGCCAGGAAGTGTTTCAGTTCTTTTTGAGCTTGAATCAAGCTAAAATTTACAAATCGTTGTTCAAGAATCATTTTAAGTTTAAGATAAATGTCCATATGCGGCTCTGAGAGCCAGGAGTCTTCCCACGGTCCCTCCATAGTTTAGATATGGAATAGCAAAGCAAAACCAAGAAGAGGAATCCAAAGTTTCCAGGGTTTACTCACACAAATCAGTCGCTTAGGGATCGGGGATCGTTCTGCTCACAATTCACCACCATTATGTTGCAGTGGGGATACTGCAACATGCATATACCAAACCAGGTGTCCCGTGGAAAGGAAATATATACGGACAGACAGATTCTTGCTAGATGTTTCAGAGATGTTTATTTCTCCGGCCGCATGGCCGGGGCTCTGCCGAGGAACTGTTCCAGTCACCGGACCAAGGGTCCTTCTGCCCGCGCAGGGGAACACAAACCAACCAATGGGAACGAGGCTGAGCAGGGGCAGGGAAACCCCGTGTCTGTCCCCTCAGGGCCCCTCTCCCAGGGCTACACGGCGGGGAGAGGAGACCCCAACGCTTGTCCTCTGGGAATCCAGTGGAAAGGGTTGTCTGTGGTGTTCGGAATATCAGATTATATCCAGGATGGAATGCTTGTTTCCTCCCTCTGGGTGGAGCATCTCACAATGGGATGATTAGTCATGAGGCCAGGTGTTGATGGGCTCATTAACAGAAAATAGTCCAGAGGGAGGAGGCCAGGGAACACTGCCCCACCTGGTTTCAACAGCTCATAAGGATGGTAATAGAATACACTGCAACCCAGGACAATTTGCAACCAAACTGTTCTAAAATAAATCCTATATGCATATATTTACACACATCAATCATTCAGTGTCATTTCACTGTAATCTGCCCCAAGGGATCTATTAACAAGAACCTGGGTTACTCTTGTTTCCTGGGACCGGTGGTAACAGCTGCTACCTCTGGGAATTCATTAACAATCGTACCCAGTCTGTGGGGGGAACAGGAGAGGATAATTTTTCCCAGCCTTTCACCCCCTTCTCCCCCTTCAGGTCTGCTACAACAACTACTGAGAATTTTGAATTCTCTCGTCAGGAAAATTAATCCACAAACACCAGAGGTTTATGTCCAAAAAGGAGACAGAGGAGTCCTGTTACTTTATTCGAATAAAGGGAGAGGCCCTGGGGCATTCCTCTGGGGTCTCTCAAACTGTTAGAGGACGCAGCCTCCTTTTTATCCTGATTTCCCAGATTCATTTCGCTCTCTCTTTCCCCATTGGCTGAGGTACTTGAGAGGTACAGACTTCCCGAATCGCTTAATACAGTCCACCTTCCAATGTATACCCCCCCGTTTTTCTTTTTCCTATGGAATTTATGGTTCCTGCCATTGCTTCTTTCGTCTCTCAGTATCTATCTTTTCGTATCAGCAGACCCGCAGTTTGTTTGTAAAGACAAGTCCCTCATTCTGAAACACAGAATTTTAAAAGAAATATAAAGATTTTAGTTATAGGCTAGCTGTGTTGAAATTAGTTAGAATAAGAGTGAGTTCGGGCCCGGATAGAGTTAATTAAAATAGTTAGTTAGGAAGAGCTGGACCTGAAACGAGTTTTAAGATGTAACTGATTACTGAATAATTGATCGTCTGTCACTTCTATGTTTGTTTAGCTGTGCTTAGAATGGGAAACAGAAACATTGATAAGTTGGTCTAAGGAACGAGGACAATTATCAATTTCCTCCCTTTGTGAGAACCAATCAAAAAGTCACGCAAGAGGAAATTGGAAGGTCATCAAAGTAACTAGTATTGTCAAAACTCAGAGAGGCAAAAAGTTCAAAATGAGGAAGACAAGTTTTACTTTATCCATTTGGAACCACTCCCCAAATAAAAGACCACTGACTCAATTCAGAGAACACACTATGCATGCTTAATGACATTTATCTAATTTCCATATGAAATGGACAATGGGAAGTGTTAATGTCATAAATATGCATTTGTATTTTGGATATTCATAATTTTTGTAGATAAATAAGCTCTGTATTTGCTTGTATCTTTGCACTGCGTATCAGGGAACTATCCCGCGCAGCTGCCTGGCACTGGAATAAACATACACTTTCTAACTCTAAGCTGTTAGAGAGTCGTTGTTTGTCTCATTTGGGTATCGATACTAGATCCCTACCCATATTTTGGTAAATCATTTTGGCGACTCTGGTGGGACTCTTGCTCTCTGTCTGTGGGGTCAGGGGGTCCGGGGACCCCTTTAGGGTGCCCACCCAGAACTTCCTGGGAAGAGGGCTCCTTTGACTCACTGACACCCCGGGGAAAGACCAGGACCTGCCTGAACCACGGACAAAAAGGTATGTTTATAAAAATTAAGGGGTACCTTGGAGAAGGCAGCTTGTAAAACACAGTGGGACACCCTGTGCCGAGTGGAAGCCTTGGTTGGTTTGGTTTGAAGTGTCCGCAGAATTATAGTGATTTTAGCGGAGCAGGTAACAGCTCCAAGAGTCTGTCTCCCATAAGGGGAATGGAGCTGCCTGCATCTCCCGTGGGGGGGAGAGAAGCGCAGGGGCCCTGCCTTTTAGCCTCCCGTGGAAGGGAGTGGGCGTCCGGTACGCACGGCAGTGAAGTTCGGGTGGCGGCTGTAAAAGCACTGCTAGCCCGGTTTGGCCCCTTTCCCGTAAAGGGGGAACGAGACTCGCGCGGGGTGCGTGGCGGAGGAGTTTGAGCAACAGCTGCAAGAACGCTGCCAGCTCCGGTTTGATCTGTGACTTAAAAATGGCACATCGGTTTGCGGTTTGGGGTGCCGGCTGTGCGCGGACTCCATTTAAAATTGTGGCTTGTGGTTTTGCGCATGCGTTGAGGTTTACGAATACTTGTTTGTGCCAAAAGGCACGGACCCTGCTGTGTGGACGTAGGCTGCACATGCGTTGAATGTGTACGGGTGCTGGTTTGTGCCAAAAAGGTGTGTGCTTGAGCTGTGAATTAGCGGCGAGTTGTGTATGTGTGTTTTAGTTTATGAAAGCTTGCCATGTATGTGCTTTGAATTGCGTGTATTTGAAGGGGATTGGTGATATATTTGTGTAAAGAACTTTAAAGTCTGCATTTGGTTGGCGGAAGGATACCTGCGCTCGCGGGAGCGGAGGAACCTAGAGTGCTATTTTTGCGCTTTTAAACAGTGTGTGTGAGTTTTGAGTTGTGTGAATGTTAGTAGCAAGATTTGGCTAGAATATTGTGGAGTGAAAGTGGGAACTGTATGTTTAAGAGCTGTTAAAATTGTGTTTGGAAAAGCGAGCGGCGCAGGGCTTGAAATTACACCCGGCGTTGCTCTATGGAGTTGCTCTGGCAACCGGCAGAGTGATCTGAGTTTGTAATCTTGGGTTGTGAGTATTGGTTTTCCCCCCCGCTATATTCTGAACGGTTTTGATTGTGGGTGTTTGTTTTAAAAAGGACTTAGTTGGTAGTTTATGGAGTTTTAATGTTGTTAATACATGAAGTGACATCTAGACGAAGTGCTGATAATTTCCAATTGCAGTGGCGGAGTGGGGCGGAGCGGCATAGATCGGGGCAAACCACCCCCTCAGAGAAAAAACCTCTATTGTGCTTCAGACATAATTTGCTGGATTTTTAGCGTAGCTTTGCGAAACCCCAGCAGAATATTTTTCGGGGTTGCGAAAGGCTTGCAGTGGGTTTTGTAAGTTTGAAATTGTTGGTATAAGTGCTTTGAGTGAATTGTTTGAAGCATTTGAATGTGTTGTGCGAGTGTTTGTGTGCTGCGTGAATTTCTTTAGATTTGAATAAAAAGGAGGGGTGTGGAAGGTATCTTTTCAGCTTTATACCGGCTAGCGCTTGTATTTCAATGCCTTAGAAAGCCTCGAGCAGCCTTGAGAGGTAGCACGGGCGATCTAGCCCTTTAGTAGCTCTAGAATCGGTGCCTGAATCAGCTGCAGAGCAAACACCATCAGCAGAAGCAAAGAGGGAGAAATATAGCTCCCTGCTCGCTCAATTCCCTGCAGTTAGAAGCTTTCAAATGAGACAGACAACCAGAGATGTTCACAGGAAAGTAGCTGAGCTGAGAGAGAGGCGGAGCCTCCCCTCGACCATCTTTTATTAGGAGAAGGGGAAAGGGGAGGACTGGGGGCGGACCCGGGGTGACTGGCCAATCAGACACTGCTAAAGAGTCTGAGTTACATTTGGCTTTGCCCGCGCTTGGAACAAAGGAGCTCGGAGCACATGGGCAGGAGCACGTGTCTTTGGGAGGGGGAGGGGAAGCTCAGAACAGGCAGCAACAGAGGGGGTTTTTTAAGTGGTGGATTGTGTGTGTTATGAATTTTATTAACAAGCTGGTTTTTTTTAGTGAACCCTAAAACTTATAGACTTTTTTTGCTACTTTAAAACTAACAAGTTTGTTTTTCTTTTCTAGTGATTTTTAAGGCTAACAATCTGTTTGTTTTCCTTTTAGTGACTAATAAGTTTTTTCTTTTTTTCCTTTGCTATTTTTGATTAACAAGCCTGCTTTTTTTCAGTGACTTCTGAAACTAATAAGCCTTTTTTTTCTTAAGTAGTGAAGTTATATGCCTAGAAATAGGAGATGTGGAAGGCAAAAGCCCATTTTAAAGGAGCTCCCCTGCCCAAGGGATAACTCCGGTTGTAGCCCGTGGGTATTATTTCGTTGTGTAATTTGTCAAGAACCATGGGTTTGACGAGTATTTGGGTGGAAGGTACCTGGGAGGGGAACTTGTTATCTTTGTTATACGAAAGAACAAAAGGCAACTGTGATAGCTGTAGAGATTTTGTTAGTGACTGGTAAAGAAAGATATGGTAGTGATAGCTTACTTGATTTACTGCATAACGGGATTTCTGGGCTTTTACGGAAACCAATAGAGATTATTAAAGCTGAGTGTGCCCAGTATACTTTTGTACCAGAATATTTTGAAGTAAAGCTTCGAAATTGGGATAAAATCAAAAAGCGTTGGGAAAAAAGGAATTTTAAGCATGGGAGCAAAGGAGAGTAAAGAGATTCCTAAAAGTAGTCCTTTGGGATGTATTTTAACACACTGGAAAAAGCTGGTGGATTATAATGGTACAGAGACCAAGAGGGAGCTTATTAAGTTGTGCACACAATGGTGGCTGCTTTATAAACTTGAAGGGGGTGTGAAATGGCCGTCAGCTGGTACGCTGAACTATGAAACATTACTGCAATTAATGTTCTTTCTTAGGCGTGAGCAGAAATGGCAGGAAATTGTTTATGCTGTGTAGATACAAAAAAGCTGTTAGCAAGACATTTTCCTGCTTCTTTCTAAGCCCGTGAGATACTTTTCTCTCACGAAGATAGTAGCAGAGTTCTATAAACTATGAACAGCTGTGACCTTGCAGAGCTTTGTTTATGGTACAGTAGGAAAATATTTTGACAATGGATGTGTTAGGATTCTAGCCAATCAACCCAGGGGATGGCTGATCCTTTGTCCAATTAGACTATGAAGAAAAAAGTCTATAAAAGAGTTTGTAAAATAATTAAATAAATCAATCTTGCTGCACAGTTCCTGCCTGCTGGATCTCTCTCCTCTCCTCCCTATGGCTGCGGGATACAGTAATAATGCTGAATTTTTCTTTACCCTTCAGAGTCACCCCAAGTGGCAAAAGGATTGTGGGATTAGACCACCCTCTGACCCTTTAGTATTGTCTCTTGAAAAAGATAATAAAACTAACAAGGGAAAACCTAAGCGATGTTGCAGTACGTGCTCAATAAATCAAAGATGCACACACCCTGACAAGGTATATCAAGTAGAGGCTCAGGAACAAGAGTTGGCAGATCTACTTAGGCCACCCCTTAAAAGGCAAGACAAGGGAGGGGTAGGAGAAGGTACAGATTCAGAGTTACCATCACCCCCAGCCTCAAACCCCGCTTCACTTCTGTCATAGGTTAGCAAGCATAGTCCCGGAAGGGACGTCCTTGCTAAGGGGTGCTTACAGTTTCCTCTGGGAACTGATAGAACCTATCAGTGGCCAGTTTGAATATGGACAATTCTCTAAGCCACTTAAAGTTGTGATCACCTCTGTGATCCACATTTAAGAATAGGCAAACTCCCCCTCCAAGCTCTCTCTCATTTCCGGCGCTGGGACAGGTGGCTGCAGGGTCCGAGCAGGGCCCAGTGGGCCCGGCCAGGCCCTGCTTGGGCCAGGCCGGGCCGGGCCACGGCCATCCTGAAGCCATGGACCTGTTCCAGCCGTGGAACCCCCCCCCACTGCCTTGCCGTGGGCAGATGGAGTGGCTCGGCTCTCCCCCCTCTCCACTGCGATAAGAAAAATTCAACATTCCAGCTGCAAAGCTGCAAGGCCGAGGTGAGATTAACCCTTTTTATTGCTGTGAAGAGCTGAAAACCTGAGGGAAGAGAGAGAGGAGATGCTTAAAGCTGAAAGTCTGTTGTGAAGCTATGATATATCAGAGTATCCTGTTGTAATTCCATGAAGATATGGGGGGTGGAGTGTTCAACTCGTGAGCAAAAGCACCTGCGCTGAGATAGGCAGATGCTGACGCAGCTGTAATTTCATGAGAAGTTTGGACAGGGAGAGATGGACCAGATGAGGACTTTTGTTCCAAACGGGAAAGGAGAAAACCTCAGTCCGTAGAGATGAACCAGATGAGGACTTTTGCTCCAAATGGGAAAGGAGAAAACCTCAGTCCCTAGAGATGCTCCCAGAGATAGTCCTAACGATGAAGATGATGAAGACCCTTTGCTCCCAGGGAAGGAGAAGGGCCTCTGTTTTTGTTTCTGAACGGCTCCACCTTAAAATTGTACCCCCAAAAAACTTCAAGAGTGGACCCTCGAAAGCAGTTGCGGGAAAAGCTGCAAGTCAGGGGAAAGGACTCACATGTAGGCAGAGAGACTCCTCTTCCTAAATGGACTGAACAATATTTGGAAGTGGGCAGCTGTCTCGTTGTGATAATGTTTTCATAGCATGAGCAAGAAGAGACTTCTCTTTCTAAATGGACTGAACAAGGTTATTATGGAAGTGGTAAACAGACTGAACATCTTAAGGGTTGTCTTTTCACATTGTCAGTGGGAGAAGGGAGGAAGGTGGGGGGAGGAGGAGAGTTCTGAAGGTGGTATAATTTTTTTTTCCTCTTTTAGGTCTGTTAATAAACTTCTTTATATTCTTTCAAGTTTGGTGCCTGTTTTGCATTTCTCCTAATTCTTATCTCACAGCAGATAAACAGTAATGAGTATTTTGGACCAAACCACTACAACTTCCTATTTCATCTCCCTCTAGGAAAACAATAACAACCAACTTATACCCACCGTTACCCAGCAGTGACAGCGAGGAGGAGGAACCACCCTCCCCACAGGGTCCTATAGCATCAAGGACCCAGAAGCAAACTAGAGGAATCATACAAGCACCTTTAAGGGAAGCAGTAAACCATGAAGGGGTACCTATATTGGTTAAAATCCCCTTTTCTACAATAGATTTAGAGGCCTGGGAAAAGGTCACCAGAAATTACTGGAGTGATCCAATAGGGGTTGCTAAGAAATTGAAATTTATGATAAAGCAACATAATCCTGATTGGGCTGATATTCAGTTACTGCTTGATGCTTTAACAGAATCAGAAAAGCAACTAGTTTTAAAAGCAGCTATAGATATGGCTGATGATGATTGCAGGACAACACAGGAGGATGTTAAAGATGTATTTCCTCTTCAGGATCCAGAGTGGGATCCTAATGAGCCAGAAGAAATGGGACAGCTAAAAAGATACCGAGAGTTAATAGTAAAAGGGCTGGAAAGGGCAATCCCTAAGGCCATAAACTGGTCAGCCCTGTATGCTATTAAGCAGGGTCCCTCTCAAACACCTTCTGAATTTCTAGACAATTTGTGAGATGCGATGCGTTGGCATACCACCTTGGATCCTGGATCTGAAGAAGGACTGCAACAATTGGTAAACTTATTTTTAGGACAATCCACAGGAGACATCAGGCGGAAACTCCAGAAGATTCAAGGCCCAACAAGCCAGAACTTAGAGACTTTGCTTGATGTGGCATGGAGAATTTATAGCAATCAGGAAGAGGGATACAAACAGGGGATGAAAAAACTGATAAGGGTGGTAAAAGAAGAAGAAGGAGGAAAACGTGGGCAAGGTCCACCAAAACAAGGACCACCTTGACTGGGAAAAGACCAATCCACCTTATGCAAGAAATTCGGGCACTGGAAAAACCAGTGCCCAGAAAGGAGAAAGGGTGATGAACAAAGGAAATATGACCGGAAAGGGGAGGGGGTGGTTGCTCATGTGAAAGAAGACTGAGGAGGACCAGAGGGCCCTACCCTAGGGGACCCTCTGGTTATAGTTGAACTAGGGAACCAAAAAAAGAAAGTAGAATTTTTAATAGATATAGGGGCAACATATTCAGTATTGAATAGAGCCTTAATACCCATATCAAATGATTATGTTGTAGTGAAGGGGACAACTGGCCAATCTGAAAGGGCATATTTTTGTAAACCACTGAAATATAAACTGGGAAAACAGTGGGGAATCCATCGATTTTTATATATGCCTAATGCTCCATCTGCACTTTTGGACAGGGATCTACTAGAGCAGCTGGAAGCGAAAATAATATTTAAAAATGGGGAAATTAGTTTGGAAGTAAAAGACCAACAATATGTGGAATTGCTGAGCTTAATGCTAATAACCAAAGAAACTGAAACAGCAAATGAAGAAGAAATCATCAAGAAAATAATGGATCAGGTATTCCCTGGGGTGTGGGCCTCTGGTACCCCAGGGAGGGCAAAGAATGCACTGCCAATACAAATCAGGCTTAAGGAAGGGAAAAAGTCAGTAAGGGTCAAGCAATATCCCTTGAAAAGGGAAGGCAGAGAAGGGATTAGACCAATCATTGAAAACTTTTTGCAAATTGGATTACTAAAGGAGTGCCAATCTGACTTTAATACTCCTATTTTACCTGTAAAGAAGCCTGATGGGTCATACAGGTTAGTACAAGATTTGAGGGCAGTCAATAAGGTGACTGAAATTTGTACCCAGTGGTTGTTAACCCCTACACCTTGTTAACCCATTTAACACCTGAACTAACCTGGTTAGATTTTAGATTTGAAGGATGCTTTCTTTTGCCTCCCTCTCCATGAAGCCAGCCAGAAAATTTTTGCATTTGAGTGGGAGAATACCAGAACTGGACATAAAACTCAAATTACATGGTGTGTATTACCCCAAGGGTACAAGAACTCTCCTACTATATTTGGAAAACAGCTTGCAAAGGATCTAGAGTCCTGGGAACCCCCACCGGGAGAAGGACAGCTTCTCCAATATGTGGATGACCTTTTGGTAGCCACCCAGACCCAAGAGGCATGTGTGGACTGGACGGTAAGCCTCTTAAACTTTTTGGGCCTGCAGGGGTATCGGATGTCCCAAAGGAAGGCCCAGATGGTAAAGCAAACAGTTATTTACCTGGGCTATGAAATAAGTGCTGGACAAAGAACCTTGGGACAAGAGCGCAAAGAAGCAATATGCCAGATCCCGAAACCCCAGACAGCGAAGGAACTGAGAACCTTTTTAGGTATGACAGGGTGGTGCAGTCTGTGGATTAATGATTATGGGTTGCTTGCTAAACCTTTATATACACTGATTACAGAGGGAAGCCAGAACCTTCAGTGGACAAGAGAAGCAACATGAGCCTTCGACCAACTGAAGAAGGCCCTTATGTCAGCTCCAGCCCTAGGACTTCCATTCTTTTTGTTTTCTCACGAGAAACAAGGGATTGCCTTGGGAATACTGGCACAAGACTTGGGCCTGTATCGGCAGGTGGTAGCCTACCTTTCCAAGCAGCTGGACACAGCAGCTAAGGGATGGCCAGGCTGCCTCAGAGCCATTGCAGCTGTGGCGATAAATATCCAAGAGGCACGCAAGTTCACCCTAGGCCAGAAAATGACTGTGCTAGTATCCCACGTAGTGTCTGCAGTACTGGAAGTGAAAGGGGGACATTGGCTCTCCCTGCAGAGATTCCTGAAGTACCAAGCCATACTGGTAGAACAAGATGATGTTGAAATTGTGGTAACTAACACTGTGAACTCAGCTTCATTTCTCAGTGGGAACATGGGAGAACCAGTAATCCATGATTGCCTGGAGACCATCGAAGCTACTTACTCCAGTCACCCAGATCTGAAGGACACCCCTCTCAAGGGTGCTGAGACCTGTTTCACTGATGGAAGCAGCTATGTTATTAGTGGAAAAAGACATGCTGGGTATGCAGTTACCACCAGCCAAGAGGTAATAGAGTCTGGACCATTGCCAACGAACACCTCTGCACAGAAGGCTGAAATAATTGCTCTAACCCGAGCCTTAGAATTGGCAAAAGGAAAAGAAATTAACATTTATACTGACTCAAGGTATGTATTTGAGGTGGTTCATGCACATGGAGCCATTTGGAAGGAGAGAGGACTGTTAAACTCACAAGGGAAGAGTATCAAGCATGCACGAGAGATATTGAAGTTATTGGATGCCGTTCAGTTACCTGAGAAGGTAGCTATCATGCACATTAATGCACACCAAAAAGTGAGTTCTGAATTGGAAGAGGGAAACATGCTGGCGGACAGAGAGGCAAAAGACGCAGCCAAAGGTGAAATACCCAATGAGAAAGTTGAGGCAACATCAATTCCAGATGGAAAAATTTCCATTGAAAGTAAGCCAGTATATAATAAAAAAGATAAGAAACTGATTAAGGCAGAAAATGCAAGTTATAATCAGGAGGGATGGGCTGTAACTAAAAAGAAAAAGCTTATAGTACCTTCTTATTTGTTCTGGTCACTAGTGCAGAAAGAACATGAGAAAACACACTGGGGAATGGATGCTTTGTACAATTATTTGAAAGATAGAATTATGGCTAGGAAATTGCAAAGCACAGTAATACAAGTAACTCGTCAGTGTGGTCTTTGCCTCCGAACTATTCCTAAGAATATTCCAAAGCCTAAAGTTGGACAAATGGGGAAAAGCTGTGGACCTGGGCAACAATGGCAAATTGATTTTACCGAATTACCTAGGAAAGGGGGGTATCGATACTTATTGGTGTTAATAGACACCTTTTCAGGATGGCCAGAAGCCTTTCCTACTAGGACAGCTAAAGGACGAGAAGTGACCAAAATATTGTTGCAAGAAATAATACCACGTTTTGGAGTTCCAGCCACCATATCCTCAGATAGAGGGCCACACTTTATTTCAAAAATTGTACAGCAAATTAGCCACCACCTGGGGATCGATTGGGAACTACATACCCCATATAACCTGCAGTCTAGCGGCCAGGTGGAAAAGATGAACCATTTGATTAAACAACAAATTGTAAGATTGGGGCAAGAAGCAAATTTGCCTTGGCCCCAGGCTCTCCCACTGGCACTAGTACGAATTTGAACAGTACCAAGAACAAAAGAGAAATTAAGTCCATTTGAAATTCCGTATGGGAGGCCATATGCGGTTCAAGAGGGAACTTCACCCATTCAGGTGGGGGAAGAGACCCTACACAGATATATGGTGGCCCTGAACAAACAACTTAGAGAAACTGAGAAATATGTGGCTGGGGCCCAGAACAGGGAATTAGATGGGCCAGTACATGATGTACAACCTGGGGATTATGTATATGTTAAGTCTTTTGCCGAGAAAACCCTAGACCTGCATTGGGAAAGACCGTTTCAAGTGCTCCTCACCACCTTCACTGCAATCAAGATTAAAGAGCAGAAGGCCTGGATTCATCACTCCCGGGTAAAGAAGGCCCCTGAGGGAATTTGGAAGGTAACACCAAGCAACGAAGAACTGAAGCTGAAGCTTACCGGGTGTCTTGGGGTGACCTTATGATGTGTATCCCATATCGCTGCCTATGCCCAGAAATTAATTATTGGCCTTTCTATGCCTCTGAACTGAGCCTGAGAGGGGGAAGAAAAAAACTGAGCAAAACTTTCTCAAAGCAGTTTGCAACTCGTTCAAGGTCACATAAAGATAGCAGGTTTTTTTTCCCCAGCTGGGGCAGGGGAGCGAGGAAGCACCCGGCTTGCGGCTTTTCCAGTCAGCTTTTGGCCAGTTTTTCCAGTTTCTTGATCTCCAGAGAGAGACTGAGAGTTGAACTTTCGCTTCCCTGGAATTCCGGATTTTCTCCCTTTTCTACTGGACTGCTTGATTGCTGTAACATCAGAGCACATCGAGAGGACTTTCCACTGGGCACAGAGGGCCTGGCCCTGGGCCAAGCCCCAGCTCCAAGGAGACCAAAGGGAGGACTCGAACACTTTCCCAGGTTTTTCCTCTACAGCGAAAGATTTTACCATTTAACATTATTTTCCTTTCCCATGTGTTTGTTAAATAAATAGTTTTATCTTCTTCACTTTCCTTCGAGGAAAATTTATTTTTTCCCGAACCTGGTGGGGGAGGGGGGGTTGTGCCTTCTCTCAGAGAATATATATTTCTAAATTTGGCCAAACTGGAACAAATTTAGTGGCGCTCAATGTGAGGCTCGAAGGAAAGTGAAAAAACTTGTGCTAATTACATTTTGGTTTGAATTTACTTATTCTGTGTTGGGGTAAAGTAGTCACCATGCTGGTTGAGTTCATAATGTCTCTCTGGCTCGATATACTCACGTCTTTCTGGTCCTTAGGCTTCATTGAGGTACTAGTGCTTTTTTGGTCCCTAGGGTTGCTTGCCTATCCACAACTTGCTCCAATCTTGTCCTTGATATGTAAATTTTACAGAGAAGGGAGACGAATCAGGATTTCTATTTTGCTGTGCTCGGTGATAATGATTTATAAGAAGTTGATAGAGGTACAGGCAGCTGTTCGAGGTGTGTATGATAAGTGGTTTCTCCGTCCTAACCCCAGTCCTAGCTTCAGTAGCCTGTTTTGGGAATTTATTAGTAATTGCACCCAGATTGTTAGAGGAGGAGGAGATGGGGTTTCCCTTCCCTTTAAATCTGATAGGTTATCTTTTGAGAATGTTCAGTATCCCCTGGATGTTAAAGAGACCACCCTCCTGGTATTTAATCTGGTAATCTTCCTCTATGTGCTCTGTATGTCTCGCAGCTTGTCTAGAATAAGAGCTCAGATTTCCAGGGTGACTGCTGAGACACCTGACCCAGAGGTGGAAAATCCTGAGTGGTGTGGGGAATGGGAGGACATCGGCCAAACCCTAAAGAAATTCTCTGACCTGATAGTTTGGGATTTCCCATCTGAACAAATTCAGAAACCAGCTGAGGTGGGAAAATATCTGAAAGAGAGATACAATGACAATTCTAATGAGAACAAGCTCCTTGCAATATGTTGGGCTTTGGCATATGCCTATCGCACACTGCAGCAGGTAATGGTAGAGAGGCAGGAAGATCAATCAGCAAAGCCTGCAGATACCCCAGTCACTCAGGCTGCAGATAAACCAGACAGCCAGCCCAAACCAGATGGAGAGTCTAAGCCACTGACAGTGGCTCCTGTCACGAGGAAAAAGCACACAACCAAAACTGATCGCCCAGTGAAAGATGATGATGATGCAGGGGAAGGGACCTCAAAAGATGCCGGGGAAGGAACCTCAAAACCACCAACTGACTCAGGCACAGAAACCATTACTGAGTCCATGTCCATAAAGGACCTTCACAGCCTAAGAAAGGATTACACCCAACGGTCCGATGAATCCATAATAAGTTGGATGGTCCGTAGTTGGGATGCGTCAGGTGATGATGTGATGCTGGATGGTGCTGAAGTGAGGCATTTGGGATCCCTGTCACATGATCCAGTGATCGACCAAGCGATGAAAAGGGAGGCTGACTCTACCAGTCTCTGGAGACGAGTTTTGACAGGCGTGATTGAAAGATATATGTGTGGAGATGATCTCTACATGCAGCAAACCCCGTGGAAGAACACAGAACAAGGGATCTGTCCTGGGTTGCAGTGTATTCTATTACCATCCTCATGAGCTGTTGAAATCAGGTGGGGCAGTGTTTCCTTGCCTCCTCCCCCTAGACTATCTTGCTGTTAATGGCCCATCATTGTCCTGCCGCCTGACTCAGGGAATTGGCTGTGCTGGAGATCATTTTCTCAGAAGATGAGAGATTTCCTAAGAGCCCAGATGGTGTCCAGTGCACGTCACAGATGAGGTTGAGGTTCGCACGCCTTGGACCAGAGATATACTCCTGTTACCTGGCAACGCTGCAATGGAGGGAAGGCGAGGACAGGGTGGGCGTCTTGGTGAACAAACTGAGGATTTACGAGGACACCGTCACAGCCCCGTTTCGCACCCATGTCTCATCCGTGGAAACAAGTCTTTTGGCTGAGCAAGTCCGGAGCTTGATGGAAGAAGGCCATCAGAAACTGAAAAAGGAACTTAAGGAAGAGATTTACCAGATCTCACCAGAACCAACGAGTCTCTGCCATTAGGAGCCGGTGACCCCCAACCAGGGAGAGAGGATACACCCCACGAGGTAACCTCTGGTTTTTCCTTCAGGAACATGGAGAAGACATGAGTAAGTGGGATGGAAAACCCACCTCCTCCTTAGCAGCTCGGGTACGTGAACTAAAAAGAGGGGCAACTACCACAAGAAGCGCATCTAGAGTCAACATTGCTCCGGTCTCCCGCACACAGAACTCCAGACGGTATAGGAATGATAATATGACCAATCCTCTTGAAGGGACCTCAGGAACGTATTCACCGGAAGGGAGCAACATGCAACATGACCAGGAATAGAGGGGCCCTGCCTCTAGCCAGGTAGAGGAAAGGGAGAATCGGGTCTTTTGGACTGTGTGGGTCCGATGGCCTGGCACATCTGACCCACAAAGATACACGGCTTTGGTTGACACCGGTGCTCAATGTACTCTGATGCCATCAAGGTATGTGGGAGCAGAACCCATTTCTATTTCTGGGGTGACAGGAGGTTCCCAGCAGCTGACTGTACTGGAAGCTGAAGTGAGTTTAACTGGGAACGAGTGGCAGAAACACCCCATCGTGACTGGCCCGGAGGCCCCGTGCATTCTCGGCATAGACTATCTCAGAAATGGATATTTCAAGGACCCAAAAGGACATCGTTGGGCTTTTGGGATAGCTGCTGTGGAGACAGAAGATATCAGACAACTGAGTAGCTTGCCTGGCCTCTCAGATGACCCCTCTGCCGTGGGACTGCTAAGAGTTGCAGAACAACAGGTGCCAATCGCCACAGCAACAGTGCACCGCCGGCAATACCGCACCGACAGAGACTCTGTGGTTCCCATCCATGAGATGATTCGCAAACTGGAGAGCCAAGGGGTGGTCATCAAGGCCCATTCACCTTTCAACAGCCCTATATGGCCAGTGCGTAAGTCCAGTGGAGAATGGAGGCTGACGGTGGACTACCGTGGCCTGAATGAGGTCACACCACCATTGAGTGCCGCTGTGCCGGACATGTTGGAACTTCAGTACGAGCTGGAGTCCAAAGCAGCGAAGTGGGACGCCACTATTGACATTGCCAATGCCTTCTTCTCCATTCCTTTGGCAGCAGAATGCAGGCCCCAGTTTGCTTTTACCTGGAAGGGTGTGCAATACACCTGGAACCGACTGCCCCAGGGGTGGAAGCACAGTCCCACCATTTGCCACGGACTGATCCAGACTGCATTGGAAAAGGGTGAGGCTCCAGAACATCTGCAATACATTGATGACATCATCGTGTGGGGAAACACAGCAAAGGAAGTGTTTGAGAAAGGAGAGAAAATCATCCAGATTCTCCTGGAAGCTGGCTTTGCCATCAAAAGGAGCAAAGTCAAGGGACCTGCCCAAGAGATCCAGTTCCTGGGAGTAAAGTGGCAAGATGGACGACGTCAGATTCCCACCAAGGTCATCAATAAGATCACTGCAATGTCTCCACCGACCAGCAAGAAGGAAACACAAGCTTTCCTAGGCACCATAGGTTTCTGGAGGATGCACATTCCCGAGTACAGCCAGATCGTGAGCCCTCTCTACCTGGTTACCCGCAAGAAGAATGATTTCCACTGGGGCCCCGAACAGCAGCAAGCCTTTGCCCAGATCAAGCAGGAAATCGCTCATGCGGTAGCCCTTGGCCCAGTCAGGACAGGACCTGAGGTGAAGAATGTGCTCTACTCTGCAGCCGGGAACCATGGTCTGTCCTGGAGCCTCTGGCAGAAGGTGCCTGGTGAGACTCGTGGCTGACCACTGGGATTCTGGAGCCGAAGCTACAGAGGGTCTGAAGCCAACTACACTCCCACAGAGAAGGAAATCTTGGCAGCCTATGAAGGAGTCCAAGCTGCCTCAGAGGTAATCGGCACTGAAGCACAGTTGCTTCTGGCACCCCGACTACCGGTGCTGGGTTGGATGTTCAAGGGAAAGGTTCCTTCCACGCATCATGCCACCGACACCACATGGAGCAAATGGATCGCCCTCATCACACAGCGTGCCCGTATTGGAAACCCGAATCGCCCTGGGATTCTAGAAATTATAACAAACTGGCCTGAAGGTGAGACTTTTGGATTATCCTCTGAAGAAGAGGAAGAGCAAGTGACTCGTGCTGAGGAAGCCCCACCATATAATGAGCTACCAGAGACTGAAAGACGTTATGCCCTCTTCACTGATGGTTCCTGCCGAATAGTAGGCGCTAACCGAAAGTGGAAAGCTGCAGTATGGAGCCCCACACGACGAGTTGCACAAGCTACCGAGGGACAAGGTGGATCGAGTCAGGTTGCAGAGCTTAAAGCCGTCCAGCTGGCTTTGGATATTGCTGAACGAGAGAAGTGGCCGAGGCTCTATCTCTACACCGACTCATGGATGGTAGCTAATGCTCTGTAGGGATGGCTGGATCGCTGGAGAAAGGCCAACTGGCAGCGCAGAGGGAAACCCATCTGGGCCGCTGAGATTTGGCAGGACATCGCCGCCCGAGTAGAGAAGCTGACCGTGAAGGTTCGACACGTGGATGCGTACGTACCCAAGAGTCGGGCTAATGAAGAGCATCGCAACAACGAGCAGGTGGACCAAGCTGCCAAGGTGAAAGTATCACAGGTGGATCTGGACTGGCAGCACAAGGGAGAATTATTCCTAGCTCGTTGGGCCCATGATGCCTCTGGTCATCAGGGGAGAGATGCAACATACCGATGGGCCCGTGACCCAGGGGTGGACCTTTCCATGGACAGCATCTCACAGGTCATCCACAGTTGTGAGACCTGTGCTGCAATCAAACAGGCCAAGCGGGTGAAGCCTCTGTGGTATGGTGGACGATGGTCAAAGTACAGGTATGGTGAAGCCTGGCAAGTTGACTACATCACCCTTCCCCAAACCCGCCAAGGCAAGCACTACGTGTTGACCATGGTTGAAGCAACCACTGGATGGCTGGAGACCTACCCTGTGCCTCATGCTACAGCCTGGAACACCATCCTGGGCCTGGAAAAGCAAGTCCTGTGGAGACATGGCACCCCTGATAGGATCGAGTCAGACAACGGGACTCATTTTAAGAACAGCCTCATCAACACCTGGGCCAGAGAACACGGTATCGAATGGATATATCATATTCCTTATCATGCACCAGCTGCCGGAAAAGTTGAACGCTACAATGGACTACTTAAAACTACCTTAAAGGCACTTGGTGGGGGGACCTTCAAAAATTGGGAAGTGAACTTAGCAAAGGCCACCTGGATAGTCAATACCCGAGGGTCCATCAATCGAGCTGGTCCTGCTGAGTCTGAACCCTTGCACACAGTGGACGGAGATAGAGTCCCTGTGGTACACCTGAGAGGTATTTTAGGAAAGACTGTTTGGATTAATCCCACCTCAGGCAAAGACAAACCCATCCGTGGGATTGTCTTTGCTCAAGGACCTGGTTGCACTTGGTGGGTAATGCAGAAAGATGGGGAAACCCGTTGTGTACCACAAGGAGACCTAATCTTAGGTGAGAACGGTGTGTAGGTTTCACTGTGTATATATATATATATATGTATGTGTGTTTTAGAGTTTAAGAAGGTATTGATTTGGGATAATGTAGATGGTAATAGAATAAGGGGTGGATAATGTCCTGGGTTGCAGTGTATTCTATTACCATCCCCATCAGCTGTTGAAATCAGGTGGGGCAGTGTTTCCTTGCCTCCTCCCCCCAGACTATCTTTCTGTTAATGGCCCATCATTGTCCTGCTGCATGACTCAGAGATAACTCCCTCCGGACTATCTTCTGTTAATGAGCCTAATCAACACTTTGCCTCATGACTCGTTACCCCATTGTGAGATGCTCCACCCAGAGGGAGGAACCAAGCATCCCATCGTGGATATAATCTGAGGCTGAACACCAGAGACACCGGCTTCCCACTGGATTTCCAGAGGACAGGAGCTACACAGCCACCATTGGACTTCCTGAGGAAGAGCAGACTGTTTTACTACAGGGTCACTGCTTCAGAGGACTGCAGCCACCATTCTACCAGACTGCTACCACCACCCTGCCTAACAGGGTGTCAGGTTGTACCTTGACTCTGTCAGTTTGACAGTGTTTTCTTTTACCTTTTTTTTCCCCTTTAATTTCCATTAAATTGTTATTCTGACTTGGTGCCTCCCACTGGTTTGTTTTCAAACTAGTACAGGATCCAACACCTGAGAGAACTAGGGGTGGTAGAGGTTGTCTTCACAAATGACCCAGGACTGAGGAGTGCAGACCGGGTCAGAGTTATTCCATACATGTGGTGAAAACTCATACAGCTTGGGCCACCAGAATACGCTTCTGCTTTAGCAATAATGAAACCAGACTACGGTGCGAATGAGACTGTGAAGGACATGGCAGTGAAGCTCCGAGCATATGCAGACTCTGTGCATGGCCCAACACATGCAAGAATTGCAGCTGTGGAAACACGTATGCAGAAAATGGAAGATAAGATAGAGAAGAATCTCCAGGAGATTAAAGAGTGCCTTCTCCGCGGACGTTCCCCAGAGAGAAGGTACATCCCACGAAGTGAGCTGTGGAATTTCCTGTGTGACAGTGGGGAAAACATGAGGAAGTGGGGTGGACAACCCACTTCTGCTCTGGCAGCACGAGTGAGTGAATTGAAGGAGCGCAAGTCTCAGAAAGGAGGATCTACCAAAAAGGAAGTAGCTCCAGTTGTCTGTAGCCAAACTGCCGGAAATGATGGAAAAGACGATGGCATGTCCAATTCCCATGAAGGACCCTCTAAGATGCAGGCCCAGGGAAAGAAGGATAACCAGGCATAGAGGAGCCCTGCCTCTAGCCAGGTAGAGGTCAGGGAAAACCGTGTTTTTTGGACTGTGTGGATTCGTTGGCCTGGTACATCAGAACCACAAAAATATGATGCCTTGGTCGACACTGGTGCGCAGTGTACAATAATTCCATCGCAGCATGTGGGGGTAGAATCTGTTTCTATTTCTGGTGTAACAGGTGGATCACAAAATTTGACCTTGGTGGAAGCTGAGGTGAGCCTGACCGGAAATGAGCGGAAGAAACATCTCATTGTGACTGGCCCAGAGGCCCCATGCATTTTGGGCATAGACTTCCTCCAGAACGGGTATTTTAGAGACCCAAAGGGACTCAGGTGGGCTTTTGGAATAGCTGCTGTGGAGACAGAGGGCATTAAGCAATTGAACACTTTGCCTGGGCTATCAGAGAACCCGTCTGCAGTCGGCCTTCTGAAGGTGGAAGAACAAAAAGTACCAATTGCTACCTCGACAGTGCATCGCCAGCAGTACCGGACAACTCAAGATGCTGTGATTCCCATCCACAAGATGATCCGTGAGCTGGAGAGCCAAGGGGTGTTCAGCAAGACCCACTCACCTTTCAACAGCCCCATCTGGCCTGTGCGCAAATCGGAAGGAGAATGGAGATTGACTGTGGACTATAGTGCCTTGAATGAAGTGACTCCACCACTGAGCGCTGCTGTGCCGGACATGTTGGAGCTCCAGTACGAGCTGGAGTCCAAAGCAGCGAGGTGGTATGCCCCTATTGACATTGCTAATGCATTTTTTCTCCATTCCTCTGGCAGCAGAGTGCAGGCCTCAGTTTGCTTTCACCTGGAGGGGTGTGCAGTACACCTGGAACCGACTGCCCCAGGGGTGGAAGCACAGTCCCACCATCTGCCATGGAATGATCCAGACTGCACTAGAAAAGGGTGAGGATCCAGAACATTTGCAGTACATTGATGACATCATTGTGTGGGGGAACACCGCAACAGAATTGTTTGAGAAAGGAGAAAAAGTTATCCGGATTCTCCTGGAAGCTGGTTTCGCCATCAAGAAGAGCAAAGTCAAGGGACCTGCCCAAGAGATCCAGTTCCTGGGAGTAAAGTGGCAAGATGGACGATGTCAGATTCCCACCGAGATCATCAATAAGATCACAGCAATGTCTCCACCAACCAACAAGAAGGAAACACAAGCTTTCCTAAGTGCCATAGGCTTTTGGAGGATGCATATTCCTGAGTACAGCCAGATTGTGAGTCCTCTTTACCTGGTTACCCGCAAGAAGAACGATTTCCATTGGGGCCTGGAACAGCAACAAGCTTTTGCCCAAATCAAGCAGGAAATCGCTCATGCGGTAGCCCTTGGCCCAGTCAGGACAGGACCAGAAGTGAAGAATGTGCTCTATTCTGCAGCCGGAAGCCATGGCCTGTCCTGGAGCCTTTGGCAGAAGGTGCCTGGTGAGACTCGAGGTCGACCACTGGGATTCTGGAGCCGAAGCTACAGAGGATCTGAAGCCAACTACACCCCAACAGAGAAGGAGATCTTGGCATCCTGTGAAGGAATCCAAGCCGTCTCAGAGGTAATTGGCAGTGAGGCACAACTCCTCCTGGCACCCCGAATACCGATGATGGGGTGGATGTTCAAAGCAGAGGTTCCCTCTACCCACCACGCCACCAATGCCACATGGAGCAAATGGATTGCTCTCATCACACAGCGCGCCCGAATCGGAAAACTGAATCGCCCTGGAATTTTGGAAATAATTACAAACTGCCCTGAAGGTGAAAACTTTGGTCTCGCTGATGAAGAAGAAGAAGTGATACGCGCTGAAGAAGCTCCACCGTACAACCAACTGCCATCAGAAGACGCACACTACGCTCTTTTCACCGACAGTTCTTGTCGCATCGTAGGGATGAAATGAAAGTGGAAAGCAGCCGTATGGAGTCCCACATGATGGGTTGCAGAAGCTACTGAAGGAGAAGGTGGATCAAGCCAACTCGCTGAACTCAAAGCTGTTCAACTAGCCCTGGACATTGCTGAAAGGGAGAAGTGGCCAAAGCTCTACCTCTACACTGATTCATGGATTGTAGCCAATGCTCTGTGGGGATGGTTAGAAAAGAGGGAAAAAGCTAATTGGAAGCGTAGGGGAAAACCAATCTGGGCTGCTGAAGAGTGGAAAAACATCGCTGCCCGAGTAAGAAAGCTAACTATGAAAGTCCGCCATGTAGATGCCCATGTCCCCAAGAGTAGGGCTAATGAGGAACACCAAAACAACAAGCAGGTAGATCAGGCTGCAAAGATAGAAGTGTCACAGGTAGACTTGGACTGGAAACACAAGGGAGAGTTGTTCCTAGCTCAATGGGCCCATGATGCCTCAGGCCATCAGGGCAGAGATGCCACCTATAAGTGGGCACAAGATCGAGGGGTGGATCTGACCATGGACAGTATCTCCCAGGTGGTCCATGATTGTGAGACATGCGCTGCGATCAAGCAGGCCAAGCGGGTGAAGCCCCTGTGGTACGGTGGGCGGTGGTCCAAATACAAGTATGGGGAGGCCTGGCAGATTGATTACGTCACACTGCCTCAAACCCGCCAAGGCAAGCGCTATGTGCTCACAATGGTAGAAGCCACCACAGGATGGCTGGAGACCTACCCTGTGCCTCACACTACGGCCCGTAACACCATCCTGGGCCTTGAAAAGCAAGTCCTTTGGAGGCATGGCACCCCTGAGAGAATTGAATCTGACAATGGGACTCATTTTAAGAATAGCCTTATAAACACCTGGGCTAGAGAACATGGCATTGAGTGGGTGTACCACATCCCTTACCATGCACCAGCTGCAGGCAAAGTGGAACGGTGCAATGGATTGTTGAAAACCACTTTGAAGGCACTGGGTGGGGGAACTTTCAAAAATTGGGAACAGCATCTTGCAAAGGCCACCTGCTTTGTTAACACCTCAGGTTCCACCAATTGAGCCAGTCCAGCCCAATCTGAATCCCTGCATACAACAGATGGAGATAAGGTCCCAGTAGTGCATGTCAGAGGTCTGTTAGGAAAACCTGTGTGGATAAATTCTGCCTCGAGTACAGACAAACCCATCCGTGGGGTTGTCTTTGCTCAGGGACCTGGTTGCACATGGTGGGTAATGCAGAAAGATGGCACAACACGTTGTGTACCACAGAGAGATCTGATTGTTGTGTGAAAACCACCTGTAGTGTGAAATGCCAGTATACCCCTGCTTGCTGATTGTCACTGTCACTGTTTGTACATAGCTGTATATATATATTTACATATGTATTAATGTGTGTGTAGAATTAGAATATCTTAGTTTGGGCATTGAGCCAACAATATGGGATAAGGGGTGGAATGTCTTGGGGTGACCTTATGATGTGTATCCCATATCGCTGCCTATGCCCAGAAATTAATTTTTGTGCCTTTCTATGCCTCTGAACTGAGCCTGAGAGGGGGAAGGAAAAAAACTGAGCAAAACTTTCTCAAAGCAGTTTGCAACTCGTTCAAGGTCACATAAAGATAGCAGGTTTTTTTTCCCAGCTGGGGCAGGGGAGCGAGGAAGCACCTGGCTTGCGGTTTTTTTCCAGTCAGCTTTTGGCCAGTTTTTCTTCTTCTTGTTCTCCGGAGAGAGACTGAGAGTTGAACTTTTCCTTCTCTGGAATTCCGGATTTTTTCTCCCTTTTCTACTGGACTGCTTGATTGCTGTAACATCAGAGCACATCGGGAGGACTTTCCACTGGGCACAGAGGGCCTGGCCCTGGGCCAAGCCCCAGCTCCAAGGAGACCAAAGGGAGGACTCGAACACTTTCCCAGGTTTTTTCCTCTACAGCGAAAGATTTTGCCATTTAACATTATTTTCCTTTCCCGTGTGTTTGTTAAATAAATAGTTTTATCTTCTTCTCTTTCCTTCGAGGAAAATTTATTTTTTCCCGAACCTGGTGGGGGAGGGGTGGTTGTGCCTTCTCTCAGAGGATATATTTCTAAATTTGGCCAAACCGGAACAAAGGCTGTTACCATTTTTGTCACAGGGTCATAGGTGAAATTGACTAGAACCCACCAAGGTTGAAGTTCTTTTCTATTTCAGAGGCATTATCCCAAACGATTTTGTGAATTTCATCAGGGAACATTCCTTCCCCACCCTCCCTAATGACTGTGGCAGCCACTTACTGCATCCACAATTGTGCTTGTGTACATCCAAGATCCAAAGAAACATTTTCACTAGCCATACCTAGAGCATTAATCATCACTTCATGGTCCCGTTCCTCTGTATTTTCCCAATCTGGTAATATTTTAGACAGCTTCCAATGATTATTCCCTAGGGCCAGTAAGGAGGATTGTAATGGTTGCTGTAATTTAATCAAATCGCTCCCCACTGTGGTCAGTTTGTTCATTAACACTTCCAAGTCCATTGTATTTAAAACTCCTAATCCTGTCGCTAATAACCCAGTAAGATCTCTCTTTGTTTTAAAATTGTGGGGCATACGGTTTTGAAGCCAAGTGTTCCAATCCATTAAAAGGTTTTTGAGAAATGGGGCACATTCTGGCCGAATGGCAGATACATTTACTTGCATTCCCATTCCTACTCGTTTCAAAGACCATTCCGGGTTAGTCAGCAGTCTTTGAATCCTAGCCTTCTTGATAGCATATGGTCTAATCTTAACTGTGGGAATCATGGACTGTTTTTCTTTTGAAGTAACAAGTGTCTGGATCGTTGTCTTGGCTCTCCTTGGTACTGGTGAAGTCATTTTTGCTTGATTCTCATGGGACTTAGTGCATAATTGAGTAATATTAAAGTCAATGTCGTATCCCTTCACTGCACACCCTTCTATTTTGAGTCTAAACTCAGGACACCTGCTCAAGCATTTGTCACAGCATTCAGGGCCAAATCAGATGAGTTTCATGGGTGGATGGTAAGCCTCATGAAACCCATCCTATACAAATGCACATTTACATCCCCAAACATCCCTTCCTTCCCACAGGCTTGCATTTGTGACTAAGCATTTTGTTCAGAGCCTTCCGAGAGTGAGAGTCATATGCCTTCCCTTGGCATTGATATATTTCAGTTGCGTCATACTTGCGGGGTACTGCTCTAACTTCCGCTACAATTGTAACAATGATTACTAAAATCCCAACTTTCCCCATTATGTCCATAATAATTATAAGTTCGTTATTCGCTTTTCCCGGTGTTCCGGTTTGGCCAAATTTAGAAATATATATCCTCTGAGAGAAGGCACAACCACCCCTCCCCCCACCAGGTTCAGGAAAAAATAAATTTTCCTCGAAGGAAAGAGAAGAAGATAAAACTATTTATTTAGCAAACACACGGGAAAGGAAAATAAGGTTAAATGGTAAAATCTTTCGCTGTAGAGGAAAAAACCTGGGAAAGTGTTCGAGTCCTCCCTTTGGTCTCCTTGGAGCTGGGGCTTGGCCCAGGGCCAGGCCCTCTGTGCCCAGTCCCGATGTGCTCTGATGTTACAGCAATCAAGCAGTCCAGTAGAAAAGGGAGAAAATCCGAAATTCCGGAGAAGGAAAAGTTCAACTCTCAGTCTCTCTCCAGAGAACAAGAAACTGGAAAAACTGGCCAAAAGCTGACTGGAAAAGCCGCAAGCCGGGTGCTTCCTCGCTCCCCTGCCCCAGCTGGGAAAAAACCCCTGCTATCTTTATGTGACCTTGAACGAGTTGCAAACTGCTTTGAGAAAGTTTTGCTCAGTTTTTTTCCTTCCCCCTCTCAGGCTCAGTTCAGAGGCATAGAAAGGCCAATAATTAATTTCTGGGCATAGGCAGCGATATGGGATACACATCATAAGGTCACCCCAAGACATTCCACCCCTTATCCCATATTGTTGGCTCAATGCCCAAACTAAGATATTCTAATTCTACACACACATTAATACATATGTAAATATATATATACAGCTATGTACAAACAGTGACAGTGACAATCAGCAAGCAGGGGTATACTGGCATTTCACACTACAGGTGGTTTTCACACAACAATCAGATCTCTCTGTGGTACACAACGTGTTGTGCCATCTTTCTGCATTACCCACCATGTGCAACCAGGTCCCTGAGCAAAGACAACCCCACGGATGGGTTTGTCTGTACTCGAGGCAGAATTTATCCACACAGGTTTTCCTAACAGACCTCTGACATGCACTACTGGGACCTTATCTCCATCTGTTGTATGCAGGGATTCAGATTGGGCTGGACCGGCTCAATTGGTGGAACCTGAGGTGTTAACAAAGCAGGTGGCCTTTGCAAGATGCTGTTCCCAATTTTTGAAAGTTCCCCCACCCAGTGCCTTCAAAGTGGTTTTCAACAATCCATTGCACCGTTCCACTTTGCCTGCAGCTGGTGCATGGTAAGGGATGTGGTACACCCACTCAATGCCATGTTCTCTAGCCCAGGTGTTTATAAGGCTATTCTTAAAATGAGTCCCATTGTCAGATTCAATTCTCTCAGGGGTGCCATGCCTCCAAAGGACTTGCTTTTCAAGGCCCAGGATGGTGTTACGGGCCGTAGTGTGAGGCACAGGGTAGGTCTCCAGCCATCCTGTGGTGGCTTCTACCATTGTGAGCACATAGCGCTTGCCTTGGCGGGTTTGAGGCAGTGTGACGTAATCAATCTGCCAGGCCTCCCCATACTTGTATTTGGACCACCGCCCACCGTACCACAGGGGCTTCACCCGCTTGGCCTGCTTGATCGCAGCGCATGTCTCACAATCATGGACCACCTGGGAGATACTGTCCATGGTCAGATCCACCCCTCGATCTTGTGCCCACTTATAGGTGGCATCTCTGCCCTGATGGCCTGAGGCATCATGGGCCCATTGAGCTAGGAACAACTCTCCCTTGTGTTTCCAGTCCAAGTCTACCTGTGACACTTCTATCTTTGCAGCCTGATCTACCTGCTTGTTGTTTTGGTGTTCCTCATTAGCCCTACTCTTGGGGACATGGGCATCTACATGGCGGACTTTCATAGTTAGCTTTCTTACTCGGGCAGCGATGTTTTTCCACTCTTCAGCAGCCCAGATTGGTTTTCCCCTACGCTTCCAATTAGCTTTTTCCCTCTTTTCTAACCATCCCCACAGAGCATTGGCTACAATCCATGAATCAGTGTAGAGGTAGAGCTTTGGCCACTTCTCCCTTTCAGCAATGTCCAGGGCTAGTTGAACAGCTTTGAGTTCAGCGAGTTGGCTTGATCCACCTTCTCCTTCAGTAGCTTCTGCAACCCATCATGTGGGACTCCATACGGCTGCTTTCCACTTTCATTTCATCCCTACGATGCGACAAGAACCATCGGTGAAAAGAGCGTAGTGTGCGTCTTCTGATGGCAGTTGGTTGTACGGTGGAGCTTCTTCAGCGCGTATCACTTCTTCTTCTTCATCAGCGAGACCAAAGTTTTCACCTTCAGGGCAGTTTGTAATTATTTCCAAAATTCCAGGGCGATTCAGTTTTCCGATTCGGGCGCGCTGTGTGATGAGAGCAATCCATTTGCTCCATGTGGCATTGGTGGCGTGGTGGGTAGAGGGAACCTCTGCTTTGAACATCCACCCCATCATCGGTATTCGGGGTGCCAGGAGGAGTTGTGCCTCAGTGCCAATTACCTCTGAGACGGCTTGGATTCCTTCACAGGATGCCAAGATCTCCTTCTCTGTTGGGGTGTAGTTGGCTTCAGATCCTCTGTAGCTTCGGCTCCAGAATCCCAGTGGTCGACCTCGAGTCTCACCAGGCACCTTCTGCCAAAGGCTCCAGGACAGGCCATGGCTTCCGGCTGCAGAATAGAGCACATTCTTCACTTCTGGTCCTGTCCTGACTGGGCCAAGGGCTACCGCATGAGCGATTTCCTGCTTGATTTGGGCAAAAGCTTGTTGCTGTTCCAGGCCCCAATGGAAATCGTTCTTCTTGCGGGTAACCAGGTAAAGAGGACTCACAATCTGGCTGTACTCAGGAATATGCATCCTCCAAAAGCCTATGGCACTTAGGAAAGCTTGTGTTTCCTTCTTGTTGGTTGGTGGAGACATTGCTGTGATCTTATTGATGATCTCGGTGGGAATCTGACATCGTCCATCTTGCCACTTTACTCCCAGGAACTGGATCTCTTGGGCAGGTCCCTTGACTTTGCTCTTCTTGATGGCGAAACCAGCTTCCAGGAGAATCCGGATAACTTTTTCTCCTTTCTCAAACAATTCTGTTGCGGTGTTCCCCCACACAATGATGTCATCAATGTACTGCAAATGTTCTGGATCCTCACCCTTTTCTAGTGCAGTCTGGATCATTCCATGGCAGATGGTGGGACTGTGCTTCCACCCCTGGGGCAGTCGGTTCCAGGTGTACTGCACACCCCTCCAGGTGAAAGCAAACTGAGGCCTGCACTCTGCTGCCAGAGGAATGGAGAAAAATGCATTAGCAATGTCAATAGGGGCATACCACCTCGCTGCTTTGGACTCCAGCTCGTACTGGAGCTCCAACATGTCCGGCACAGCAGCGCTCAGTGGTGGAGTCACTTCATTCAAGGCACTATAGTCCACAGTCAATCTCCATTCTCCTTCCGATTTGCGCACAGGCCAGATGGGGCTGTTGAAAGGTGAGTGGGTCTTGCTGAACACCCCTTGGCTCTCCAGCTCACGGATCATCTTGTGGATGGGAATCACAGCATCTTGAGTTGTCCGGTACTGCTGGCGATGCACTGTCGAGGTAGCAATTGGTACTTTTTGTTCTTCCACCTTCAGAAGGCCGACTGCAGACGGGTTCTCTGATAGCCCAGGCAAAGTGTTCAATTGCTTAATGCCCTCTGTCTCCACAGCAGCTATTCCAAAAGCCCACCTGAGTCCCTTTGGGTCTCTAAAATACCCGTTCTGGAGGAAGTCTATGCCCAAAATGCATGGGGCCTCTGGGCCAGTCACAATGAGATGTTTCTTCCGCTCATTTCCGGTCAGGCTCACCTCAGCTTCCACCAAGGTCAAATTTTGTGATCCACCTGTTACACCAGAAATAGAAACAGATTCTACCCCCACATGCTGCGATGGAATTATTGTACACTGTGCACCAGTGTCGACCAAGGCATCATATTTTTGTGGTTCTGATGTACCAGGCCAACGAATCCACACAGTCCAAAAAACACGGTTTTCCCTGACCTCTACCTGGCTAGAGGCAGGGCTCCTCTATGCCTGGTTATCCTTCTTTCCCTGGGCCTGCATCTTAGAGGGTCCTTCATGGGAATTGGACATGCCATCGTCTTTTCCATCATTTCCGGCAGTTTGGCTACAGACAACTGGAGCTACTTCCTTTTTGGTAGATCCTCCTTTCTGAGACTTGCGCTCCTTCAATTCACTCACTCGTGCTGCCAGAGCAGAAGTGGGTTGTCCACCCCACTTCCTCATGTTTTCCCCACTGTCACACAGGAAATTCCACAGCTCACTTCGTGGGATGTACCTTCTCTCTGGGGAACGTCCGCGGAGAAGGCACTCTTTAATCTCCTGGAGATTCTTCTCTATCTTATCTTCCATTTTCTGCATACGTGTTTCCACAGCTGCAATTCTTGCATGTGTTGGGCCATGCACAGAGTCTGCATATGCTCGGAGCTTCACTGCCATATCCTTCACAGTCTCATTCGCACCATAGTCTGGTTTCATTATTGCTAAAGCAGAAGCGTATTCTGGTGGCCCAAGCTGTATGAGTTTTCGCCACATGTATGGAATAACTCTGGCCCGGTCTGGACTCCTCAGTCCTGGGTCATTTGTGAAGACAACCTCTACCACCCCTAGTTCTCTCGGGCATCGGATCCCTTGTTCTATGGTCTTCCACGGGGTTTGCTGCATGTAGAGATCATCTCCGCACATATATCTTTCAATCCCGCCTGTCAAAACTCGTCTCCAGAGACTGGTAGAGTTAGCCTCCCTTTTCATCTCATGGTCGATCACTGGATCATGTGACAGGGATCCCAAATGCCTCGCTTCAGCACCATCCAGCATCACATCATCACCTGACGCATCCCAACTACGGACCATCCGACTTATTATGGATTCATCGGACCGTTGGGTGTAATCCTTTCTTAGGCTGTGAAGGTCCTTTATGGACATGGACTCAGTAATGGTTTCTGTGCCTGAGTCAGTTGGTGGTTTTGAGGTTCCTTCCCCGGCATCTTTTGAGGTCCCTTCCCCTGCATCATCATCATCTTTCACTGGGCGATCAGTTTTGGTTGTGTGCTTTTTCCTCGTGACAGGAGCCACTGTCAGTGGCTTAGACTCTCCATCTGGTTTGGGCTGGCTGTCTGGTTTATCTGCAGCCTGAGTGACTGGGGTATCTGCAGGCTTTGCTGATTGATCTTCCTGCCTCTCTACCATTACCTGCTGCAGTGTGCGATAGGCATATGCCAAAGCCCAACATATTGCAAGGAGCTTGTTCTCATTAGAATTGTCATTGTATCTCTCTTTCAGATATTTTCCCACCTCAGCTGGTTTCTGAATTTGTTCAGATGGGAAATCCCAAACTATCAGGTCAGAGAATTTCTTTAGGGTTTGGCCGATGTCCTCCCATTCCCCACACCACTCAGGATTTTCCACCTCTGGGTCAGGTGTCTCAGCAGTCACCCTGGAAATCTGAGCTCTTATTCTAGACAAGCTGCGAGACATACAGAGCACATAGAGGAAGATTACCAGATTAAATACCAGGAGGGTGGTCTCTTTAACATCCAGGGGATACTGAACATTCTCAAAAGATAACCTATCAGATTTAAAGGGAAGGGAAACCCTGTCTCCTCCTCCTCTAACAATCTGGGTGCAATTACTAATAAATTCCCAAAACAGGCTACTGAAGCTAGGACTGGGGTTAGGACGGAGAAACCACTTATTATACACACCTCGAACAGCTGCCTGTACCTCTATCAACTTCTTATAAATCATTATCACCGAGCACAGCAAAATAGAAATCCTGATTCGTCTCCCTTCTCTGTAAAATTTACATATCAAGGACAAGATTGGAGCAAGTTGTAGATAGGCAAACAACCCTAGGGACCAAAAAAGCACTAGTACCTCAATGAAGCCTAAGGACCAGAAAGACGTGAGTATATCGAGCCAGAGAGACATTATGAACTCAACCAGCATGGTGACTACTTTACCCCAACACAGAATAAGTAAATTCAAACCAAAATGTAATTAGCACAGGTTTTTTTTCACTTTCCTTCGAGCCACACATTGAGCGCCACTAAATTTGTTCCGGTTTGGCCAAATTTAGAAATATATCCTCTGAGAGAAGGCACAACCACCCCTCCCCCACCAGGTTCGGGAAAAAATAAATTTTCCTCGAAGGAAAGTGAAGAAGATAAAACTATTTATTTAACAAACACATGGGAAAGGAAAATAAGGTTAAATGGTAAAATCTTTCGCTGTAGAGGAAAAACCTGGGAAAGTGTTCGAGTCCTCCCTTTGGTCTCCTTGGAGCTGGGGCTTGGCTCAGGGCCAGGCCCTCTGTGCCCAGTGGAAAGTCCTCCGGATGTGCTCTGATGTGACAGCAATCAAGCAGTCCAGTAGAAAAGGGAGAAAAAATCCGGAATTCCAGAGAAGGAAAAGTTCAACTCTCAGTCTCTCTCCGGAGAACAAGAAACTGGAAAAACTGGCCAAAAGCTGACTGGAAAAAAACCGCAAGCCGGGTGCTTCCTCGCTCCCCTGCCCCAGCTGGGGAAAAAAAACCTGCTATCTTTATGTGACCTTGTGTCATAGGTTAGCAAGCATAGTCCCGGAAGGGACATCCTTGCTAAGGGGTGCTTACAGTTTCCTCTGGGAACTGATAGAACCTATCAGCTGGCCAGTTTGAATATGGACAATTCTCTAAGCCACTTAAAGTTGTGATCACCTCTGTTATCCACATTTAAGAATAGGAAAACTCCCCCTCCAAGCTCTCTCTCATTTCCGGTGCTGGGACAGGTGGCTGCGGGCCCCGTGTGGGGGCCAGCGGGCCCGGCCAGGCCCTGCTTGGGCCAGGCCGGGCCGGGCCACGGCCATCCGGGAGCCGATGGACCTGTTCCAGCCGTGGAACTCCCCCCCCACTGCCTTGCCATGGGCAGCCGGATCGGCTCGGCTCTCCCCCCTCTCCACTGCGATAAGAAAAATTCAACATTCCAGCTGCAAAGCTGCAAGGCCGAGGTGAGATTAACCCTTTTATTGCTGTGAAGAGCTGAAAACCTGAGGGAAGAGAGAGAGGAGATGCTTAAAGCTGAAATTCTGTTGTGAAGCTATGATATATCAGAGTATCCTGTTGTAATTTCATGAAGATATGGGGGGTGGAGTGTTCAACTCGTAAGCAAAAGCACCTGCGCTGAGATAGGCAGATGCTGACGCAGCTGTAATTTCATGAGATGTTTGGACAGGGAGAGATGAACCAGATGAGGACTTTTGCTCCAAATGGGAAAGGAGAAAACCTCAGTTCCTAAAGATGCTCCCAGAGATAGTCCTAAAGATGAAGATGATGAAGACCCTTTGCTCCCAGGGCAGGAGAAGGGCCTCTGTTTTTGTTTCTGAACGGCTCAACCTTAAAACTGTACCCCAAAAAACTTCAAGAGTGGACCCTCGAAAGCAGTTGCGGGAAAAGCTGCAAGCCGGGGGAAAGGACTCACACGCAGGCAGAGAGACTCCTCTTCCTAAATGGACTGAACAGTATTTGGAAGTGGGTGGCTGTCTCGTTGTGATACTGTTTTCATAGCACGAGCAAGAAGAGACTTCTCTTTCTAAATGGACTGAACAAGGTTATTATGGCAGTGGTAAACAGACTGAACATCTTAAGGGGTGTCTTTTTACATAGTGGGAGAAGGGAGGAAGGTGGGGGGAGGAGGAGAGTTCTGAAGGTGGTATAATTTTTTTTTTCCCTCTTTTAGGTCTGTTAATAAACTTCTTTATATTCTTTCAAGTTTGGTGCCTGCTTTGCATTTCTCCTAATTCTTATCTCACAGCAGATAAACAGTAATGAGTATTTTGGACCAAACCACTACACCTTGAACAAGCTGCAAACTGCTTTGAGAAAGTTTTGCCCAGTTTTTTTCCTTCCCCCTCTCAGGCTCAGTTTAGAGGCATAGTAAGGCCCAAAAATTAATTTCTGGGCATAGGCAGCGATATGGGATACACATCATAAGGTCACCCCAAGACATATCTATACACAATGCGACAATTAGCTTAATGCATCCTATAGTCACCTTAGGACTAAACCATGAGGGGACCATCCTATATCCTTCTGACCATTGAACATTGTAGCGGGTTCGGTTTGTAACCGGGCAGAAACACCAATTTAGTGTAGTGGTTTGGTCTAAAATACTTATTACTGTTTATCTTCTGTGAGATAAGAATTAGGAGAAATGCAAAGCAGGCACCAAACTTGAAAGAATATGAAGAAGTTTATTAACAGACCTAAAAGAGGAAAAAAAAAAATTATACCACCTTCAGAACTTTCCTCCTCCCCCCACCTTCCTCCCTTCTCCCACTGACAATGTGAAAAGACAACCCTTAAGATGTTCAGTCTGTTTGCCACTTCCATAATAACCTTGTTCAGTCCATTTAGAAAGAGAAGTCTCTTCTTGCTCGTGCTATGAAAACATTATCACAACGAGACAGCCGCCCACTTCCAAATATTGTTCAGTCCATTTAGGAAGAGGTCTCTCTGCCTACATGTGAGTCCCTTCCCCCGACTTGCAGCTTTTCCCGCAGCTGCTTTCGAGGGTCCACTCTTGACGGTTTTTGGGGTACAATTTTAAGGTTGAGCCGTTCAGAAACAAAAGTTCTCTTCACCCATCTCTGGGATCATTTCATCTCTAAGAACAGAGGCCCTTCTCCTTCCCATTTGGAGCAAAGGGTCTTCCTCATCTTCATCTTTAGGACTATCTCTGGGAGCATCTCTAGGAACTGAGGTTTTCTCCTTTCCCATTTGGAGCAAAGGGTCTTCCTCATCTTCATCGTTAGGACTATCTCTGGGAGCATCTCTAGGAGCTGAGGTTTTCTCCTTTCCCATTTGGAGCAAAAGTCCTCATCTGGTTCATCTCTCCCTGTCCAAACTTCTCATGAAATTACAGCTGCGTCAGCATCTGCCTATCTCAGCGCAGGTGCTTTTGCTTACGAGTTGAACACTCCACCCCCCAGATCTTCATGACATTACAACAGGATATTCTGATATATCATAGCTTCACAACAGAATTTCAGCTTTAAGCATCTCCTCTTTCTCTTCCCTCAGGTTTTCAGCTCTTCACAGCAATAAAAGGGATAATGTCACCTCGGCCTTGCAGCTGGAATGTTGCTTATCGCAGTGGAGAGGGGGGAGAGCCAAACTGCTCTGGCTGCCCACAGCAGGGCTGGGGGGGGGGGGGGCGGGGCTGCAGGTGGGACAGGGAGGCCATCGGCTCCAGGATGGCCGTGGCCTGGCCTGGCCTGGCCTGAGCAGCGCCTGTGCCGGGCCCACCGGCCCCCACATGGGGCCTGCAGCCACCTGTCCCAGCACCAGAAACGAGAGAGAGCTTGGGGGGGGGGAGTTTGTCTATTCTTAAGTGTGTATCACAGAGGCGGTCACAATTTTAAGTGGGTTAAAGAATTGTCCATATTCAAACTGGCCATCTGATAGGTTCTATCAGGTCATAGAGGAAGCTGTAAAAAGAACATCACTTCCGAGACTCAGCTTGCTAACCTATGACAAACATGGGCATGAGAAATTAAGGGGCGGTAGCAAACCGTTAACCTAGAGCCCTGTTCAATGAGAAAACAGTTGGGATACATATGTGAAGGGATTCTAGAAGAAGATAAAGATATTTGTTTGGACACGGACCAAAGCATTTGTCACTTTGAGGTGCATTCAGTCAACCAAACAACTCAGATGGTGTATACCAGACAAGGTTGTGTTTGTCTCAGGTCAACATGTCCCACCATAATGATAGATGACCTAATAGTGAATGAAACTCAATTTAATTTATGTATCTGCAATTTCACGAAAATTGAAGGGTGTGACTTTTCATATCAGGCACCTGTGATATCACACCAGTATATAAAGGCAAGCCTGATTACTGTGCAGGAAATCTTGCCTGTGCCTATAGGAATGAATTTGACCCTAGTGGCTCAACTGTTAAAACATCATGAGTTGAGGGAAATATTAGAAGAAATCAGAGATGTAGGAAAGAAAACTTTGATCATGATACATCATGATACAGAGACTACCAAAACTGTTTTTAAACTATTTGAAGGACATTTGTCTCATCATTGGTGGGATGTGCTCTTTGGATGGTCACCAATGGCAACCGGTATACTCAACGCCTTAATTCATCCTATTATTGTATTACTTATTCTAGTAAGTGTAAGTTTATCTGTTGTGATGCTTGTTTGGAATTGGAAAATGCTACGGCAAATAGCAGCCCTAACATCACTATCCAAAGTGTAGGGCTTAGTCTTGAAAGAGGCTGACCATGTGGCTTGGTTAGATGAAGAGGAGTCTGTATACTGAGTAAAAGAATTTACTCACTGTAAAAAGAGAAGTTGGGAATGAAACAGAATTTTAAAAGAAACATAAAGATTTTAGTTATAGGCTAGCTGTGTTGAAATTAGTTAGAATAAGAGTGAGTTCGGGCCCGGATAGAGTTAATTAAAATAGTTAGTTAGGAAGAGCTGGACCTGAAACGAGTTTTAAGATGTAACTGATTACTGAATAATTGATCGTCTGTCACTTCTATGTTTGTTTAGCTGTGCTTAGAATGGGAAACAGAAACATTGATAAGTTGGTCTAAGGAACGAGGACAATTATCAATTTCCTCCCTTTGTGAGAACCAATCAAAAAGTCACGCAAGAGGAAATTGGAAGGTCATCAAAGTAACTAGTATTGTCAAAACTCAGAGAGGCAAAAAGTTCAAAATGAGGAAGACAAGTTTTACTTTATCCATTTGGAACCACTCCCCAAATAAAAGACCACTGACTCAATTCAGAGAACACACTACGCATGCTTAATGACATTTATCTAATTTCCATATGAAATGGACAATGGGAAGTGTTAATGTCATAAATATGCATTTGTATTTTGGATATTCATAATTTTTGTAGATAAATAAGCTCTGTATTTGCTTGTATCTTTGCACTGCGTATCAGGGAACTATCCCGCGCAGCTGCCTGGCGCTGGAATAAACATACACTTTCTAACTCTAAGCTGTTAGAGAGTCGTTGTCTGTCTCATTTGGGTATCGATACTAGATCCCTACCCATATTTTGGTAAATCAATTCCTTTGAATCCCTCCTCTTTTATTTTTTAAATAATTGTCTTTACAAACTTTAGTTATTATTGACTTAATTTTCTGTTTCTGGGTCTTTTTTGGTTTTGCAATTATTTGCAGTGACATAATTTTCTCTCCTTTTGTAGCCATCTCTGGATCTGTAGGCATGGCTACTACCTGCATCCCCTTGATCACATGTTAAATAAGTTGCACTAAGCAAAGGATCATGCATAGTAAAAAGATTAGTGTTGCTACAGCACATAAGAGGAAAAAAAGCATTTGTTTAACCCATAGTCCACCAGGTAACCACGAAAACATGTCCCATTCCCATCCTTTCCACATTTGGACCAGTATACGTGTTAACTTTCTTATTCCTTTTGTTATTTGTTTCCCCACTTTTCCATTGTCATCTATTTGCAAACAGCAGTTTGAGTCATTTATTTTTCTACACACTCCCCCTTCTTCTGCTAATAGATAAACCCAAAGATAAAGTCCAGTCGCAAACACTTTTTCTCACATATATACATTCTGTTCTATTTAGACAGTAAATGCCTCTTTCAGAGGAATGAAGTCACCATGGACTTCCTTCCTCATCCCAAAATCCCGTTCCATTATGGACCTCACTCAGGGTGCTGACCCACCATTTAGGTTAGACTGGGCTGACCATCCATGGCCAGTCTTCAGATCCTCCTGGCCCTCTGCAGACCCAACAATTGCTAAGGTTAAAGGTTTTTGCTACTTCTTCTCCTAGGATTAAAAATATGATTCTCCCACCTCTGGCTCAAACCAAACTGACAGTATAAAGGTAAGATTATTAGAAAATCGTTCTAATGGTGTAATCCAATCACCTAATCTAATTCTAATGTTGACTCCCGCACCACCTGTGGCAAGTGAAGGCACAGAAACAGCTTAGCATAAAGAAAACAATGACAGCTAGGATTGGCCCCCCAGTGACTGGAGATCCGAGTGGAGGGATGCCCATACAGACTATTTCAGCAGACCGTCTGTGGATAGGCACACAGGGCTTCCCTCGATGTCACCGCACTGGCTGCTACTCCGGCCCACTCCATTGGAGTGTCAGTCATGGCCTCTCCTCCCCTCCTTTTCCTCCAGCTGAGATGTCCAAATCTCCAGGGGCTCAGAGACTTTGACCCAAGTATGATGGGTCCACCCATGTTCAGCTGTCTTGATGGCTGTTTCTGTGGTCAGTAACACTTGGAAATGTCCACGCCACTTCGCCACCAATGGTGCTTCTTTCCACTCCTTAACTAGGACCCAATCTCCTGGCTGGATGTTATGAACAGCAAAGTCCAAAGGCAGGGTCTGTGCCAGATGAGCTTCCTGTCAAAGAGATTTCATAAGAGTCAGTATCCTGGCCACATATTGTTTTAAATATACATCACTCATTTCTACTCCCCCTTCGGCTGTGTAAACCTGGCTTCTGTGGGCTGTGGTCTCCTCCACCCCAAACTCAGCCAGGGAAGAAGCTCTGCTTTGTTTGGCTTTCTTGTGGATGCATTCCTCTTTCAGCCTTGTTTGGTTTTTTTTTTTGTTGTTGTTTTATTTTCCTAGGCCTGAGATGATTAAAGAATGGGTTTTCCCTTTATCTAATCTTAGTGGTTTAACTTACAGTCCAAAGTCCTAGTCAGGTGTCTTCAGGGAGGCTTCTTTGGTTGTAGCTTCTTTATACAGTTTTTGTTACAATAATATTCTTACTCCGCTGGATAATTCTGTACATTATGAAGGATTGGTTTTTATGATACAAAATTAACACACAAAACATTTTCATACAAAATGTTCTCATGCAAACATATCTTTACATCAGGGCTATGCTCTGTTTTCCAGGAGACAGATTATAGCACTGTTGTAATTTAATCTTGACACAAACCAGAAACTGTGGCTTTATTATTGGTGGGATTAAAAATGAAATTAATTCTCTTTCAAACTTAGTTTTATTATCCCAAGTAGCTTTTTCTTTTGAATTTTAGTGAGTAAATTGTCTTCATCACATTCTGCACCCACAACTGAGAAGCATGTGTATTGCAGAATGTGCTGTAGTCACTACACTGATTGGCATCAAAAGGAGGAGTGAGGCAAAGTTAAAACAGCCTCTTAAGACATATGGCATGAAATTCAACAACACATTAGTTTGAGAGCCGGTAGAAGGCTTTTTTGAATTTTATTCATGTCCTATTTGCAGTCCATGGCGACCCCTCCTGGTTTAGGAAGGGGGATTCAATCATTTCTCATGTAGCATTTGCTTGTGTTTTGTTAAGATTCTTTAATTCACTAGTAAGAAAATCTGAAAAATTTAGCCATATTATAATAATTTTGAAGCCTTCCAAGGCAGAGCTGGGAAGGTTAGTCCATATTTGTATGATTTCAAATATGTATAAATTCTTATACCAGCTCTCAGGATAATATTGGTTGAGACAAATTATACATCTCTAAGACCTTTAGCCACACCATTTTTCAGTAAAAAGACAAAACAAGTTAGACAAAAGTTAAACTCAAGAATATGTAGAATGCTTTAACTACTATTTGATCTCCCACCAAGTCACTTTGTAGTGGGTTGGGTTCGTAACCGGGCGGAAATACCAATTTAGTGTAGTGGTTTGGTCTAAAATACTTATTACTGTTTATCTTCTGTGAGATAAGAATTAGGAGAAATGCAAAGCAGGCACCAAACTTGAAAGAATATAAAGAAGTTTATTAACAGACCTAAAAGAGGGAAAAAATATTATACCACACCTTCAGAACTCTCCTCCTCCCCCCACCTTCCTCCCTTCTCCCACTGACAATGTAAAAAGACAACCCTTAAGATGTTCAGTCTGTTTACCACTTCCATAATAACCTTGTTCAGTCCATTTAGAAAGAGAAGTCTCTTCTTGCTCGTGCTATGAAAACATTATCACAATGAGACAGCTGCCCACTTCCAAATATTGTTCAGTCCATTTAGGAAGAGGTGTCTCTGCCTGCATGTGAGTCCCTTCCCCCGACTTGCAGCTTTTCCCACAACTGCTTTTGAGGGTCCACTCTTGAAGTTTTTTGGGGTACAATTTTAAGGTGGAGCCGTTCAGAAACAAAAACAGAGGCCCTTCTCCTTCCCTGGGAGCAAAGGGTCTTCCTCATCTTCATCGTTAGGACTATCTCTGGGAGCATCTCTAGGAACTGAGGTTTCTCCTTTCCCATTTGGAGCAGAAGTCCTCATCTGGTCCATCTCTCCCTGTCCAAACTTCTCATGAAATTACAGCTGCGTCAGCATCTGCCTATCTCAGCGCAGGTGCTTTTGCTCACGAGTTGAACACTCCACCCCCCATATCTTCATGGAATTACAACGGGATACTCTGATATATCATAGCTTCACAACAGAATTTCAGCTTTAAGCATCTCCTCTCTCTCTTCCCTCAGGTTTTCAGCTCTTCACAGCAATAAAAAGGGTTAATCTCACCTCGGCCTTGCAGCTTTGCAGCTGGAATGTTGAATTTTTCTTATCGCAGTGGAGAGGGGGGAGAGCCGAGCCGATCCGGCTGCCCACGGCAAGGCAGTGGGGGGGGGTCCATGGCTGGAATAGGTCCATCGACTCCAGGATGGCCATGGCCCGGCCCGGCCTGGCCCAAGCAGGGCCTGGCCGGGCCCGCTGGCCCCTGCACGGGGCCTGCAGCCACCTGCCCCAGCACCGGAAACGAGAGAGAGCTTGGAGGGGGAGTTTGCCTATTCTTAAATGTGGATCACAGAGGTGATCACAACTTTAAGTGGCTTAGAGAACTGTCCATATTCAAACTGGCCAGCTGATAGGTTCTATCAGTTCCCAGAGGAAACTGTAAGCACCCCTTAGCAAGGACATCCCTTCCAGGACTATGCTTGCTAACCTATGACACACTTGCAATGAAAACACAAACAAATTGCAAACATTAACCAACTGACAACGCAAGCAATTATGGTGGCACTTTAAATTTCATTTTTTTTCACACAGCTCTATCTCATGTGTTGGTAGATTCTTATAAAAGAAAAGTGAAAATTTGGCCCACTAGACCGATTATTAAAAAAAAGAAGTAAAACTTTTTGGGGCTAACACAAAGTGAGAGAGTCCACGTGAAGCAGTGGTTATCACATTTAGGTGTGATTTTGCTGCTTGCAGTTTCCTTGCTCTCAAACCCTTTTCCTTATCTTTGATGCCGGGATGTTTGACATTCCTAGAAAAGAGAAAAGGAACAAACTTCCCCAGCAAAATAAGTCTGAGTGAAACAAGTTGTTAATTGCATTAACTTAGTAGGCTTCTGCTTTTCACCTTGGAGCAGTTTGCCTTATCAGTTTGCTCCTTTTGTTCCAGTGATTTTCCTTTTGGACATGATCAAATTCTGCAGCAAGCAATGCCACTGCCTAAAGCCCTTTTTAATAACCAATCACCTTTTTAGTAGCCAATCATCTTTTTAGTAACCAATTGCTCCCTATCCTAATTTTTTGCATCAAGTCCACCCCAGGGATAGAAGCAACTAACAAATTAACCAAGGAAGGATAACAAAACATTTTCCCCTAAAGTTTTCCTACAGCCCCCACAGAGGAAGCTGCATGACAAATACCTAAGCCTGCATAGGGACACCACCATTCCCACAAGGAAGCAGCTGCAGAATTGGCTTCAGGATTAGAACCTGCCAATTCTAGCTCTCCACAACAAAACATACAAAAGGCACAGGGGCGTGGGTCCTCTCCAAACAGGAGCTTTAGGCTCCGCACAAAACCCCACGTAGACAAAGAAATTAAATCACTAAATCCATTTACCACAATTTCCACAATTACCTCAGAGAAAGATGTGTTCGAACTTCTAAGCCTACAGAAGAAACCACAATTTCCACAACCCCTTGAATAATCAAAGATCTTTTTGACAATTTTCCCCCTTTAGGGATAAAATTCAAAACAGATCAAGAGGCCCCTGTGTCTACCAGGAAACACACCTCTTGATCTGTACCCACCTTAAAAGTTAGCAAGGGCTCCAGTGTGGTGGGTCCCTAGTATAATGGGAACCCCTAACACCCCTAAAAATCTCTCTATTCTCCTCTGGACTTCCTTCTCCTGAGGATCCAGCTGTCTCTGTGGCTAGTCCCGATTCTAGTGTCCCTCTGCCCTGCAGATACACACTAATTCCTTCCCCACTACTGTTTGGGTTGGCTCTCCCTTGCTGAGGAGGGAATGCTTCTGCCACTTCCTTGTGGTTGACCCCACCTCTTCTATCCCGAGGGACCCCTTGGACCCTGCAGTTTATCCCTCTGGGGCCATAAAAACTGTGCCATCACCTTTGCCTTTGCTTTTGCCTTTTCCTCATCACTTCTTACATATACTTGCTGTATCTTTCTAACCAGTTCATCCAGGGGCTTATTCTGCTCTTCCTCTAGTCCCCCCCCGCTACTGCCTGTGGGTGCTCATTCTCCCACAGCTCAAAATCATTTGTTTCTCCAGTGAACCAACCAAAATCCTTAAAAGAAAATCCTAATCCTTCCACGTACAATCTGCATTTCCCAGATATTCCTTTCTCCTCCTCCTTGTGCTCACTCTCTTTATCATATACCGTATACCAGAGCCAGTCCCTGTCCTGCCACAGTGTCCAAATGGCTCCTCCCTCTTGGCGCCCCCAGGGTGCACGGCTGGCAGCACTACAGATGGCTGGGGTGTCCTGCAACTCATGGGGCCAGGGGCCACTGCCACCCCTGTCCGGGGATGGCGGGGTCAGACACTGCCTGGCGCTGAGCCCAAGCTGCCCCACAGCCCCCACAGGCCCCCAGCCCGTGCTCCCGGTCCCACATCTCCTCGCCCGGTCCTGCCGCTCCTTGCCTCAACCATATTTCTCTACACTCCCCTTAAACTAATTTTTTTCTCAACATATCAACACTATTTGTCCATCTCCTGTTGTCAAGACCCCTTCTAGACTTCCCCTTATTGCCCCCTCTGGGCATCTATGTCCTTAATTACCTCTGGGATAATGTGTGAACCAACTCCATATTCTTCCAAGGGATTCTTTGGAGATATTTTGGGATCGTCATCCCTTTTTCCAGGGCCCCTTCCTGGCTTTACCTTTGCTACCCTCCATGGGTGCCTTGTTTTACCTGTGCTACCCTCCATGGGTGCCCTCTCAGGTTTACCTATGCTACCCTCCATGAGTGCCCTCCCAGGTTTACTCCCCAAAGATCCCATTGTACTCACCAGTGAGATTTTCAGTGGCCCTTTCCTGTGGACTCTTCACGGATCCCCCTGGTCCGCCACTCGTCTATCTCCTGGACAGTCTCAGGAACCCAATCAATCGCCCAGTGCCGGCCACCACCAAGGGGAGCTGATCACCGAGACTGGGTGAGGCACGCCTTCAGCTCCGCTCGCTGCCCACCAGCCCTGGATGGTGGAAATATCCCAGACAAGAGCCCCCAAATTTTCAGGAAAATTAATCCACAAACACCAGAGGTTTATGTCCAAAAAGGAGACAGAGGAGTCCTGTTACTTTATTTGAATAAAAGGAGAGGTCATGGGCATTTCCCCTGGGGTCTCTCAAACTGTTAGAGGATGCAGCCTCCTTTTTATCCTGATTTCCCAGATGCATTTCCCTCTCTCTTTCCCCATTGGCTGAGGTACTTGAGAGGTACAGACTTCCCGAATAGCTTAATACAGTCCACTTTCTAATGTATACCCCCCTGTTTTTCTTTTTCCTATGGAATTTATGGTTCTTTCCATTGCTTCTTTCGTCTCTCTGTATCTATCTTTACCTATCAGCAGAACCACAGTTTGTAAAGACAAACCCCTCTCACTCCTTTCATCAATCAGTGGAATACCACCTATTGTTTCTTTGACCTCTCAGTATCTAGCTTTTACCTATCAGCAGACCCACAGTTTTTTTGCAAAGACAAATCTATCGCATTCCTTTCACTCTGGATGTTAAGGAAAGCATGTTCTTGTTGCTAAGTCTGCTATGACTCCTCAATACAACCTACAATGTGTTTAGAGTCAGTGCAGTCTACACCATGTTTAGAGTCAGGACAGAGATTTCTAGGGAAGTTGTCCAGATGCCTGCCCCCAGGGTGGATAATCTTGAGTGGCATAGAATGTGGGAGGACATGGGCCAGTATTTGGAGGACTTCTCCAGTGGTTTGGAAGTTCACCCCTGAAAAACTAGAGGACCCTCTTAAAGGGATAAAATATGTGATGGAAAATGCTGTGGCAGTTCCAGAGAGGCACAAGGTTATGCAATGTGCTGGGCCCTGGCCACTGCTGACCAGACACTGCTTGTTATGGTACAGCATCCTCAGGAGAAGGGGAAGGAAACCAAATCAACAGGCACCATGGCCACTCAAACTGCAGCTGAACCAGAGGAACAACCCATTCCAGTAGCAGTTACCCCTATACAGAAGAGGAAATCCAAGACCAAATCAGTTCACATAGTGAGTGATGAAGAGGAAGCAGGACCCTCACAACCAGTAGAAGAGACAGAGCCAGAGATAATCACCCAATTCCTATCTTTGGGTGAGCTGCGCGATCTGCGGAAAGATCTTAGCCACCAGACTGGTGAGTCCATACTGACCTGGCTACTGCAATGTTGGGGTGCCACAGCCAATGATATGAACCTAGATGATAGTGAAGCCAAACAACTAGGATCCCTGTCCCAGGATGTGGGCATTGACCAAGGGATTGGGAAAAGACCAGAAGTCCTCAGCCTCTGGAGCCAACTCCTGTTAAGTGTGAAGCAAAGATACCTTTGCAAGGATGACCTTTCAGTGCACCAAGACACATGGAACACCATGGAGCAAGGTATCCGGTACCTGAGAGAATTAACTGTGCTGGAGATAATTTTTTCAAGTAATGAGTGATTCCTTGATAATCCTGATGGCATCCAGTGCACGCTACGCATGTGGCTGAAACTCGTATGGAATGCGACAATGTCATATGCCAGCTCATTATCAGTGATGGCATGGAAGGAGAAGACAAACTGAGCACTTGAAGAAACTATCTCTGCCCTGTTATGGGCCCATGTCTTATCCATGTAAAAACTGGATGAGGATTTCCAGAAATTTTAAGAGGAGCTTAGAGAGGAAATTTTCCATGTCCCGCCAGTACAGACATGATTCTCTGTGATTAGGAGCAGGCACCCCATGGCCAGGGAGAGAGGGTACACTCTATGGGTTAACCTGTGGTTTTACCTGCATAAACATGGAGAACACATGAGGAGGTGGGATGGAAAACCCACCTCTGCCCTAGCAGATGTATGTGAGTTGAGAAGAGGAATGACTACCACAGGAAACTCATCAAGAATAAATGCTGAGCCAGTTTCCTATGGGCAAGCCCCTAGGCAGAATAGAAGGGATGATGTTATATCCAATCCTCTGGAAGGGACTGTTAGGGACCGAGTCTGGAGAGCTGGCCAGATAAACGACACGTACACCGATACGATTAAGCATTGTTCTCCCTTTATTGTTCAACTATGCAAACTTATATCTACTTTTGCAAAGATTCATGTCCAGTCCCTCTAGACGGCCTCTAATCAGCGGGGGAGCCGGCCAGTGTATACCTTGTGAAGGACTCTCAGGCCTGCCTGCAGCCAGGGGCCTGTTCAGGGGCTTTCCCTAGTCTTAGGACCTATCCCTCAGCAACCCTGGGTGGTCCAATCTTTCCAGGGGTATCATATGCCCTTGTTCCATAAGGAATCCCTCTACACATCCCCCGTTTTCTTTTTGGGCAACCCAGGCCTGGTTGATAATCTTTCGCAGCCCTGCTTTGACGCAGGAAAAAATGCACCCAAATACTATTAAGCCTATTATAACTACAAATAGCAATCGGCAGCCTTCTACTACCAAGGTACGCAGCCAGCAGGTGATACCCAGACCCTTAAGTCAATCCCCAATATGGTCATCTGTCTCCCGAAGGTTGCACAGGCCCCTCTGGAGGTCAGAGAGGTGCTTGTGAATGGACACAGAGTGGTCAGAAAGATTCATACAGCACATACCTTGGAAATCTTCACAGCCGTGGCCATGGGCTAATAGCAGAAAATCAATGGCTGCCCTATTTTGTAATACTGCATGCCCAACACTAGTAACATCTGCGCTTAGCTCGTCAAGCATCTGTGAAGTTATGTTTAGTTTGTCTCTCACCCAACAATCAAGTTTGTGTAATGTTGCATGTGCCCTAGCCACTGAAGCACCAGGTACAAACATACATGCTAGCCAAATTGTACTACAACTCTAAAAGACGGGCTCTTCAGTCCCTTCACATTTGAGCTCATGGACTGAACGCCGCACCCTGTTTTCAGTGTGGTGGGTGATATTTAAGAGTTGATGCAGGTTTGAGTGGAACAGGGTGAGTTTCCCTAAGTAGCACGGTCCCCCATGTGGGCTGGCGGGAACCCCATTCCACGTGCAGTCCCTGCAGATTAAGAACGTACCACTGGGGAGGCGTTTTGGGCCTTGACCTGTGAGGTTGATTCAGGGGTAAATTGCTTCGGACTCATCGTTTCTCAGAAACCAGACTGCAAGAGGGTCGACAGTGGCCCAAAGGCGCTTATTAACATTTAATTGACTGGTAGTGGGAGGCTCGAATGTCATGTACCCATCCCCAGTTTGGTTTGTGGAACCCAGTAGATCTAACTCTTCTGGTGTTCCCATGGTGGCATTGATGCTTTTCAAGAATGCACCTTGCAAGCAGGCACGCTGCTGCGCAGGCTTGAGTCCGATCAGCCCTGAACACTTGCCATTGTTTGTGGCCTTCCCTATCAGGGAGCTATTGTCTAGCATCCCTCGAAAGTCTTGCTGGTTAAAATATGGGACCCCGATTAAACAGGTGCGAAATGGGTCCCCTGGCATGGCCAGGCTCAGACACATAGAGTCTTGCCCCGTTAAATTAGCTAGGGTGACCCACATGTTTTGTCTCTTTTGGATTGCTGTCAAAATTGCATGGGACCCGGTTAGGATGCTTACAAGAAGCAAACCTCTCAGAATGTTTGCGGGCCCGGCGCTGCTTTGTCGCTTCCCAGCGCTCGGGGGCCACCACATGCTGCCGTGGGACACGAACCTGTGTGCTACACTCTCGCCCTAACACTGCCACACCCTGTACTGCCTTCACTCGATCTAAATGGGCGGACAGCCGATCAAAGATGTCCACCAATACCCTTGTCTCAAGACAGTCAAAAACAATTCCCCACTCTACCTCTGTGTCTGGTGCTATACCCAAGAATTTACGCAGCTCCCCTTCTTGGTTCCGCCTTTGATCACGGTCCACACAAGGCGGGCACGTATACCACACACTTTTTAATGTTAGCTTGTGTGTCCAGAAGGTCCGCCGATATTCCGGTTTGGCCAAATTTAGAAATATATCCTCTGAGAGAAGGCACAACTACCCCTCCCCCACCAGGTTCGGGAAAAAATAAATTTTCCTCGAAGGAAAGAGAAGAAGATAAAACTATTTATTTAACAAACACACGGGAAAGGAAAATAAGGTTAAATGGTAAAATCTTTCGCTGTAGAGGAAAAACCTGGGAAAGTGTTCGAGTCCTCCCTTTGGTCTCCTTGGAGCTGGGGCTTGGCCCAGGGCCAGGCCCTCTGTGCCCAGTGGAAAGTCCTCCGGATGTGCTCTGATGTTAAAGCAATCAAGCAGTCCAGTAGAAAAGGGAGAAAATCCGAAATTCCAGGGAAGGAAAAATTCAAATCTCAGTCTCTCTCCAGAGAAAAAGCAGCTGAACCACTGGCCAAAAAAAAACCTGTCCTCGGGAAACAGCAAGCCAGGTGCTTCCTCCCTCCCGTGCCACAGCTGGGAAAAAAAAAATTGCTATCTGTGTGTGACCTTGAACAAGCTGCAAACTGCTTTGAAAAAGTTTTGCTCAGTTTTTTCCTTCCCCCTCTCAGGCTCAGTTTAGAGGCATAGAAAGGCACAGGAATTAATTTCTGGGCATAGGCAGCGATATGGGATACACATCATAAGGTCACCCCAAGACAGCCAACAACCACCGCAAGTCACTAGCAACCACCCAGGGCAGCAGCTACATTCGCCACAGGGTCTCGCTATTTCCCCCACTACAGAGAGTGATGGACCTGGCAAGTTCTCAGCCCCCTCACTCAGCCACGTCTGCAGCGTCTCCCAAGGCTTCTCGAGACAGGGGTCCCAGTGTTCCAGCTGTTGTAGTAGTGGCGTTACTTTCCTCAGGACCTCAGGAGCCGATGCTGACTGCGCCTTCTTGCTTCGGGGTCCTGCATGCGTAGCACAGCACCACTTGCTGGGCACCCACAGCAGTCCCTCTGGGGAGGAAACACACATATATCCTCGGCCATTAAATAGCACTGGGCTGGGACCTTCCCACAACCCCGTTCGAGGGTTACGATACAAAACACTTATTCCTGGAAAAGCCTGCTCGATTCCCCTACAAACCGTCTGATGATGGATTGCCACTGGAGGCTCCTCCCTATCCCTGGCCAGAGAGAGGAAGTTCAATGTAAACAGCACTTTGCTTAGCCGTTTACTTGGTTCCATCTCTCCCCCTTTCTGTGGGCCCAGATATTCTTTTAGCGTACGATGGGCTCTCTCTACCACTGCCTGACTGGTGGGTGAGTGTGGGATCTCCGTGATATGTTCTACCCCCCACTGCTGCATAAATCTGGCTAGGTGACTGCTGGAGTATGCTGGCCCATTGTCCGTTTTGATCTTTTTGGGTACCCCCATTACTGTGAAGCAAGAGAGCAGATGCCACTCCACATGCAATGCCTTCTCTCCTGTCTGAGCGGTAGCCCACAGGAAGTGTGAAAAAGTGTCAATTGTTACATGGACATAGCGCTGTCAGCCGAACTCGGGGACATGAGTGACGCCCATTTGCCAGAGCTCGAGGGCTTTCAAACCCTTGGGGTTAACCCCCACACCTAACCCTGGGCCGTGATGGCTACAACCGGGACAAGCCCGCACTATGCCTTTTGCTTCTATCAGCGGGATCTTAAACTGTCTCTGCAGGGATTTTGTGTTTTGGTGGAACAGATCATGGCTACATCTGGCTTGCTTAAAAATGTTCGCGGGCAGGAGATGCACTATGGGGGCACAGGTCACCGCCTCATCTGCACAGGCGTTGCCCTCTCCCAGCCCGATGTTCCACTGGTGGCTCCGAACGTGCAGGATACAGTAGGGGTGTGTCCGTTGTTGCAGGGTGTGCCGCAATGTGATAAGCAGTCTGCCCAAATGTTCGTTGTTAGTAGGCCAGATTTCTGCATCACGGATCTTTTGGGCTACTCCAAAGACATATAGGGAATCACTGACTACATTCACCGGTTCCTTCGACCACTGTTGTAACGCCCATATCACGGCGCGCAGTTCGAGTGTTTGCAAGCTGTCGGCCGTTTCTCCCGCTATGACATGAGTCTTCCAGGGGTCGTTCTTTCCACGCACAGGCGGCCCGCTTCGTCTTCCTCCCTGCATCCGTGAATACTGTGCGCCCTAGTACCGGCCGTTCTACATTCAGTGGGCGGTCCAGCCACTCATAGCACCCGAGCAGCTGCACCAGCCTTCCCTGTGGGCGCTTGTTGTGGACCACGCCGGTGAATTTGAGCAGAGCTTCTTGCAGTGCCTCCGCATGGTGTAGCATCCACTCCAGGTCCCCTGTCCGGGCTGGTATACTGATATCCTCTGCCTCCCTGCCATCCAACTCCACCACTCGGTCGCGACTCTTTCGGATTAAAAGCGCCACCATCTCCACCCTGGACTGAAGTCTGAAGCATGGCTGAGCTGGTGGGAAGATCCATTCGAGAATCCGGATGTCCTCCCCCTTTTTCTTTTGCCATTGGTGGATGATGGCATGTGAACCCGCTGCGCCAGTCAGGGTGATGAGGATGGCGAGTGGGACTCCTTCTCTGTGCCACCCATGCATGCCACAGCTTATCTTCGACTTTGGCGAGAGCTGCTGCTTGGTCCGGGGAGCATTCCTGAGGTTCAGTAGCGTTTGTCCCGTGCAACCATGGCAGGAAGGGGGCGAGGTCGGCGTTCGTGATTCCTGCGACTCCGCGGACCCATTGCAGATCTCCTAGCAGCCGTTGTGCATCATGAAGCATGGAGATTTCTGTGTTTAGCTCGATCTTTTGGGGCCTAATTTATGAATCTGATATGAGCCAGCCCAGGTACTTCCATGGTGCAGTCCGCTGGATCTTCTTGGAGGCGATCTCTAATCCGGTCTCACGCAGGTGTTCTCTGACCCATTGCATCTCTTTATCTGCGAACTCTTTAGCAGTAGCTATCAGGATGTCATCCATATAATGGTAGATGAGTGCTTCTGCGTAGCGTCTTCGAATCGGACGTAGCGCCCAGTCAACATATAGCTGAAACAGCGTGGGGGAATTTTTCATCCCCTGGGGTAGGACAATCCACTAGTAGTGCTTAGTAGGCTCACTGCGATTCTTTGTGGGCACTGTAAAGGCAAAACATTCTGTGTCCTTTGGATGCAGTGAGATTGTTAAAAAGCAGTCCTTTAAGTCAATTACAGTGATTTTCCATCCCGCTGGGATCATTGTAGGAGCCGGTAGCCCAGGTTACAGCACCCCCATAGTTTGCATGCGTGCATTCACTTGTCGAAGGTCGTGAAGGAGGCGCCACTTTCCCGACTTCTTTGGGATCACAAAGATGGGGGTGTTCCATAGAATGACCGAAGGCTTTATGTGTCCTGCCGCTAGCTGTTCTGCAACAAGCTGTTCTACTATCTTCAGCCTTTCGTCTGTTACCGCCCACAGCTCGACCCAGACAGGTTCATCTGTGTAGGTACAAAAATGCTGTTAGTGAGGATTTTCTTGTTATTTTCTAAGTCCATGAGAGATTTTTCTCTCTCACAGAAGAGGCAGCAGGGAATGTAAACAACCAAGCCACCTGCAACCTTGGAAAGTCTTGTTTATGGTATAGTAGAAAATATTTTGATAATGGATGTTTTAGGATTTTGGCCAATCACCCCCAAGGGGTGGCTGGTCCTTTGTCCAATTAGACTATGAAGAAAAAGTCTATAAAAGTGTTTGTAAAATAATTAAATAAATCAATCTTGCTGCACAATTCCTGCCTGCTGGATCTTCTCCTCCTCCTCCTCCTCCCTATGGCTGTGGGACACGGTGATATACCGTAGGAGCCAGGCCTGCGGTAACATTTGGTGCTGCCCATGATCTGCACTCTCTGACGTGTCCTGCACGCTGCAAGCCAAGCCGAATTCCTCTAGAGCTACGCTGTTCCCCTTCCCCCCCGGGACCGGGAGGTCTGACAGAACTGAGAAATGGCAAACAGTGGCTCACAAACCGACGCTGTCGTACTGGTCTGGAAAGGTGTGTTTAGCATATTGCACACCTCCATTCCTGAGAACTCAGTTCGGGAATTATTAGACTGGGCTACTTTAAAAGTGATTTCCATGGACAGAGATACTACCCTGGACTTTGCCTTATGGCAGGAGCTCGGATGCACTGTCCGACACGAGCTCCCGACAGGGGACCCAGCAGCATTAGAATTATACAAAACCTGGCGGTCGTTATTTATCCTGCTGACAGACCTTGACTGTGACAGCAGGGCTGGCTCGCCTATCTCAGTGATGAGTGACGAAGGAATGTCCGAGGGGGGCCCCGCTGACTGGGCTTCCAGGGCAAGTGATGGTGGATTCGGAATTACCCCCCCAGCTCCACAGGCAGAGCCTGCGCCGGCTCACCCTGCACAATCGCAGGACTCTGCAGCCCCCAGGAACCCCGCGCCGCCAGAGGCGGGGGGGGTCGGGGAAGCGAGAGGGCGCACAGCCTGCCTTGCCGTTCGGCTGGGCGGCGGCCTCGGCTTATCCAGGGCCGCAGATCAGCGGCTTGGCAACTTGGACGCCTAGAGCAGCTCCTAGCTCGGTTCCGTATGCACCTGGATCTGACTTCTTAGCCAGCGTAGCGCCGGGCGTGCCTGCCCCTAGACTGCCTGGCTGTGATCCGCTGCCCTCCCTGGCGCTGGACTGTTCTGCGCAGTCGCAGAACCGAGCCATCGACCTTTTAATGCAGCATCTGCCTTTGCTGACAGAGCTACCAAACCTATCCCGAAGGATGGAGGACCTGTTCAGCCTGTTAGAGCGGCGGATGCCCGAGCCCGCGCCGCCCGCGCCGCCCGCGCCCCCCCCCCCCCCCCCCCCCCCACCTGCCGCAGGAGACGCGTCTTTGAGCCAAGAAACGGCGTGGCCAGCGGCGAAACCGGAAGCAGCTCCGCCGCGGGAAAACGTGGAAGCGGCAGCGGCTGCAGAGACGCGGCCGGAGACAGCGGCGCCCGGGGAGCGCGAAACAGCAGTGGAAGCGGCAACTGGGCCGAACGTGGCTGCTGTGTGAGAGACAAGCGCGGCGCTGGGCGCAGCGCCGAGCACGGCCATAGACCCAGAGACGGTGGCTTCAGTTCCAGTGCCGGCTCGGTCGGTAAAGAAACTGCTGTAAAAACTGCAGCACAGCCAGCTGCAGTCTGTGCTGTCTGTTCTGGCTCTAGCGGACTTAGCCAAAGTGCCCCTCCTCCACGTACATTTCTGTTTACTACCAGCACCCCAGAGTTGCCTTTGCCTGATGATTCCTTGTCAGGCAGTGAGGCAGATAAGGTTCTGGCCCCAGGTCATCAGGCGGCTGTAGCCGCGCGGCGAAGAAAAAGGCTGCGCCGGTCTCGCCCCTGGACCTTTCAGGACTGCACGGTAACAGTGCGTCCGACCCACTACAGTCGCTTCTTAGAGTGAGTTAAGATGCGAGCATTGGAGGAGGGTGACTGGAGGTTATTAGAAACCCTTGGAATGCCAAATAGATCTGAGGATTCTGGGGGTAACTGAGAAGCTGTTACACTCCATCCGCAGGCTGTGCCAGAAGTTCAGGATGGTAGTTACTCCCCAGAAGGGGAGATCCGAGCTTTCCCAGTGTATAAGGCTCTCCCAGATTCAGGGGAGCATGACAAGCATGAGGTAATTGCTTGGAAAGTTGCCCAGGACCTCCAATCCAAGGTGGCACAATATGGGCCAGGTTCTGCTGAGGTTATGCAGATAATAAGGGTGATAAATACAGACTTGCTTTCTCCATTTGATATCAGACACTTAGGTAAAATTCTATTTCAACCTGTACAATTTACAGTTTTTGAGAAAACCTGGAGAAAGCTGGCCGGCAAGGCTGCATTAGCAAATATGCAGCTCCCTGCTGCCAATCCTAGACGGACAGCAGGAATGGATGCTTTGATGGGGACTGGTCCCTTCTCTAATCCCAGTCTACAGGGTACCTTGTCCTCTAGCATCCTGCAGCAAGCTCAACAGGTCGGCATGGCTGCCCTGTTGAAAACCATAGAGTTGTCAGCGCCCAGAAAGCGATATACTGAAATAGTTCAAGGCAAATAAGAGTCATTCCTCTCCTTTGTAGAGAAAGTTGCTGCTTCTCTCGAGAAGCAGGTTGAGGATGACGGGTTAAGACAGTTGTGGTTAAGGCAGTTAGTGAGAGATAACACAAACGAGGAGTGCAGAAAAATCATAGATGCCTTACCAGGGGATCCTGAGGTAACAGACATGGTCGAAGCCTGCGCTAAGGTGGGATCTGGGAACCAGAAAAGGTCTGCTTTAGCTGCGTTCCTGCAGCCTGTTCACGCATCTTCTGGTCGTGAACCACAGCAACCCAAACAGGTGAAGAAACGGAAGCGGCCTAAGCTGAGACAAAAAGAGAACACACCGATTCCCCAGTGCAAGAGGTGTGGCAGGCCAGGGCATTGCACGGGCTACTGTAGATCCCGGACTCATGCCGATGGTCAGCCGTTGCCGGGAAGCTTCCGCCGGGGTGCAAGGAGGGGAATTGCTCTCCGATGCAGTCGCTCCCCCAGAGAGTGGCACAGGTACAGGCACAGGCCTACCCAGCCACCCTAGAGACAGCACCCAGGGATCAGACGGGTTTGACGTCCACACTGCAGCCGCAGTCGTGTTAGACTCTTGCGGTATTTATAAGGTTCCCTTGGATGCATATGGACCCTTAGCCCAGGGATCCAGTGCGATGCTGGTGGGAAAACCTGATGTTGCCCATCAAGGAATCTTAGTGCACTCAGGAGTTATTGACGCTGACTTTAAAGGTCAGATTTGCGCTATTCCTGAAAAGACCTGCCTTGCTAAATTAGTGCCTTTTAAGTCTTCTGTCCCCAGGATAGAACAAACTTACGAAGATAACGGCAGTGGATCTATGGGACTTCCGCAGGCCTTCTGGACTGCAGACATTTCTGACCAAAGGCCACAGATGACACGTACCCTGGTCCTGCCGAACGCCCGTCCACCCCGGATTCAGCTTCGAGGTTTGATTGATACGGGTGCTGATGTAACTATCATCTCCTTCTCTGCATGGCCTCCCTCATGGCCTTTAGCCCCGGTGGGATCGGCCATCGCAGGATTAGGAGGAACCACACAGAGCTATTTAAGCGAACGGCCTGTGATGGTGAGGGACCCAGAGGGGCACACAGCTACGATTAGGCCTTATGTTGCTACCACTCCCCTTAACCTTTGGGGACGGGATGTGTTGGCAGCTTGGGGCGTATGGATTGGGACAAACTTCTAGCAGGGGTTACTGTGTGTAAGGGCGCACAGTATCCTACACTGCCTTTGCGGTTGTTGATTAACACACCAATCCGAGTCAGACTCTGCTCAGTTAGTTGAATTAAGGGCTGTTACCATGGCTTTTCAGCGATTCTCACAGGAACCTTTGAATTTGGTTACTGACTCTGCTTATGTAGCAGATATAACCCAAGGCTTAGATTATTCACTTCTGAAGGAGGTGAACAATGCTGCTCTGTTTTTGCTGTTGCAAACCTTGTAGTCTGCAATTCAGGCTCGAGTGCATCCGTATTACATTCTGCACATTCGAAGCCACACCAATTTACCAGGGTTTCTAACAGAAGGCAATGCCAGGGCTGACATGCTGGCCAACCCTGCGTGGGTAGGGCCTCAGCCTGACAAAATTGCACAAGCCAAGGCATCGCACGGTTTCTTCCATCAAAGTGCGCATACCCTGCAGAAGCAGTTTCATTTAACGCCAACCGAAGCACGCGACATTGTCAGTGCTTGTGCTGACTGTCACGGACTCGCTGCGCCTTTGCAAGCAGGGGTAAACCCCAGAGGGCTAAAAGCCTTGCAGATTTGGCAAACGGATGTAACTCACATCCCTGAATTTGGTCGGCTGAAATATGTGCACGTGTCTATTGACACTTTCTCCTCGGCTATGTGGGCTACTGCTCACACTGGAGAGAAGGGCCGTGATGTCATTGCCCATTGGAAATTGGCTTTCTCAGTCCTGGGCGTGCCAGCTTCTGTGAAAACCGATAATGGTCCTGCCTACGCCTCGGAGAAGACACGGCAGTTTTTACACCTATGGGGTGTAGACCATACCTTTGGTATCCCATATTCTCTTACTGGCCAAGCCATTGTCGAACGCGTTCATGGTACCTTGAAGCGTGTTTTGGACAAGCAGAAAAGGGGAATGCATGGAGAAACCCCACAGAGCTGACTAGCAAAAGCTTTGTATACAATTAATCACCTTACAGTACCACAAAATTCAAATAATCCTGTTATTCTGAATCATTTTCTCTCATTGCAGTCTGCAGGCGACACATGACTGCCTCAGGCAAAAGTCTGGGTACAGAATTTACTCACTAACCAGTGGGAAGGCCCGCATCAGCTTATCGTTTGGGGTCGTGGGTATGCTTGCGTTTCCACAGATACTGGGATAGGGTGGCTACCTTCAAAATGCGTTTGCCCTGACCTGCGGCACCAGAGGCAGAACAGGCAACCTCCAAATGATGACCAGAATGCCAACCATCCAAATGGCGACCAGAATGTAGATCATCAGCCTAATGACTCTTCTGATGATGACCAAGATGTTGACCATCAGGCAGATGGTCCTTCTACAAGCAGAGACTGGGATGGTCCTTCCACAAGCAGAGACTGAACTTTAAATTTCTTGTTATGGAGTCAGATAGTTAAAGCCTTAAGGACATATTTAGAATTAATAACTGATGTAGATTTCTATTTAGGATTAATAGCAAGGTTGTTATCTTATAAAACAAAAAGGGGGAATTGTAGGTACAAAAATGCTGTTAGCGAGGATTTTCTTGCTATTTTCTAAGTCCGTGAGAGATTTTTCTCTCTCACAGAAGAGGTAGCAGGCAATGTAAACAACCAAGCCACCTGCAACCTTGGAAAGTCTTGTTTATGGTATAGTAGAAAATATTTTGATAATGGATGTTTTAGGATTTTGGCCAATCACCCCAAGGGGTGGCTGGTCCTTTGTCCAATTAGACTATGAAGAAAAAGTCTATAAAAGTGTTTGTAAAATAATTAAATAAATCAATCTTGCTGCACAATTCCTGCCTGTTGGATCTTCTCTCCTCCTCCTCCCTATGGCTGCGGGACACGGTGATATACTGTAGGAACCAGGCCTGCGGTAATACATCTGTTAACCAGGTGAGAGCCCGTATGGGCGGCTGATCGGCAGTGGCCGTCAGCATAAATGCTGGTCTGTGGTGAGCACAAGGCCTAGCTGCGCAAGGATGTCGCGTCCCATCAGGCCTTGTAGGGTCTGAGGCAGCTTCATAACATAGGGGCGACACACAATGGTTTGATTGTCCTCAAACTCTAGGGTAATTGGGGTTGCACTTACTTGGGGGATTTGTGTTCCCCCCATCCCTACCAGCTTGGCTGCTGGTTTTTCCACTCCCCAACCAGGTGGCCACACTGCCTGGTTAATTATGGTAACGTGGGCCCCAGTGTCAAAAAGCGGCCGTATTTTGATAGCTTCTGCCCCTCTTTCCAGGATCACTTGCCACTGAGGTCTTTGGGCCAGGTTCAATGTCTAAAACATGTCGAACCCAGAGGACCCAAAACCGTGGTCTCCGCAGACACTGCTGTTGCTGATTCCCCCATTGGTCATTAGGGGAACGGGGATGATTTGGGCAATGCGACTGCCCTGCAGGATAGTCACGGGTGGTTGCAGCCCGTAGGCCATGATCTTAATTTCGCTGGTGTAGTCGGCGTCGATGACTCCAAGGAGCACCACTACTCCCTGCTGGCTAGTTGATGACCACCCCACGAGTAGGCCATTCAGACAAGGGCTGTCTGATGACAGGGGGCGCTTGGCTGCTGTCAGGATCAGGGTCACCTGGTGGTTCGTCAGCGTGACCTCTATTGAGGTTGCCACATCCACTCCGAGGCTCCCTCAGGTGGCTGGCTGGTTCTGGTGAAGGAAACCACCAGGGTTGCACTCGACTCTTGGCTCTTTGGGGCGCTCACTTGTGTCCTGGCGTGTGGCCCCACTGTGCTGCGCCGGCCATTTCCTGCACGGCGGCATGCTATGGTGGCATGGGTGTCGGAATTGCAGTTGTGGCACCACACCGTTTTCCGGCAAGTGCGCCTCATGTGCCCCTCTTCACCGCACCGGAAACAGGCTACTCTGCCCGTCCGGGGACCAGGAGGTGACCCAGCAGCCCTCGCCCCCTTTTTACTTTGTGCTCCTCTGGTCAGTGCTGCGGCGACGATTTGTCCCTGTTTTTGCAGGACATTCTGCAGAGTTGCGGTAAATGCAGTTGTTTGAGACGACTGCTCCGCATGGCTAGCATGCACTAGCATCTCGTCTACTCCTGCTCCCTGGGGCAGCGTGGCAAGAATTGTCTTAGTTTGCCTATTAGCATTTTCAAAGGTGAGAGTCCAGAACATTTGCTCCTGGAGCTCTTCGGAGAGCTCAGTTGAGTCCTTCGAGGCTGCTGACAGACGGTCAATGAACTGACCATATGGCTCTGACAGCCCCTGTCGGACTGCTGCATATGGAGGAGACTTCTTCTTTTCAGGTACTGACAACAAGGCTTTGTGGGCAAGAGTCTGTGACAACTGATGAATGATGGTGGGCATGGTCAGCTGCATCACCGTTGCTCCAAAAGCCCCACTCCCAGTTAGCATGTCGGCTTGGATCTCATAGAGTGGGTCTTGCGTATCACCTTGGTGTTTGCTAGCTTCTTCTTGTGCTAGCCACTTCCACGTTCACTCCCAGAGCAAGAACTGTGAAGGGGTTAACAGCAATTATGCCATGCTGATGCAATCATTAGGACACAGGACATCTGCTGTAAAGATAAACTGCAGGATGCTCCGTGTAGCTTCGGACCGGAGGCCATGCGTGGTGACTGTTTGCTTTGCTTGCTGCAAGATCTTCCGGTCATGAGGTTCCCACCTTGCGGTGTCCCCCTGTATCAGTACAGGGCAGGCTAGGGCATCTACGGCTTGCCAATCTCCTTCAGTGATTGCATTACGGACAACTCCGTTCCATCTCCTTCGCAATGGATCAGTCCTCGCCGTCGGGGCTGATGAAGGCAAGGGCTGCACTTCCTCTTGTGGGAAGGGCCGTAGGCCCTGTGCCCGGTTCTTCCAATGGGAACAGAGGAATTCTGGTGGCCGTCTTGACCAGTGGGTCCACAGGATGCCACAGTGCTAATGGTGTGGTTTCGTGAGCCTTAGACTCCAGCGCGCTTCTTCATTACTTCATGCATCATCTCTCGGTGCTTCTCCTCCTCTTGGGGCTGACCCCCGGCAGCCCTGGCTGGCTCTGCCTCCTCAGGCGACAAAGCCGTAGAGGCTGCTTCGCAGTCGGATGATGATCCGCTGTCCAGCAGAGGGGGGTAGCGTGCTGCTGTTTTCGGCCAGCATCTAGGACCGCTTGCTTCTCCTCTGCTCGCCTGCGCCCAGTCCCCAGAGTCGGGAGGCTCTGCTTCCGCCTTCGCTTCTAGTTCTCCCTCAGGCTTCTGCGGGGCAACTTCCTTCTCCACCGGGTCCAGCAGCTCCCGCAGCGAGCGTGCAGGCGCTGATGTCCCCTTCATTGGTCGACCCGCGGTCAGCCCAAAGAATCGCGCAACCCTGGACTCCGCCCTGGCCTCCAGCCACCACTCTGTGAGCCCCTCCTCTCTTTCTTTTCTGGGGCCGCCATCCCCCAGCGCCTCCATGGCTGCTGCGGCCACCTTCCTTTCTGCTTTCATTTTTGTGAGAGTATTAGTCACAGCTCTCCATGTTAATCTGAGAGCTTTAGCTTCTTTACCTTCCTTTCCACCTTCAATTGTGAACTCCCATATTCTGTTTCCAACTTCCCACCACTCCTCGGTCGAAAACAAAAGTAAAGTGCATTTCAAAAACCCTTGTTCCCAGGCCCACGTTATTAGGGCATAGAGATCTCGATCTTTTACAGTCTCGTCTCTCTTAGAGAGGATACTGGCTAGGAGACGAGTTGCAGCCTCATACTCCATAGCTGTCTTACCTGCGGGGGATCGCTTGGCCCTGCGAGCTCCAGTCTCCGGCACCACTCAGCTTTTTTCTGGGACACTCCCACTCCAGCTCTCCAGGCTCCTCACCGCCGGTGCGATGATTCGGAGTCTTGCTGCGTTTAGGCGAACCGCATTTAGGAGAAACAAACCGCGTTTAGGCAAGTAAAATCACTCGAGTCCCTGCTCGGGCGCCAGGTGTTAGGGACCGAGTCTGGAGAGCTGACCGGATAAACGACATGTACACCGATACGATTAAGCATCGTTCTCCCTTTATTGTTCAACTATGCAAACTTATATCTACTTTTGCAAAGATTCATGTCCAGTCCCTCTAGACAGCCTCTAATCAGAGGGGGAGCCGGCCAGTGTATACCTTGTGAAGGACTCTCAGGCCTGCCTGCAGCCAGGGGCCTGTTCAGGGGCTTTCCCTAGTCTTAAGGCCTATCCCTCAACAACCCTGGGTTGTCCAATCCTTCCAGGGGTATCATATGCCCTTGTTCCATAAGGAATCCCTCTACAAGGGACCTCCAACTCAACAAGTACCGTGACCAGAAGGGCCCTGCCTCCAGCCAGGTGGAGGAGAGAGACTGTCAATTTTATCCGACTGTGTGGACAATATACCCTGATGCCATAGAGATATGTAGGTGCAGAATCCATCTCCATTTCTGGGGTGACAGGGTGATCCCAACAGCTGACAGTACTGGAAGCTGAAGTGGGCTTGACCGGGAAGGAGTGGCAAAAACACATCATTGTGACTGGTCCAGAGGCCATCCTTGGCATGGATTACCTCAGGAGCGAGTATTTCAAAGACCCAAAAGGGCACTGTTGGGCTTTTGGGATAGCTACTGTGGAGACAGAGGAAAGTAGACAGCCCTGCTATTTGCCATGGACTGATCCAGACTGCACTGGAAAAGGATGACGCTCCAGAACACTTGCATTATATTGATGACATCGTCATATGGGGGAACATGGCAGAGGAAGTTGTTGAGAAAGGGGAGAAGATAATCCAGATCGTCTTGAAGACTGGTTTTGCCATAAAACAAAGTAAAGTCAAGGGACCTGCCCAGGAAATTAAGTTCTTAGGAGTGAAATGGCAAGATGGACATAGTCAGATTCCAATGGATGTGGTCAACAAAGTAGCAGCTAAGTCTCCACAGACCGGCAAGAAGGAAACAGTCTTTCCTAGGTCCTGTGACCTTTTGGAGATTGCATTTCCCAGAGTACAGTAAGATTGTAAGACCTCTCTATCTTGTGATGTGCGGGTTCTCGACCCCCACATATCCTCCCCGGATGGGGGAGAAAGTCCTTGCCAGGAATAAGAGACAAACGGGACTTTTGGATCTTCTCAGTCTTCAGGTTGTTTATTATATCTTATCAGTAATTTATATGCCAGCAACACAGCATGAAGCAGAACAGATACCAAAAGACAAATGCAGGAAAACTCAAGGCCTTTTAAAGGTAAATCACCCAATAGTTAATAAGTACATACATTATTTTTACTTTTCTACCAATGCCTAATGAACTATCCATTCGCGTAGCCCCGTACTGCGGCATTTTCTAACCAATCATTCTGTGCTACCAACACTGCAGAAAATGGAGTAGGTGAAGAAGAAGGAAGAGACCTGAAAAACCACAGGGAGCCTCCATCTTGCCTTCATCTACTTACCATACTAATAAACCTAAAAACTCTAAATTTTTCACTCTGTAACAAACTATGTATTATACTACCACCTAACTCACACTCTTGTAGATTCTAATTCATCCCAAAGTCTTGGCAGCTTTCTCCATGGACGAAGGTTAAAAACAGTGTTTCCCTGGGGGGATGTGTCCCTCAGGACAGGCAGAGAAACATTCCCTGCACATTGGGTTCCAACATTGTGACACAGAAGAAAAAAATTTTAAGTGGGATCCTGAACAACAAGAAGCTTTTGAACAAATTAAACAGGAGATTGTTCATGCAGTAGCCCTTGGGCCAGTCAGGACAGGACAGGATGTAAAAAACATGCTTTACACTGCAGCTGGGGAGAATGGTCCTTTGTGGAGTCTCTGGCAAAAAGTACCCAAGGAGACTCAAGGATGACCCCCTGGGGTTCTGGAGTAGGGGATGCAAAGGATGTGAGGCCTGCTATATCCCAAGTGATAAAGACATCCTGGAAGTTTATGAGAAGGAGTTCAAGGTGCTTCAGAAGTGATTGGCAGTGAAGCACAGCTCCTCCTGGCAGCCCGACTGTCAGTGCTGGGCTGGATGTTCAAAGGAAACGTTCCTTCTACACATCATGCTACTCATGCTACATGGCATAAGTAGATCACTCTCATCACACAGCAAGATCAAATAGGAAATACTAATTGCCCTGGGATCTTGGAGATCATCACAAATTGGCCTGAAGATGAAAATTTTGGATTATTATCAGAAGAGGAAGAGGATCAGGTGACACATGCTGAGGGAGTCCCCACAATATGAGCTACCAGAAAATGAAAAGCGATACGCTCTCTTCACTGACGGTTCCTGCTGTATTCTAGGGACAAATGAAAGTGGAAAGCTTCTGTATGGAGCCCTTTGTGCTGATTCGCACAATCTATTGAGGGACAAGGTAGATCAAGTCAGGCTGCAGAGCTGAAAGCCATCCAGCTGGCTTTAGATATTGCTGAATGAGAGAAATGGTCAACATGCTATCTCTGCAACAACTCATGGATGGTAGCAAATGCTCTGTGGGGGTGGCTAGACCAATGGAAAAAGATCAACTGTCAGCACAGAAGTGAACCCATCTGGGTCGCTGAATTGTGGCAAGACATTGCTGCCCAGGTAGAGAAGTTGGCTGTATAAGTCCATCATGTATATGCACACATACCCAAGAGTCAGGCCACTGAAGAGCATTGCAACAACAGACAGGTGGATCAAGCTGCCAAGATTAAAGTGTCTCAGGTAGGTCTGGACTGGCAACATAAGGGTGAGTTATTTCTGGCTTTATGGGCCCATGACACCTCAGGTCATCAGGGAAGAGATGCAACATCCAGATGGGCTTGTGATTGAGGGTTGGACTTAACTGCGGAGGACGAGGGAAGATGCGGACAATCAATATGATTGTTAAGCAAGCTTCGTTTATTAGTGATTCTGGGGCTACATTTATAGCCAGCTTTATTAGCTAATCATAGTTGTCCTTAGTTGATTGGATAATTCTTAAAGGTTACATTTTCTTAGCTCTGCCCAGCTGTGGTTAGGGCTGTAACTCACATCCTTGTCTCGCTGACCGCAAGATCCTATCTTTGTCTAGCAGGCAGGCTCACGGTCATGCTGACCTTGCTCATTCTTGTGGTTAGCTGCTGAGCTTGCAGCAGCTCTTAAGTTTCATGTCCTCTTTCTTGCAGCCATCCTTCTACAATTCCCGTTTTTTCTTTTTGCACAAGCAGGACATTGTTTGTGATCTTTGTTACCTGGCGCATAATGCAAGAATAAGCTATTCGGATAATAAGCAGCATGGCAAAAATTATACTGAGCCAGCGAAGAGCTTCTGTTAAAATGGTTCGCATCCAAGGGGAAAGATTACCAAAAAGGCTAGCAAGCCATTGATCAAATGGGTTGCTTTCTACAGTAAGCTTCTGAGTATGCTCTCGCAGCCATTGCAGTTGCTTATGGATGGAAGTGCTGTGATCGGATAGATTAAAGCAGCACATTCCTTCAAATTCTTGGCAGCCATGGCCTTGCACTAGTAATAAAAAATCAGTGGCTGCTCGGTCCTGCAGTAGTGCATGGCGAAGGTTATCTACATCTGCAGCGAACTCACCCAGCACATCTGAGGTGGCATTCGCCTGCTTGCCTGCCCAACACGCGAGCCTTTTGAGCTGGGTGAGGGCGTGTGCTGAGGCGACCCCTGGTGCTAGGAGTGAGGCAAAAAGGACAGCAGGGGGTCCCCATAATTCTACATTGTCTCTGCAATCAGAGCCTAACTGAAAAATGCTCCGTCGTGATCGTTTGTGCGTGATGTTTAGGATTTGCTGGATGCTAGGGGCAAACATTGTTAGCTTCCCAAAATAACACGGCCCTCCCATCGGCTTAGAAGGCACTCCTGGCCATGCTCTATCTCCGCAAATAAGGAAGGTTCCCGAGGGTAACGCCCTAGGTTCTTGTGGAGAGTCATTAACTGGCCACACTGAGCCATTGCAGTAGGCTGTGCTGTTGGAGTACCATGAGGTGGTGGGGCTCAGCCATGTGCTATCATTGATCGGCTGTTGGGGCTTTAAATTGCTGTTATAGCCATAGTATCCAAACATAAGGCAATAGGGACCAGGCTGGGAGCCTAAGAGATCTAGCTCTTGCGGTTCGAGCGTAAATGTATTAAGGCCTAGGGCGATTTTTTGCGCTTGGGCGGCTAAAGGGTTCTGCTTAATTTGAAGGGTCTTGCAGATGTCGAGCGTTGTGCTACCACTTGTCACAACACAAAAGGCCGAGAACGCGGCTTCTGGCTCTTGATATTTAGAGGTGTAGCTTTTGAAGCTACTGGCCTTTGTCAATGGGACCCCGATAAGGCAGGTACGGAAGGGATTGGAAGGCATGGCTAGTGATAAGCAGAAGGACTCTTGGCCTGTCTGGTTAACCCAGGTGACCCCCATGTTCTCTCGGTGGTCTATGCGGTGCACGATTGCCCTGGCGGTCCACCCTAGGGACCACAGCAAAGCGACGGCAAAGGTGGTCCCAATCCCCATCTTCAACCTCCCACAGCTGGGGAATTTTGAGCCCTACTTTGCACCGGTGCCCCAGTATGTGTGTAGTTGTTTGGGCAGTCAAACGAATTACTGTGTGCCTGAGGTCCCACGCCAGGACCCACCGCGCTCTTGTGTCTAAGTCCTCAATGAGGCTGACCGCTACTCCAGTGGGGTATCCTGTCCAATCGGCCAAGTCTCTGGCCCAGGACCTCTGCGTCCACCTGGAATAGCAGTCGTGGCACCACCGGGAGCGTAATCGCTCTTGGAAAATCCACACCTTGCGATGACAACCCCCACAAAGTATTTTTACCCAAGCGCGACACCTTATTTGTCCGCAGTGTAAGCAAGTGTTACACTGCACACCTTGGCACCCTTGCCTCTTAATCAAGCTTATTAGGTCCAATAGTTCCCGCTGAGTAGTCCAGTGGAGGGATTGACCCAAAAGTTTCTCGAGTTGTTGAAGCGGATCTCTAGTTGCTAGGTGGAGTCGGAACAGATGTCTTTGCCTGATCTCGTGGCGACTCTCTGTCATCTGCTAGAGCAGGTCGGGTCCAACGGCTCGGTACCCACAATGGACCTGTGGGAGTAAGCACACACATGTGACCTCTCCCTATATATTGTACTTCTGCTGGCCCTTCCCAATGTCCGGTTCGGGGGTTCCGATATAAGACTTTCATGGACGGTGTCTTCGGTTTGGCTTCTGATTCCTTAAAATGTGTTATGGAGGCCGGATCATCTCTGTCTCCTGTGATACAAAGATAGTTCAGCACGAAGAGTGCTTTTGCCAGTTGTTCTTGAGGGTCCTTGACCTCACAGTGTTTCTCCAAGTATTGCTTAAGTGTTTGGTTGGCCCGCTCAATGATGGCTTGCCCTGTTGGAGAGTGCGGGATCCCCAGAACATGCTGCACACCCCATTTCAGGCAGAACCGTCTCATGTTTGCGCTGGCGTAAGCAGGGCCGTTGTCTGTTTTCAACTGATTTGGCACTCCCATGACTGCAAAGCAGACTGTGAGATGTCTAGCTACATGTAGCGCCTTCTCACCTGACTGTGCCGTAGCCCATATGAAATGGCTAAAGGTGTCTATGGTGATGTGCACATACTGTAGTTTACCAAAAGCAGGGACATGGGTTGCATCCATCTGCCAGAGGCTATTGGGACCTGTTCCGCAGGGGTTGACTCCGATTCCTAGGCCTAGTCCATGATGACCACATGTGGGGCAGGCTCGCACAATACCTCTCGCATCTTCCATTGTAATGCGGAACTGCCGATGCAAACCTTTGGCATTCTGGTGGAATGTCTCATGGGCTTGCCGTGTGAGCTGAAATTGATCGAGGGGCATGGCGATGGCGGTCACTAGTCGATCTGCAAGGGCATTGCCTTCTCCCAGGCCTTCGTTCCACTTGTGACTGCGGATGTGGAGTACTGCATAGGCTTCTTCTCGCTGCTGTACTGCTTGTCTTAGCTGGCACAGTAGGGTAAACAACCTTTTATTGGACACTTCTTTAATGCGAGTGGTTTCGATTCGCTGTGCCACGCCCGCAATGTACAGGGAGTCTGTAATGATGTTGACGCGGTCTTTCAGCCAGTTCCTGAGTGCCCAAATGACAGCGGCCAGTTCCAGTGTCTGCAAGGAATCATCTGGGTCTGCTGGCAGGGCATGTTGGCACCACTGTTTGCCGTCGTGCCATACGGCGGCGGCTCTCATCGATCTTCTTCCTGCGTCAGTAAACACTGTCATGGCGTCTCGCAAGGGTTGTAGCGAGAGCTTTGGCTTAGGCATCCAAGTGTGTAACTGCATCCACTGTAGCATAGGCACTTTAACTGGCCGGGTATCAACTGGAGTCCCTTCTGTGAGCAGGCTGGCGCGGAGGGCATTGGAATGCTGCAGATACCAATCTAGTACGTCTTTCTTTATGGGGACATAAATAGTGTTGGGTTCTTGGCCCGTTACTTGAAGTGCTCGGTCTCGCCCTTTTCGGATCAGCTCGGCCAGATTTTCAATTTGCTCTTGCAGTGTTGTCTTTGGCTGCAAGGTCGAAAAGAGCCATTCTAGGACTTGTGGCTCTCCCTGTTTTCTTTTCTTGTGTGAGACCGGCGGCGAGCTGCTCAGGACCGGTAAGGATTGTAAGGTCTATAGGTGCTGTGAGGTCCCGATGCGCTACTGCGCGCTGTGTGACTAGGTCACTTATTTGTTGAATTTGTGCTTCTTGTTGAGGCGTCAGGTGCACTGGATCTGCTGGGTCAACACCTTTGAGTAGGGGGCGCAGGCAGTTAAGGTCGTCGTTGGACAGGCCAACGACTGGTCGCAGCCACTGCAGATCTCCGAGCAGGTGTTGCGCATCATGGAGTGTGTGCACTTTTGTCTGCAGTGCAAGTTTTTGAGGTCGAATGTGAGATTCTGTGATTTCCCAGCCAAGGTATTTCCAAGCAGGAGTGCGTTGAATTTTCTCTGGCGCGACTACTAGGCCGTGCCGCTTCAGTTGCTCGATCAGTTTTTGCTCTTGCACTGGGGTGAAGGGCTCTGGCTGAGCTAGCAGGATATCATCCATGTAATGATAAATGATTGTTTGTGTCCACCTTTGCCGAAGGGGTTGCAAAGCAGCGTCTACAAAGAGCTGGCACAGGGTGGGAGAGTTACGCATGCCTTGAGGCAGCACAACCCACTCAAAGCGTTGTGCGGGGCTTTGTTTATTAATTGATGGTAAGGTAAAGGCAAATCTCGGCGTGTCTGCAGGGTGCAGACAGATGGTGAAAAAGCAGTCCTTTAGGTCTATGATCAGCAGGGGCCAACCCTCGGGTAGCATTGCTGGGTTGGGCAGCCCTGGCTGTAGTGCTCCCATTGCTTGCATCTGGGCGTTCACGGCCCTCAGGTCATGTAGTAGTCGGTACTTGCCAGATTTCTTCTTGATTATGAATATGGGCGTATTCCAGGCACTCGTAGACGGCCGGACATGACCTTGGTTTAGCTGCTCTTGCACCAGGGAGTGTGCTTGGACAAGACTTTCGTCTTTTAGCGGCCACTGCTCAATCCATATGGGATCGTCACTGAGCCATGTGAGTGGAATGGGGAAAGTCCATGCAATGGCCGCTATTGAAAAGCTGTTTCTGTAGTGAGTACTGCTCCTATTTGGCTGAGTACATCACGTCCGATCAAGGCGGACACGTCCTTTGGCAATGGCATAACGGTGACTGCAAGGGTTAGCTGGCAGCCATCAAGCGCTATTTGGACGGGGGCACTCCGTTGTACTGCTGATGCTCCCCCTACCCCTTCTACTGCTCCAGCTGCGTTTTGAAGGGGCCAATGTGGCGGCCATTCTTGGTGGGAGATGATGGTGATGTCGGCTCCAGAGTCTAGGAGGGCTCGCAGGTGAATTCTTTCTGGGCCATGGCTGAGCATAATGTGGACTACTGGTCGAGAGTTCATAGGTACTGTCAAGAGCGCCAGGCCTCCTGTTGATCCAAGCCCTCGGTTGCCTCTGGGCTCTAGGGCACGGCTATTCGCATCTTGGATGAGGTGCGGCAGGGGAACTAGTTGAGCTATTTTGCTGCCGGCAGGTATAATCAATGGGGGGAACTGCGCTTGAACCATGATTTTAATTTCCCCTGTGTAGTAGGCGTCAATGAGTCTGGGAATAATGAGGAGGCCCTTCAGGGCTGCTGAGGAGCAGCCTATTAGTAGTGCTCCATAGGTTTGTCCATTGTGCTTTAGAGGGCCACACACCCCTGTGGGTGCACATATGACTTCTTTGTTTGCAAGGACAACGTCTACTGTGGTTGCCAAGTCCAAGCCGAGGCTTCCTGAGGTGCTGGGACGGAGGCGACTGGCTGGCTGGAGTGGTTGGGGTGGGGTGCTGATGCTATTGTGGGAGCCGCTGTTGGTGTCATCGCGCCGTGGCTCCGAGTGCTCAGCCTCCCGTTTCCCTGTCGGCGTCGGCATGCTGAGGTGCTGTGATTGTCCATCTGGCATCTCTGACACCAAACTCCTGAGGCGGTGCATTCTCGGCGAATGTGTCCCCGCTGTCCGCAGCGGCAGCATCGAGGACGTGTGGGGTCCTCTCGGCGTTGCCGCTGGCTTGGCCTGCAGGGGGGCTAGGGCGGCCTGTACTTGCTCCTGGTTTTCTTTGATACTGTGCCCTACCTCTCTTACTGCCTCTACGAGCATGGCACGCTCTCCTACGGGGACCCTGCTCATTCTTTCTAGCATTTCTTCTACTGTGGCGTCCCCTGGCAGAGTTACTAAAATCGCTCGGGTGCTGGAGTTTGTGTTTTCCATGGCGCATTGCCTTAACAAGGCGCCTTTCATCCATTCTTGCACATCAGACCTGTTAATGGCGTCTGTAACTCGATCAGTGAATGATGCAGAGGTCTCATCTCTACCTTGCTTTATTCCCATGTATGAGGGGGTTGGCGGGGCAGTCCTGACCCGACTTAGGGCAGCCCTAGCTAGTCGCATGGCTTCTTGCAGTAATTCTGGTCCTAGCCGAGCTTGTTCCTCTATGGAGGCATACATCCCTATGCCTGTGTACTGGTCTGCTGTGAATCCGGCTAGAGGATTGCTGGCGGGTCTGGGCAGATGGGCCGCAGTGTTGCATAGATCATTCCAACGAGACTGCCATAGCATTAATTGGGATTGGGTTAGAATCATTTTCATAATGGTCTTAATATCTTCTTGCAGTAAAATGCCAGTTCCCCAAATATAATTTAGCATCTGTTTTGCTGGCTCTCCGTGGATGCCAGACTCAGCGACAGTGCTGCGGAGCTGGGATAGTAATTTCCAATCCAGAGGGCTGTATGTGGCGGTGACATTTCCCTGATTATCTTGGCCATATACCACAGGGAATGCCCAGTCATCCTCAAGCTCCTTTAAAATAGTGCTGTCGCCGGCTTGTAATGCTTCCCTTTTTATATGGTCCCAGTCTACCCCTTTTACCGCGTGTTTGTGAGGCTCATTGGGGTGTGGTTGTCTCAGGGGATCTGTTTTTGAATGTGCTTCTTCTGCCGGCGGGGCAGAGGGCTCTGCTGTTTGGGTTGATGACGTGCTCTCTGCCGCTGCATGGCTAGTTCGAGCAGTGACTGAGATTGTTCGAGTGGCTGAGGGTATGGGGACATTATCACTCCCTAGGACTAACTGCCCTGGTTTTATTTCTGGCTAGCCTGTGCTCGAACGTGGGGCTGTCCCCCCGTTGTTCAAGTAGGAATTGGCTACCGCAGCTAGGTTTTGCTCAATATGATGCTGCTTTAGACTATTAATGACCGCTCGCCACGGTTTCATAACCCTTTTTGCGGCTTTGTTGTCATCTATCACCTGCTCCCACAGCTGGTCTCCATACCGCCTCCACTCTGCCACATCAAACACAGTATTAGGGTCCTTGAAAAACCCCTGCACGTTTCCGTACGCGAGTAACTCTGGCAGGTCCTTTTTTAAATCGAGGTCCTGAACTCTACGCTTTTCTGAAAAGCAAGTGAGTAAATCAAGAGCTGCCTGTCTTTCCATCTTTCAGCCTGTTAGTACGGGCGCCCGTTGCAGCCTTTCCCCTGCAGGCAACTGACCGAGCGGCAGACACTCCGTTATCAGGTCGGTCCAGGCACGGGAACAGGAAGCGCCAGCGCTGCCGTTCCTTTTGCCCTCCGATCGCTGCTTATCGGAGCTTTCTCGCTCATCCTCTTGTCGTGCCGTCCTTGTATCACGTCAGCGTCACCATTTGCGGAGGACGAGGGAAGATGCAGACAATCAATATGATTGTTAAGCAAGCTTCGTTTATTAGTGATTCTGCGGTTACATTTATAGCCGGCTTTATTAGCTAATCATAGTTGTCCTTAGTTGATTGGATAATTCTTAAAAGTTACATTTTCTTAGCTCTGCCCAGCTGTGGTTAGGGCTGTAACTCACATCCTTGTCTCACTGACCGCAAGATCCTATCTTTGTCTAGCAGGCAGGCTCACGGTCATGCTGACCTTGCTCATTCTTGTGGTTAGCTGCTGAGCTTGCAGCAGCTCTTAAGTTTCATGTCCTCTTTCTTGTAGCCATCCTTCTACACTTAACCACGGACACTATCTCCCAGGTTATCCATAACTGTGAAACATGTGCTGCAATCAAGCAGGACAAGTAGGTAAAGCCCCTGTTGTATGGGGGAAGGTGGTAGAAATATAAATTGGAAGGCCTGGCAGATTGATTACATCACACCTCCGCAAACCTGCAAAGGCAAGTGCTACATGCTTACAATGGTGGAAACAACCACTGGATGGCTGGAGACGTACCCCGTGCCTCACACCACTGCTCCCAACACTATCCAGGGCCTTGAAAAGCAAGTCCTGTGGTGACATGGTACCCCCGAGAGAATTGAGTCAGACAACGGGGCTCATTTCCATAATAGCCTCATAGATACCTGGGCCAGAGAGCACAGGATTGAGTGGGTGTATCGTATTCCCTATCATGCACCAGCCTCTGGGAAAATTGAAAGGTGCAATGGACTGTTAAACACCACATTGAAAGCAATGGGCGGTGGGACCTTCAAACATTTAGATCTACATTTAGGAAAGGCCACCTGATCAGTTAACACCTGAGGCTCTATCACTCGAGCTTGTAGCAGGACTTCTCCTCTGCCAGAAAGAGCTTATGAGTTCTGCCTATCAGCTGGTGCATAACTCAGGGCATTTTCCCCCTCACATGAATGAGTGAGATAACCCAGGCCAGACATCTGTCTGGTAGTGAGTTATCTCTGGTGCCAGGGAGGTGAGATCCCCAGCTGACAATAAACATCTTGCCTTGAGAACAAGATGTAGGAAGATAAGGTGCTGGAATTTCTGACTGACAGACACTTCACTTTACAACTATAAAAGCTACACAAACTTTCACAAAATCAGAAGTCTCCTGCACACACCCTGGAAACGTGTGGGGCTTCTTCCCAAAGTTTGGATGCAAACTCCATGGTTACTTTCCCAGGAATTGAGTAAAAAGATTCTGTGTGTACTCCATCATCAATTCGGTGGTAAGTTACATTGACTCCTCATCTATACTATTTCTTCACTAGCTGTAATATAGGTACCTTTTATTGTCCACTGTATTTATATCTCCTAGTAGTTCTTTTTGTTTATCCTGTGTAGTAAGTGGCCTGTTTAAAATCTTCTGTCTGTTAATCTTGTGTCTATTGAATAAATAATTCATTTTATAATAGACATAATTGGCCATTCTTAAGAACTTGTGAGCGAGATCAATTTGGGGTGCAGGGCGCCTCAAATAGAAAAGCTCTCGTCTCCATTTATAACAGAGCTGTCCCTGCCCAATCAGAACTTCTACATACCATAGAAGGAGATAAAGTCCCTGTGGTGCATATGAGAAATATGTTAGGAAAGACACCTTGGATTAGTCCTGCCTCAAGCAAAAGCAAACCCCTCCATGGCATTGTTTTTGCTCAAGGACCAGGGTGTCGCTGCTGTACCAAGAACGACACAGATCCAGGATCAGGTTCAAAGGCGAGAAAAGGCTATATTTAATTATATAAATCAGCTTATATAGCTTTGTTTGCAAAAGTGGCATAACACCATTGGGTGCTTGATCATCCGCCTCCCAGAGGGATTGGCTGAATGGCATAACACCCATTTCCAAAATATTTTTCCCAGTGAACCAAAACAATATCCACAGTATTTCCACAACAGCCTGAACCTGCAAAGTAGTTTACAAAATAGCAAACCATTTCTCAGCTAGTTTTCGTGAGAACGGAGACTTTCACAGGAGGCCGGGAAAATAGGAAAATTTCTCTGCCACCTCTCTTAGTATCTACACCAGGGTGCACTTGTTGGGTGATGCAGAGGGATGGGGAAGCATGATGTGTACTTCAAGGGCAGCCTGTAATGTTGAATTGCATATGTAATACTGGTTGCAGAATGACGCTGCCACTGTATATCATAAATAACATGGACAATGAGTATGGACTGCTGTCAGAGACTGGAAAGATTGAGGTCTTGAGACATTTTCGGATGCCTGTGTATGTGGGAGGGGGCAGGTCCAGCCTTGCTCGGGCGAGGCAGTGAACTGCCCCACACCCCACTCCAGAGCTTGTATCCCAGCCTGGCAGAGCTGCCAATCAATGGCACAAGGGAGGCAGTGCCCTAGTCTTACCTAACCCAGCTCCTGAGTGGCTGAATGACCAGAAGTCCCACCTGGGGGAAGGGCCCACGAAGGCCAAAGGATTTTTAAGGCTGAGCATGAGGCAAGCACACGTGTTGACCCTATCATCCTCTTGGAGTTTTTATCTGAACATCGCTGGAACCCAGGAGTTGGTAGGTATATGTGTGCTTTTCTATGTCTTTTCTGTCTTTCTTTCTTCTTCTAATTTCCTTCTCTTGGAAAATTTTGGGTTACATAACATAAAATGGGTTTAAAGTTTGCTAAGTTTTATGGCTCAAGTTTATGCTCTGAGAAGTGTTTTATGTTGATTGGATGTTGTACTAAATCTTTTTCTAAAGTTTCTTGATTTTCTATATTTTGGCAGTAAACTTTTGTGTTATTTTGACCTCTTGAGAATATCTGGTCAGTATTTCTCCTGTGCATCTAACCCAGAGTAAAGGAACCTCAGTAAACCACTTGCATTTAAGTGTTTTGGGATGTTACAGGGGCCAGTCACCTTTTTCATCTTTGTCTCAGTCTAGGCTGGGCCTGGGTTGGTGAACACCTTTTTGTATGTAAATCATCCTCTTTTTGTGTACTTTATATAGTTACTGTTAATTTTTCTCATTTCATTTCTGTTTTTTTTCAAGCAAATGGTTCTTATCGCTATGTGTAATCTCTGCTTTTAGTCTCCCTCTCACTGGGAAGAGAGGGGGTAGAAGAGAGCATCTTTAGTGGGGTTTAATTTTCCATCTTTTTTTAAACCAGCACAGCATCCTAAGCAAAGCAGCTTCTACAACTTGCTGTCAAGTAGTTTTGTTGTAGAAAGTTGAATGGACAATGGTTAATCTTGGATGACTGGATATAGACAGTTTTACCAGGAGCTTAAAGCACTATAATTTCTGGTTGGAAAATGCAACTTTTAGGATGATGAGGTGTCAAGAAGAAGGAACCAGAGGAATTTCACCTTGAAGATTTGTCCTAAAAGAAAGACACCCCTAACTGTTGTGACTTTTTGAAGCATTCAGAAACTGGTTTAAGTTACTTAAAGAAAGTTTCCCAAGAATACAACCACATATCTGGACAGATTCATGGCTTCTACTTTGAACATAGACAATACAAATCTGAAACAGTGCTGTGCAAACAAGATACCCTTTATATAAAGCAACAGATGTTGGGTCAAATCTCTCTTGGGTCTTCCTCTGGAATCAATAGCTGGAAAATATTAGATAAGTCACAAGGAGTGAGAATTTCGAAAAGCAGCATGCATCAAGTGATACCTTTAAAATTACAAGGAAAATCACCTAATTGGAGCTTTCAGAGAAGGGATAGGGCTGCAAACAGTGCCAAGATTCTGTCACTAATATGATAGGGCCATATCAAAAAGGGCAAGTGTCTTGGGGTGACTTTATGATGCTGTATCCCCTATCGCCTGCTCTACTCCCAGACATGAATCCTGTGCCTTCCTGTGTCTTTAAGCTGGGTCTAGAAGAGAGAGGAGAGAAGCCGAGCGAATTCTTCAGAGCGGTTTTTTGTTCAAGGACACATACACTCTCCTGCATTCTTGCTACAGCAGAGCCAAGGAAAGAACTTTCCTGCTTTTCCCCAGCTTTCGGCTCCTTTTCTCAGGAGAGAGAGACGGAGAGTTAAAATTCTTTGCTTTTTAGCTAGCCTGCTAGCTGAGGCAAGAACTTTTTCCTGGAACTGTTTCACCTCTACTCTGGTCTGGATCACCATCACCAGGAGGCCCACACCGCGGCCTGGAGGGGCCCACACCAAACCCCAGCTCCAGAGAGGGCAGAGCCACACCTACAAAGAACTCTGAATCTACCCAGGTCTTCTCCACAGCGAGAGATTTTATTATTTAACATTATTCATTCTTTTTTTGGTGCTTGCGTGCACCCTGCTTGTTAAATAAATAGGTTTTTTTCACTTTCCTCCGAGAAAATTTCTTTCCAAACCTGGTGGGGGAGGGGCTGCTGAAACCTGCCTTCTATCAGAGGATGTTCATCTCGGATGTTTCCTCCAATTTGTCTCAAAGTGGGACAGCAAGGTAGAAACAAATGCACAAAGTCTATGAGCACCCCTTGAATATTTTTTTTTAAGCAGCCCTAATCTTGAATTTACACTGATTTCTGAGATAACTTACACTCACCTCCACAGCACTTTGAGCTATGGTCAAATCTTGACAAATGAATAGCAGCTCAAAACTCTGAATACATTTGCAAAACTAATCAGATGAATCAGCACAGATAGTAGGAATGGTCAGTATCTTAGTAGGTTACCTGAGGATTTTAGACTATGTTTACAAAGCAGTCAAACTATAAATGCAGGATGTAGATTCTGCTTTATTTTGCAGCATATATAGGCTGTATCCAAGTACTAGAGACTTTCTTCAGGATGTGTTGTGGTTTATCCCCAGCCAGCAACTAACTACCATGTGGCCACTCCCTCACTCTCCCCTTCCTCCCCACTGGGGAGGACAATTGGAATGTGGCAGGGCATAATCCCCTCTCCCCACCACATTTGGCCGGTGCAGAGGGGAGAGATAACCCAGGCGGGCCGAAGGCCCAGTCGGGTCATCTCTGGCACCAAAAGGGCTCCGGCCCCCAGCTAAGAATCAACATCTTAGTCTGGAGAGCAAATGTGGGAAGAGATAAAAGAAAAACAAACATAGGTGACCAAAAGGCCTGCTTTACCCTATAAAAGTAATACAGATTACCAAAGAGGCAGAAGCCTTCTACACACACACACTCCCTGAAAGTGTGCAAGACTTCTTCCCAGAGTTTGGATGCAGTTTCTGTGCTTACTTTCCTGGGAATTGAGGGAAAGGATTTTGATGTGTGCTCCATTGGGAATTGGATGGTAAGAAACACTGAATCCTAAGTTATATTATTTCTTTGCTAGCTGAAAAATTAATGGTACCTTTAGCCCTGCATGTAATACTAGTATGTCGCAGTTGAGACGGATGTGACACTCACGAATAATGCACACCAGCTCCGTTCAGAAGGCAAAAGGACAGAAAAGGACATTTTATTCTACAAAGTCTCCATTTATATAGTCTCTTGGCACTCGTGCTGTGTCCTCATAGGCTTCTACATTAACACCTCTTAAAACTTATTGGTAGGTTGCAACCACCACCCATCAGAAAACAAATCTAAGCTAATGTACTAGTTTGAAAACAAACCAGTGGGAGGCACCACATCAGAATAACAATTTAATAGGGAAATTTAAAAAAATAAATAAATAAAGGCAGAAAACACTGGGTTAAACTGACAGAGTCAGGATGCAACCTGAGACCCTGTTAGTCAGGGTGGCAGTGGCAGTCCGATAAAATGGTGGCTGCAGTCCTCCTGAAGTGATGGATGTGGTTCTGTCAAAGCAGTGATCCTGTAGAAAGGGCCTGCTCTTCCTCAGAAGGTCCAGTGGTGACTATGTAGCTCCTGTCCTCTGGGAATCCAGTGGAAAGGGTTGTCTGTGGTGTTCAGAATCTCAGATTATATCCAAGACGGAATGCTTGGTTCCTCCCTCTGGGTGGAGCATCTCACAATGGGATGATGAGTCAGGCCAGGCATTGATGGGCTCATAAACAGAAGATAGTTTGGAGGGAGTTATCTATGAGTCATGCAGCAGGGCATTGATGACTCATTAACAGAAAAATAGTCTACGGGAGAAGGCAAGGAAACACTGCCCCACCTGGTTTCAACAGCTCATAAGGATGGTAATAGAATACACTGCAACCTAGGACAGCTAAAAACAACATTCCTCAAACAGCTGCGTGTTTTCTTCTCCTTGTTTTGGTTTCTTGCTTCTGTTGATGCTAAAGTTCTCACAGGTGCAAGCTGAGTTCTGAAGGGTACAGAGTAATTGTGCTCAAATCAAAGTGAAACTTTCTGAACAGCTGTCAGTTTCCACAGCTCCCCCTTTTTGTTTTTCAACGGGAAATGCAGCGTTTGCGTTCCTCTGCAGGGCCCTTTACAGAAAGGAGAACAAACACGGCACAAGGAGTAAAATAAGAAGGATAACAATTATAATTAGACCTCCCATTTTTATGAGGTCTTTGATCCATTTAGAAATTCTCCAATTAGCAAACAGATCATTAAACCAACCAGATTCATTTTCTTCTCTTAATTTTGAAAGACCTATTTGCAGTTATTTGATATTCACAAAGACTGACTTAGAGTGGTCAGAAAGATTCATGCAGCACACGCCATCGAATTCTTTGCAACCGTGTCCCTGTGCCAGCAGCAAGAAGTCGATGGCTGCTTGATTTTGCAGGGTAGCATGTCTAATAGAATCAACATCAGTTAACAATCCTGACAAAGCAAGCGAAGTGGCATTAGTCTGTTTAGCAAGCCAGCAACCTAGCTTGTTTAACAGTCCCAACACTTTTCCAGCTGCTACTCCTGGAAAAAAGAGAAGTTAAAACACGTTTCTCTAGATTTCAAAAATCAAGAGTGTCATTGCAGTCTCTTGCAAAAGAATGCAAGGACCATTTGTCACGGCTTGCATGTGTGTGATTTAAGAGCATAGTTAAATTTGGAGTAAGCAGAGTTAGGCAGCCAATAGTACATGGTCCGCCAACAGCGCGTGAGGGTATTGCAGGCCACGCATGGTCTCCACAAATTAAAAATATCCCTCGAGGTAATTTGCATGGAGAGTGGTCTGAAGCAGCTTGGTAGTGTGTAACACCATCCCGATTTAAAACCGTCTGTCATAGGTTAGCAAGCATAGTCCCGGAAGGGATGTCCTTGCTAAGGGGTGCTTACAGTTTCCTCTGGGACCTGATAGAACCTATCAGCTGGCCAGTTTGAATATGGACAATTCTTTAAGCCACTTAAAGTTGTGACCGCCTCTGTGATCCACACTTAAGAATAGACAAACTCCCCTCCAAGCTCTCTCTCGTTTCCGGCACTGGGACAGGTGGCTGCGGGGCCCGAGCGAGGGCCAGTGGGCCCAGCCCCTGCTCGGGCCCGGCCATGCCGGGCTACGGCTCCAGGATGACCCCCCCCAGCAGGGCTGTAGGCAGCCAGAGCGGCTCGGAAACGCCCCCCCCCCCCCCCACCCCCCACCCTATCCACTGCGGCCAAGATTTCAGCTGTCCGGCAGAGGTCAGGTGACCAACACCAATAAGCCACACAGCTGCAAGGCCGAGGTGAGATTAACCCTTTTATTGCTGTGAAGAGCTGAAAACCTGAGGGAAGAGAAAGAGGAGATGCTTAAAGCTGAAATTCTGTTGTGAAGCTATGATATATCAGAGTATCCCGTTGTAATTTCATGAAGATATAGGGGGTGGAGTGTTCAACTCATAAGCAAAAGCACCTGTGCTGAGATAGGCAGATGCTGACGCAGCTGTAATTTCATGAGAAGTTTGGACAGGGAGAGATGGAAGCGATGAGGACTTTTGCTCCAAATGGGAAAGGAGAAAACCTCACTTCCTAGAGATGCTCCCAGAGATAGTCCTAAAGATGAAGATGAGGAAGATCCTTTGCTCCCAGGGAAGGAGAAGGGCCTCTGTTTTTGTCTCTGAACGGCTCAACCTTAAAATTGTACCCCAAAAACTGTCGAGTGGACCCTCAAAAGCAGTTGTGGGAAAAGCTGCAAGTCGGGGGAAGGGACTCACATGCGAGCAGAGAGACTCTTCTTCCTAAATGGACTGAACAATATTTGGAAGTGGGCGGCTGTCCCGTTGTGATAATGTTTTCATAGCATGAGCAAGAAGAGACTTTTCTTTCTAAATGGACTGAACAAGGTTATTATGGAAGTGGTGAACAGACTGAACATCTTAAGGGTTGTCTTTTTACATTGTCAGTGGGAGAAGGGAGGAAGGTGGGGGGAGGAGGAGAGTTCTGAAGATATGGTATAATTTTTTCCCCCTCTTTTAGGTCTGTTAATAAACTCCTTTATATTCTTTCAAGTTTGGTGCCTGCTTTGCATTTCTCCTAATTCTTATCTCACAGAAGATAAACAGTAATAAGTATTTTGGGCCAAACCACTACACTAAATTGGTGTTTCCGCCCAGTTTACAAACCCAACCCGCGACATCGTCCAATTGCACCAAGCTGAAACATTTTCAAACGTGGGATTTGCGGGTGATACATCTTGAGTACCGGGACAACATGAGTTCTCCCAGCACCACGTCCATGTGTAATTAAAGAAGACACACACTGGAGCCCTTATTGACCTCAAAATATCTATTTATTGTGGCTCAAGGCCCGCAGTGAGTGTGTGATCCCATACGTCAATGTCACGAAGGCACTTTTTCAGGTCAGTACTACAAGCAGTTTTAGGAGCCTGGTGTCTTGGGGTGACTTTATGATGTGTATCCCATGTCGCTGCCCTATGCCCAGAAATTAACTTTGTGCCTTTCTATGCCTCTAAATTGAGCCTGAGAGGGGGAAGGAAAAAACTGAGCAAAACTTTTTCAAAGCAGTTTGCAGCTTGTTCAAGGTCACACAGAGATAGCAGGTTTTATTCCCCAGCTGCAGCAGGGGAGGGAGGAGGCACCCGGCTTGCTGCTTTCCAGTCAACTTTTGGCCAGTTGTTTCAGTTTCTTTTTCTCTGGAGAGAGACTGAGAGTTGAACTTTGCTTTTCCTTCCCTGGAATTTTGGATTTTCTCCCTTTACTACTGGACTGCTTTCAACCTCAGAGCACATCGGGAGGACTTTCCACCAGGCACAGAGGGCCTGGCCCTGGGCCAAGCCCCAGCTCCGAGGAGACCAAAGGGAGGACTCTAACACTTTTTCCAGGTTTTTTCTCCACAGCGAGAGATTTTATTATTTAGCATTATTTTCCTTTCCCTGTGTGTTTGGTAAATAAATAGTTTTATCTCCTTCACTTTCCTTTGAGGAAAATTTTTTTTTCCCCGAACCTGGTGGGGGAGGGGTGGTTGTGCCTTCTCTCAGAGTATATATATATCTAAATTTGGCCAAACTGGCACACCTGGCCATAGGTTTCCTGAACTATTAAAGAAGGTTCAACCAGTACTCCAACCAAAGGTGTGAAAAGGTGATTGTGGTGTTGCAAGAGACGTGCACTGATGCCTTTTCCTGGTCTTAGAATCAAGAGTCAAACACGGTAAGAAGGGGAAAAAGAGATTTTACCTTTGTATTTATTTTAAGGATCCTTAGATGCACAAGTCCAGGTTGAATGCACCTTAATGCACACCGCAATGCACACCCCCAAAAGATCTGGTATAACATTATAGGTTTTACTAATTAGGATATCTATCAAAAATTCCCCAATGAGGGGCTCAAATGAGCCCCCGTCCCCGAGGAACCTTCCCCTGGATGGTTCTATCTTAATTTACAAAATGTGTTCTGGAGAGGACCTTGGGGTCTGGGGGCATTTTGATGCCTAACTACGAAGCTTCTAAAATGTTTAGTCTCCTAGCTTGACAAACAAGTCCAAGAATGTAGGCAAAAAGCACTAAGAATACAGAAGTTGTAAAAAGGTATAAAAGGGGTATAAAAGAAAAGGCAAAAAAATCTTCATGGCATCAGCACAAAGACAATTGGTTCCGGGTGTCAGTAAAGGTTACCCACACATTTTCTTTCAGGCATTGGGAGTAACATGGCTAGTCCTTGCTCCACCTCAGCCTGAAGCAGGACCATCCAACAGATGGCCCACACTGTCGTCATCTTCGGAAGGTTGCCTGTTGGTCTCATGACGCTTTTGATGTCGCAAATCTGGGCGAACACACCTCGCAGGTATCCACTGCACACCAGTATCTGTGGAAACACAAGCATGCCTGTGCCCCCAAGTGATAAGGTCCCACGGGCCTTCCCACTTGTTAGTGAGTAAATCTTGTACCCGTACTTTAGCTTGGGGTAGGTGCGTTTTGTCTGTAGACTGCAACGAGAAGAAATGGTTCAAAAGAACAGGATTGTTAGAATTTGGTGGCACTGTAAGATGATTTATCACATATAAGGCCTTTGCCAGCCTGCTCTGTGGGGTTTCTCCAGTCATTCCCCTTTTTGTTTTTCCAAAACACGTTTTAAATAACCGTGAGCACGTTTGATAATAGCTTGACCAGTGGGAGAATGTGGAATACCATGTTTGTGCATCACGTCCCACAGTTGTAAAAACCGCCGCATCTTCTGTGAGACGTAGGCAGGGCCGTTATCAGTT